>NC_142033.1:11724602-12056269 GCF_982192425.1 Myodes glareolus
AATCTATTTTAGCATAAGCCTCTGAATCCATGATCAATACACTATCTAGAACCATGGCCATTTTCAGGCATTTCTACTTCACTTAACACAGCCCCTCATGATCTCCCTGCTTCTAGATTGTCATAACAGCAAGGTGAGGCTGGCTCAGTTATGCGGGTTCTGAGGCATGGGAGAATGTTTGAAGTTTGCAGATCAACAAATCCACAAGTAACTCAACATCTGCCTCTCCCCCCACTAATCTACACCTTAGATCCACTCTTGGTCCTGTCTATTTAAATTCTGTGACGTTTGCCTTAGTACAAAATGGGCTGAGAATTGTCCTGAGCACTTTTCTATGTTAGTAGTTTTGAAATTATGGTCCTCAGGCTAGCACGACCACCTGGGAATTGTTAGAGATGCAAGCTCCAATGTGATGTCCAGTAACGGAGGATCTCAGAGTGTGGACCGGTCCATCTGAGACGTGACAAATCCTCCAGGTGATACAGATACATGGTGAAGCTTGAAAACCACCTATACAGAAGCCAGGAGCCAGAGTGCAGTACAGATATCAAAGTGGTCAGATATTTTCTTGTAAGCAAACTGTTTCAGATTAAGCTTTTTCATGATCCAGGTTATGATCTTCTATCATGGAAGATAGAGCTGGTTCTGCTAGGTAAGGAGTTTCAAAAGATTATTGGTTCAAGATTTTATGTAAACACACCTAGTCACTCATATTCTAGAGTTTAGGTGTACCCCTTTGTAGCACTAGCAATACAAACCCAGAAACAGAAATTGGGGTTCAACCTGAAGGTCAGAAAAGCAAAACAGCCAGCCACTGTCTCTTGCCTCAATCCAAAATGGAGATCCTGCCTCTAGGAATCTCAGGATAAGACTATGCCTGTGAGACCTGTCTCCTCCCATCTTATATTCCTCTCTAGTGCTGGGATTAAAGGTGTGCACCGCTACTACCTGGTTTCTACAGCAAACTAGCATGGTTACTGGGATTAAAGGTGTGTGTTGCCACTGCCTGGTCTGTAAGGCTGATTAGTGTGGCTGTTTTGCTCTCTGAACTTCAGGCAGGCATTGTTTATTAAAATACAAATGAAACATCACTACACCCCAACATGATCACGACTTTGTCAGAAGGAATTCTCCATATTATACAGTCAGTCTTATCAACTATTACATTCACAATGTGATCTATAGCTTGGCTAATGTAGGTTGTAGTTTCCTTTGACTCTGGAGGGTGAGAGGCTCTTTATACACAGGTATAATGGACCAAGGGCATCGAGTTTGGGGTTGATAGTTGCCTAAGCTGACTTCATAATTTTATTTTTTTTTCATGTCAGTGGCAAAACAATCAGTACCATCATCCCCTTGCCTCTCTAATCTTCTAAGTGATGGTATAGCTTACATTCTCTTCCTCAGTGTGTATGCTGATTCAGCATGGGTAAGTCTTTGTTGGTATGGCTCTTCAAAAATCTACCTTCCTGTTGTTGTCTTGGTTTGAATTTCTTTAGAAGAACGTTCTAACACAGTGGTTCTCAACATGGGGATCATAACACCTTTGACAAACCTCTCTCTCCCAAAGTATTTACATCATGAGTCATAACAGTAGAAAAGATACAGTTATGAAGTAACAATAAAAATCATTTTATTTGTAGTTGGGGTCACTACAATGTGAGGAATTGTATTAAAGGGTCACAACATTAGGAAGGCTGAGAACCATTGCTCTAGAAGAACATTCTAACAGAGAATTCAATTGCATGTGGATTAAGCAACTTTTATCTCATTGCCCAGAGCTATGTCACTTGGACATGTGGCTTTGTAGATCATTTGATATGGAACTTTTTTTTCTCCTATTAACTATAACATGAAACAGCAAGAACAGAGGTGAGTATTGATCCCACAGAAATGTTTGCCATAGAAAGTAGATAAAATAACATCACTTAGCTACATGCACAACCACATGTTAACATGTGTGTCAGTAAATATGTATTTTATTACAACCTCTGTCTTTATAATGCTATCTCTATCAAACATAGAATGAATAGTGAGGTCATGGTTGGTAGAGATAATATAAATCATGGGAAATGCAAATATTTGTCTATATTAGAAGAAGGTCTGAAGATGGGGGGGTATTTTCCAATACCAACAATCATTGTTAGAGCTAGGATAGTTCCAGAGAATTTTTCTCTACTTAAAAGCAGTTACATTGCATGTGGTGGCAAATGCCAGCAATGCCAGTAATCATAGGACTTGTGGGGTAGATTGCCAAGTGTTCAAGGTCAACCAGGACACCTAGTGAGATATTTTCTCAAAACTCCCTTGTTCACTCTTAGTGGAACTGTAAAATGGCACAACTGTCATTATGGATGTTCCTCAAGAAAACTTAAAATAGAGTTTCCATGATGAAGCTAATACCACCCTTGGCATACACCCAAGGTCTTTAATCCCTGACTAGTGCACACATACTATTGCTACATTATTCAGAAGAGCTAAGATGTGGGATCAGCCACCAATAGATGAATGGATAAAGAGATGTGGCACATACACACAGCGGAATTGTATTCAGCTGTAGAGAAAAGGGAAGTGATGGCATTTACAGGAAAACAGATGAACTGGACATGATTATACTAAGCAAAACAAGGCAGAAACAGAAAGATGAGTTCTGCCTTCTTTCTCTCAAATGCAGGTTCCAGATTTATACACATGCATGGTACAGATATGAAAGCAGACCATTTTAAAGTGGGTCAGGGGAAATGGATAATAGGATGTATACAACATGGAAGCAGAAGGGGTCTAATGCATGTGTGGGGGGACCAGTGGGAAGTCACAGAAGACCAGGATAGGAGGCAAGAAGGAGAGCAGCAGGGGCAAAACAGGTATGAAAATGCTGTGGTTGAACCCATAACTTTGAATGTAGTGAAAAACAAGACTAATTAAAGATACGGGGAAGTAAAAGAGAAAAACCAAACAAGCGAAAAGGTAAGACAAAAGCCCGAAGCAAGCAAACAACAATGAAATGGTTCTGCATACCCAGGGACATAGGGTATAGAGTGTCTGCATAACTGGGCACCAAGAAGCTGACAGTCACATAGAGAAAATAACAACAGGAGTTCACAGTTTTATGGGAAATAGGAGGTTCTCATAAAGATTGCTCAACAATGTTTATCGACCTGACGTGAATTTTACAACTTTGTTGGCATGTTCTCTTAGACTAAGTCAAGAAGTTTTTCATTTTTTCATTAGGAAACTCAACAATTAGACTCACTCGCTAGACTGCATTTCATGTGGTAGGAGCCATGTGTCGATTGCAAAACATCAGTTAAAAAACAGGATAAAGCAACATCATGCCTACTGTTAATACGAAATTAAAATGTCAACTTGAAACTTGACCCTAAAAGCTAAAAGTCATTCCTCACAATTTGCAAGCATTTGGGATTCAGGAGTTTCTAACATTCTCTCCTACAAGACCAGTATGTGCATCCCTGAAGGCCAGACTTCCTCCTCTCCCCCACAATCTCCCCTCCCTCCTCCTCTTCCCCCTACTCTCTCTCCCCTCTTCTGCTACCTCCCCTCTTCCCCTCTTCTCCCCCCCCTTGTCTTATCCCCCTCCTCCTCTTCCCTCCCACTCTCCCCCTCCTCCTCCACTTCACCCCCACTCTCCCCTTCCTCCTCTTTCTCCTCCTCCTCTTCTACATATTCTTCTGCACTATTTTCAGCTGAAGAAAGACATGACTCCCCACAGAGCGGTGTTTCACTATGTTGAACTGTGAAAATGTTAAGCTGTGGAAGAAGTATACCACTTTCGACAAAAGCAAGGAGTTTTAGGAATGCTAAGAGGAAAAACCTGATAAAGGTTCTATCTAGCGAAAGATTCACTATTCAAATGGGGAAAACTTAAGCAGTAAAACAAAATAATTGTTACTCACTGATATAAATTCAATGTGGGAAAGTCTATGAATTCACAATGGCACATAAACAAGAAAAATGTAACTATAAAAGTTTTTTAAGACAAAAATAAAATGACTGTAACAGAATTGACATACCATTTTTCTTGTTTATTGGTGTATATTACTTGTCTAAACCAATGAGGTTCCTTGTGACATTTTCATACATATATGCAATGTAACCAATTTATTCACCTCTCATGATCTTTTCTCTTCCTTCGTCCCTTTGGCCTTTCTTACCCCGACTTCTTTTTAATATAAACTTTTTCTTTCTCTTTATTTTATGTGAATGGGTATTTTGCATGCATGTATGTCTGTATAACTCATGCATGATTGGTGGCCTAGAAATCCAGAAGAGAATGCATCAGATTTCTTGAACTTAAGTTGCAAGCAGTTATGAGTTCTTATGTGGGTTCTGGGAATCAAAATTATGTCCTCTGGAAGAGCAGCCAGTGCTCTTAACCACTGAGCATCTCTCCAGTCACTGTCAGGTCTTTGACAAACTAGCTCTAGCTTCCATGTATGAGAAAAAATGTGTGATATTCATGTTTCTGGATCTGGTTTATTTAGCTTAATATAATGATCTATTTACTTTTCAATAATATTTTTGTTCGCCTGTATGGCTGAATAACACACACACATATACACACACATGCACACATACCATACATACATCACATATATGTTTTATCATTTTCTATTGATGGGCAATTAGGCTGATATCAGCATTTGTGCATTGTAAATGCTGCAATAAATATGGCTGTGCAGGCATCCCCCATGTGTGTACATCAATAGTGGAAGAACAAGGGCATAAGGCAATTCTATTTCTAGTTTCTTGAGAAGCTTTATACTGATTTCCCCAAAGACAGGACTATTTTTTTTTAAATAGTGACACTTTTAAAGAAGATAAGAATTAAGAAAGGTTTTATGGTTTCTGTTAAGTATATATTCTTTATAAATTACAGCTCTATCTATCTCTGGTAGAGCAGATGAATAGTATAAACAACACTGGAAAAGACAAATGGTTTCTGGAAAAGCAGCCGTGTAGAGAAAACTGGGCTCTGTGCTGATGATCACCTTAGAAGCCCCCATAGTCACACATGGTCAAAAAGTGGAAAGAGATACCATACTGAGGTAGATTAACCAAATATATTTTAAATAGTATTTTAAAATTCACTCTGAAAACTTGAGTGAGAAAAATTGATGAGGTTAAATTGAGAAAAATTGTATACAATGCATTTTGATCACACACCCACCATTTCCCCTTCTAACTTCTCCAGGCCTTTAACCCCTCTGTGTCACCCTTCCAATTTTATGTCCCCCCCTTTGAAATCTTGTTGGTTCCATACAATTCCTTCTTTATCTCTAAGGGGGTGGGGCTTCTAGATCTACTAATTATAATGAGATGTAGAGACGATGTTAATACATTTCCAACTGCTGTGCGCTAATTTTTTCTTTCCCTGTACCCACATCCTCGTGTGTTCCCTTGCTTGAATGAGTACTAAGTCCAGTCTTTAACTGAAGAATGTGGGAGCGGTAGCATAATTTCCTAGAGTTTGTTGTGGTGAGGTTATGGGTTTCATGTTCTTCTGCAGTTCTCAGGAGTTTATTGGCTTCTTTTCTCTCATGGCTCATACTGTGAGTGCCCCTGTAGAGGCCCTGTGGCAAAGAGACAAGATTGGTTCTTGAAGGAAGAACCGAGACCTGTTCCCTGTAGATGAGCGGAGCTCAGTTCGATCTGTACCGAAAACAGCCTGCAAGCCCACCTAGGTGTTCTTTCAGGTCAATTTCCAGTGGCAGCAGTGAGGGCAGCGCATCCCATCCTGGATGATAATGCCAAGGAAAGGAAGTTGAGTGCATCTTTTTCCTGCAGCCCCATCAGGACTCTGACTCAACTCAGAATTGGCTGCTAAACGTTGCATTTGCGTCTGTTAAGGTTGATGCCAGGAAGGTGTAAGTGCTAAGCTCATTGCAACTCATATTTACAAACAAAAGAGAAGCTAATGATTTCTTTTCTTTTTCTTTCTTTATTTCCTTCCTCCCTCTCTCCCTCTCTCCCTCCCTCCCTCCCTCCCTCCCCCTCCTCCTCCTCCTCTTCTTCTTTTTCTTCTCTCTCTCTCTCTCTCTCTCTCTCTCTCTCTCTCTCTCTCTCTCTCTCTTTCTTTGTTTTTGTAGCCCTGGAACTCACTCTGTAGATCAGGCTGGCCTTGAACTCACAGAGATCCATCTGCCTCTCGCTCCCAAGTGCTGGGATTAAAGGCATGTGCCACCACCACCTAGTTGCAGCGAGTATTATTAACTGGTGAGTCACTTAAGGCATTTGGACACTAGAGCATTAGAAAATCATAATATAATAATTTATAAACTTAAATTTAATTTTAAGATAATTTAAATACATTTGTAGTCAATTTTCAAATGTTTAGGGAAACGCTGATTTATTATGTAAATATGGCATAGATGATTACAGCAATGTTAATTTTTAGTGCCTAAAGGTCTTTTGCATATTTAATAGTTTCATTAGGTAAACAGATTGAACATTAGGGATTTTATTCTTGATTTATGAAAATTCCTTGGATGATAGGATCTATCAGCACTGAGCATTGACTCTGAGAGAGATGCACAGCTCTTACTTCCTGGAAACTGTCCAAGCATCTTTTCCTGTTAGAAAAGACTGATTTCTAATTTGTGTGTCTGTGTCCATGTGTACTCCAGCACAATCGTGTGTGTGTCTGTGTGTGTGCATGTGTACTCAGCACAATCATGTGTGTGTGTGTATGTGTGCATGTGTACTCCAGCACAATCATGTGTGTGTGTGTATGTGTGCATGTGTACTCCAGCACAATCATGTGTGTGTGTGTGTATGTGTGCATGTGTACTCCAGCACAATCATGTGTGTGTGTGTATGTGTGCATGTGTACTCCAGCACAATCATGTGTGTGTCTGTGTGTGTGCATGTGTACTCCAGCACAATCATGTGTGTGTGTGTCTGTGTGCATGTGTACTCCAGCACAATCATGTGTGTGTGTGTCTGTGTGTGTGCATGTGTACTCCAGCACAATCATGTGTTGTGTGTGTGTATGTGTGCATGTGTACTCTAGCACAATCATGTGTGTGTGTATGTGTGCATGTGTACTCCAGCACAATCATGTGTGTGTGTCTGTATGTGTGCATGTGTACTCCAGCACAATCATGTGTGTGTGTGTGTATGTGTGCATGTGTACTCCAGCACAATCATGTGTGTGTGTGTCTGTGTGTGTGCATGTGTACTCCAGCACAATCATGTGTGTGTGTGTGTGCAAGTGTACTCAAGCACGATCATGTGTGTGTCTGTGTGTCTGTGTGTATGTGTGAATGTGTACTCCAGCACAATCGTGTGTGTGTGTGTGTGTGTGGAGGCCAGAGAACATCTCTGGTTTCATTTTTCCTAAATTGTCTTTTAAATTGAAGAATAGCTCCACCGACCAATAAAACATATATATTCAAAGTGCACAACATAGTGACATGTACACATATATGATATGTAGGCATTATGAAATTTATAATTATTACCATGACTAAAATATCATCACATTTATCACAGCATACCATTGTGTGAATAGAAAAAAGTAAGTGGGGGAGATTAATAGTGATTGAGAACGGGTAATATTAACTACTAACCAGAAACAGAGGGTGAGTCTCTTGCATTGGGGGCTACCACGAAGAGTGACAGAAACTCACTCACTGCAGGTCTGCAGAGCAGTGCAGAATGCTCCCTTCTTGAAAGGACAGGGAATCAAGCATTTTATTTCAAGATTCTTTTTCAGTGGTTGAAAGCTAACCTTGAGACTCATACTTCTGGGACTCCCTGTTTGTGAGGAAGTGTCTAATTCAAATAAAGGAATCCAGAGTAAATTTTTTTTGGGTGTCATTAGGTACATAACGGTGTCCTATACTTTCGATTTCATGCCATAGTGAAATCCACGTTGACTGAAAGTGCTTGACCTCCCCACAGACAAGAACAGAAGAAAAACGACAGAAGCTGGGGGAGGCTGTGCTAATTCAGACAGCACCAGAGCTTCAGCGATTGCTGCCTAAGCTGGTGGGAGTATACAGCTCGCTTTACCGTAGCTCTGAGGCTCATTCTACACAGAGGGAGTTTGACTAGTGGGATGTCCACGTCCTTACTCCTGTGCCACAGGAAGAAATGACATTTGATGGTTGAATTTGGAAGGAGAAACTAGGCAGGAACTGGCCACTTTTTTTCTATTCAGTTCTAGCTGCCTGAAGAACACACACACATGCAATACATACACACACACACACACACACACACACAATACCTACACATGCACCTCAATTATCTCATTCTGATACCATTATGCCAGAGTAGGTACTGCACTCAGGGTGCCTGGGCTGTTTCATCATCAGTTCTGACAGAATGAGTCCACAGAAGGACAGCCCCTGGCCTGTAAGACAGCCTAAGCCATAAAGGCAATACCTTGATAACTCTCTCCTATTTCCTCTGCTTTCTTCTTAATTATCTCAGAATAAAGCTATGGAGACAGGGTGATATTATACCTATCACAAATGGCTCTGTTTTTAAAGTTTAGAAACCATATTTTAAATTCACTCACAAACTTTTCAGTTTTGAATATAGTTATTTATAAAGGAAGGTTGGAACTTCTTGTCACATATGAAGCCCCTGCTTGTCAGATCTGTCCATTTTGCTATGCCAGGTACATATCCCCACAACTTTGGTGACAGTTTAAAATCATTTTTGTCATTCTCTTCTGATTTTGCTTCTTCACTGAATTATTCTTTTCCTTTTCTTTGATAATAGCAGCCGTGGTTGCCATTGCTGAACGCTGGTGCTGTAACTTGCCACTTTTTAAATGGAGGCAAAATGGACAGTTCAGTAAGTGTGTTGTTGGGTCTGAAGTCCAGGCAGTGTACTAACTTAGATCCCTTCATGACAAAGCCTGAGACAAAGGCTGCGGGTTATGTTTGTTCATTTGTTAATGATGAGAAATAGGGCTTTGGCTAAAAATGAGGAAGGTGATGTTGGAGGAAAGGCCGCTTGTTGGTTCCCAGCTGCTCAGCCCCAAAATAATCACACAGAAACTGTATTAACTAAATTTCTGCTTGGCCCATTAGTTCTAACTTCTTATTGGCTAGCTCCTACATATAAATTTAGCCCATCTCCCTTAATGTCTGTATTGCCATGTGGCAATGGCTTACCGGATAAAGTTCTGGCATGTCTATCTCTGGCGGGGCTGCATGGCTTCTCTCTCACTCCTCCTTCTCTCTCCCAGCATTCAGTTTAGTTTTCCCCGCCTAGCTAAGCTCTGCCCTGCTATAGGCTCAAGACAGTTTCTTTATTAACCAATGGTATCCACTGCATACAGAGGGCAGACCCACACCAAGATGAGGTGAGAAAGAAGGGAAATCATAGGAGGTGAGATGGTGAGGTGATATATAGATATGAAACTCAATCCTGATGTGGATTCTCTGAGAGACTATTGCAGAGTGACCTTGGGAACACCTTTTCAAGGACCAAGACTCTGGGACTCAATGCCACATGCCAGGGATGCTCTTAATTTGTGAAGTTCTTGCTTTAGGAGAGTTGGGGCTTGAGTGAGTGAGGAGGTTTGCAGCTTTTGTGACATCTTCCACAACAGCTGCTGCTAAAACCCGCAGGGAACTGAGAGGATGTGTGGCAGTGCTGAACAAACTTTGCTTCAAGTGTGAACCAAGGAATGTCTAAAGTAGACAGCCATTGGCTACATACATCCATGCTACCAGTAAGTGTCTTAAGTATTGACCTGAAGTCTTCGTTTCTTTTCTGGCTGTTGTGATAAAATACTTTGGAAAAAAGCAGCTAAGAAAAGAAAGGGTTTAGTTGGGCTCAGAAGTTGAGGTTACAGTCCATTTTGGCAGAGAAGTGACAGCAGCAGGAGGCTGAAAGAATGGGTCACCTTCCATCCCTAACCAGGAGCGGAGAGCAATGACTTAATTCATGCGTGATAGTGCTCAGCCTGCCATCTCTGTTTATTATAGTCCAGGATCGCCTGGTCAGGAAATGGCTCCGTCCACAATTAAAATGTTCTTCCCACATTAATTTCATAATCAAGACAATACCTGATAGTCTCAAAGACTAACTGTAATGCAGCAACTCCTTTACAGGTGTACCTGGGGGTTTGACTTCTGGGTATCAAGTATGATCTAGTATACAAAAACAATTATGTATTTTATGACAAAGAAAAGTTAAATTGCTTATAATTCTTTTAAATCCCAGAGTTTTCAGAACTATTTATGTCTTTATATCTATCTATATTTAAGTCTATTCTTCCTCGACTGCTCAAGTCAAAGATGTTCTTTATAATGCACTGACCTTGAGGGATGTCCCAAGGAGAAAACTAAATGGGAAATCTTATGCAAATAATAGATAGAAGCTGACAAAAATGTGTTTGGATAGAACAGAAACAAGTAAGGCAAGCTCTAACATAAGATCACTTATAGGTTACATTCTATAGATCTACATTTCTTTCTCTGAATACTTCCCTAACATAGCAAACAAAACTTTTGAAACGCCCTTGTCTGTTCTCTATCATGCTCATGGATATTAAGTAAAAGACTTGGTATTTGGATTGGTTGTAAATGTCAAGGGACATTGGCACCTGGGCAAGTCTAACCTGGTAGCTTTTGAGGATGAGCAGATTTTAAAAGAATCTTAGATTCACATTGAAGAGATCATTTATTCTTCACCTTCCATGAAGAAAAGACGTTTCCTATGGCATGCCACTGTGAACAGCTAAGGATCCTTATAAGTCGCCATATTGTCTCTAGAACTGATTTAATTCACTTATTTTCTAAATAATGTCGATTCAGAACTATGTTATGTGTTAACAAAAGTGCAATGCAATATTTAATTCTTTTCTATGAACTGCTATATTTTAATAAATTATTCAAATATTCAATGTCACTTCAGTTCATCGGCTTGTCTTACTGTCGTCCTTACAAACTCTAATTTTCCTACTGACCCTAAGCTCTTTAGGGAAAAGAAATGCAGAGCCAGTATGGGTAAACTGGGAAACATCATGAAATGGAATTAGTGGACAGAACTGAAGGTGATTCTTAGAGAAAAAATAATTATCCTATGCTTTTGGAAAGAAAATAATTTAAACTATACCTTCAGTATATGGACTCAGAGCTATTGATTGCAGTTCAGAGACTCTAGACTTCTCTCTGAGGACAGTGATGAGCCCACAGAAGGCCGTTGGGTTCTGATGACTATAAGGAAGGGAATGAAACAAAGTGCAACACAAAAACCTCATGTAGAAAATCATGGATCAGATGTGCCTATTATTTATGGTTGGATCATAATATTTAAGAAAATAATGGGAAAGAATATTTTTAAAGAAGAGGAGATCTGAAAATAATGAAAGATACAAGAAGAGTGGCAATGCTTCCATGTAAGTGTCGACTGAAAAGTTTTAAATGCCAATATGCAATGGTGAAATTTGAAAGGAAACAGAGATCAAGCCTTTAATATGAAGAAAGAGGCAAGACAAAGACAAAACTAAAGCATTTAAAATTGATAGGTATAGCACAGACTGGGCTTGTGAAACTCATTTACTGAAGAAGCAATATTTGATAAAAGTAGACTTCCCCCCAATATAATAAACCTTATAGTGTACTCTAAAATGGTTATTCAAAAAAGGTAATAGTTTAGATTTGTTTTTAACTTTCTCTGTGTGACATGAGTTATCTTAGCCCTATTTGTGCTGCTGTAACAGAATACTACAGACTGAGAAAATTATAAGAACATTTTATTTTTCATAGCTCTGAAGGCTGGAAATATAATATCAAGGCTTTGGCATTTGGTGAGTGAATGTGGGGGATTCTCTACAAACATGAGGGCCATGAGAATAGCCATCCACGTGAGGCAATAAGGAAGTTCAGTTCATCACAACTCAGGAGCAGGTGTTGACTCAAACTCCAAGAGTCTGACACCAGGCAACTTATTTTGGGCATATTTAAGTACAGTACAATTTGGAAAACATGTTTGCTGTTATACATAATCCTGTATGCACAATGAAGCATAATTACACTGAAACTCTTCCCAAAGTACAAATCACTTCTTCCGTGAAGATGGGATCTATAGATAGATAAGCTATATTTGTTATCTTAAGGGTCTAGGGGGAGAATCTGGTGTGTTTGCAGTCATCCAGATAGTGCAGAGGTCATCTAGGTTATTCACCACATCCAGTCTTGTTTGTGGAAGCCTAGGAGCACCCCTGGCCATAAACATAGCACAGAATTCACCTAGACTAATAGTCTTCTCTGGTTCTGATCCTGGGGGAGCCTGGTATGACCTGGCAGAACAGACAACACAGGGTCACTTAGGCTATTAACCATCTTCAATCCCAACCTTCTGGGCACAAACATGTTATACATCTCTTGCTTTGACGAGACAACCTTGAGTGTCTAACCCTGGTTTGCCTAGTGCTTATCTGTGAACACAAGGACCTTTGTGCTCCCAGCAGGTGAGACCCTTTTTCTACCCATGATAGAAGATTCAATGATCTAGGGGGGATTAATTTGCTTTTATATGGGCTCAATTTCATGATTATCCACACACCCTTGTGATAATAGTATGAATCTCCTCATAGGGCAGAGACTGGATTTCCTTTGCTAGATGGGGGTTGCTACAAGTGACATAGAAATACAAGAATGTAGAGGCCAACCTCCACATGAACAGAATTGTTCTTTATTCAGAACAGCTGAAGTATTCCAATCTCTCTGAAGAAGTGTGTGGCATGGAGGGGGGGTTAGGCTTTTATTGGGCAGAAAAAACAGCTTTTGGGATGGAAAATTCCACCTGTAAGTGAGTTCTCCTGCAGTCTCAAGGCAATCTCAAAGCGGTGAATGCCAGCAGAAGTTCACATGTTGACGGTCTCACCAGACGCTCCCCTGCTGTAGGAACTCCTTCATACAATGTTACAGAAGACTTTGAATGATTGCCCATGTAGTCAGTTGTCTGTCTTTATTGAACATTTTGGAAGTTGCTTGATTACACTTCCTATTTACTCAAGTAATATTATTTCCCTTCTTAGGTATTCAATAATGCTGTAGACTAAATAGTCATAGTTACTTTCCTCTCATGACTTGTCCAAATTCTTTCTAATACAAGGCTTAGACTGCTTAGGATAGGATAATTGTTGAAACATTTTGGACACATTTGTTACTTGATATTGTTTATGCTAGTTGTAATTATAGTTTTTATACTTGATATTTGTTCTTATTGTATATAGTTTTTCATTAGGCTTAGATCTCTCTTATTTAAACAAAAGAGGGAGGTGCTGTAGGAACCCCTTCAGCCAGTAGCCTTTAAGATAACAACCCACTTGGGCCGTGGCCTCTTATACTATAAATGCACATGTTCTTTCTCTCATCTGGCTGCTGGATTCACTTCCTGTTCATCGTCCGTGCAGAGGACTGTGACCTGTGAGTCTACCCCTAAATAAATAACCCTTTATTGTACTCAATTCTGAGCTAGTGTGATATTATTTTGTAACTTCCACTTTCATTCCCTGGATTCTAACAGCCTGTTTGTGTTATCAGTTGAATTAACTTTCCTGTCTGGAATTTTTCAACTCGGGAGACATCTTTAGACGCTTGACCCTTGACTTTTCACCTCGTCTCTCCTCCCAACACACTGGCATAGCGGATTAGAATTTCTACACGAGTTCCAGGATACACTAAGGCATATATATATATATATATATATATATATATATATACATACATATATATATATATATATATTCTTCCTTATCTTTCTACCTCCATGGAAAATAGAAAGATAAGCAACTTTTTAGGACCAGCAGTTTCATTAGTTGAGAAAGAAAAAAAGAGCTGTATAATTAGTAGCCAAGTTTCTCCAACATCTGTCACATCATACTGTTTAGTTACTATTGAGACAAGACAGTGAACATCCCACAGATTTGAACTCTGTGAAACATAGAAACATTTCTCAATATTTTTCATTCTTAGGCAAGTCACTTAATTCTTGGCTAGGGGAGACTAGCCAATATCAGCTAAATTTCAGCTGAAAAGAACCTGGAAACCGAGAATTTATTATTTGAGCTCATTTGCCTCAAATGACTAGACCACAGTTTAACTGTCTCAATACTTTTGATTTTTCAGTAACTAAAAGAGAACTCCAATGTGGAATCAGTCAACTAAAGAGTTGATGTTACTCAACAGTGATCTGAAAATGATTACTTTGGCAGCCGTGCGTAGATGCAGTCTGCTTAGTTGGAAACTGCCTTTAGTGCAAGCTGTGTATATGGTGAGCAAAATGTCACTAAAATTGACAGCCAGGGGACCTCAGTTCACGTCCTATTTTTACATTTGCTCCTGATGTGACCACGAGCTTAGTTTGGGCTAACCTTCTCCTAGTCTCTGTTCTTTGTTCCTAGAGAAGATGCACTATCATGATTATGTGTGAGGACTAAATTGGATGGGTGGTTATAGCCGGAGGAAAATCACCTGTAAGGCTGGTTATGGATTGCACCACTTTGGGTCACTGACTGAAAATGCAGCATTCTTCCCTGTGGACATCCTCAAAGGCTAGCTCCACGCACCATCCCTAAATGAGAAGTATATTCATACAAGGAAATTCTGTAAGTATTACTTTACTTCATATAAAGAACTAAATTATTCAAGTTGGGTAGTGATGGCGCAAGCCTTTAATCCCAGCACTTGGGAGGCAGAGGCAGGTGGATCTCTGTGAGTTCAAGGCCAGCCTGGTCTACAAAGCAAGTTCCAGGTCAGCCAAGGCTACACAGAGAAACCCTGTTTAGAAAAAAAAAGTGAGAAAAAGGAATTAATTGCTCATCAATCACAAGGACTGAAGAAGTGCACAAATACAGAGGAAAAGAAGTCCTAACATAAGTAAGAGGAAAAAAGTAAGAGATGTTTCAGTGGCTGACACCAACGATAACAAGGTATGGGAGAAAAAGGGATGAGGAATTAGTTACAAGATAGAAGATAAGGCAATAAAACCCCCAATATAACCAATAGTGGGGGGTTTAGGTGCAAAATGCATAGGATAGAGTTAATGAAGGTCTGAGCCAAAGGCAGTGCATGGAACATAAAGTTTGCCTGCCTAGGATAACTGTCCCTATTGCCAAAATTTATTTTAAGCTCCCATATTTTGTTTTGGATATTACTTACACCTATGATCTTGATATTACTGATAGAAATTCCAAGACAAGGTCTAGAGAAGCAGTTTGGATAATAGTTCTCAAATCTATTGACTTTGCCTTTCTAATCAGAGAAAGCTGGAAGAAAGAAAATGATGCCCGTGTGCCCTGATTACAAAATGAGTTAAGATAAATAACAGACTTGTTAATAAGGATTTGGGGTGGACTTAAATTTTCACAGTCCATTTTCTCGCTCTCACTCTCGCAAGCCCGTGTTCCTGCTTATACATCCTCACAACACACACCCACACCCACGCACGCCTGTCAAACTTTCTCTACCCAGATGGATAAGACGGACTGAAGTTGGGTGCACCAATGCATCTTTTATAATCAGTATTCACTGCCTCAGAGTCAGACAAATGAGAAGAAAAAGGAAAAAGCACAGTTAAAGAAAACTCAAGAGACACAAACAACGTACTTCTTTTTTTTCTGTTGTGAGTCATACTAGCCTTCCTAGGTACAGTGCTCTCAGTCATGATGGATATAGTTCTACCAATGCCCAGAGGGTTAAAATAGGTTAAGCTAAGGAGGAACAAACAAGAGGTTTTCTTTCTTTTCCTCATCTCCCAAAGGAGGTATTTAAAACATGTCTCCCTACTCTCAAGCATGGATATTTTCAGTTACTGGATTATATATGGACTTGGCTATAGCCAGCCAAACTATAAAGCCACATTTATGAATTGTATCCTTTGTTAATTTGCAATTTTAATGGATTTTAAATTAATTTTGGACTTGCTGGAAAAGGGACGGTTAGATCTGGAGAAAAGTGGAATGGGGGAGGGCTTGAAAGAGAAAGGGACTGATTGCTTTAAGGGGAATACATTTGTAAATTCTGTGGAATGTTCTTGATAACACCCAAAGGAAGAGCATCTTGTCAGAAAAAAAGTTAAGCGTGGCATAGTAATGATACTCTCATGTATTTCTCGACACATTCAAAATGAGAAAGGTTGTGTTTTCCAATCTCCCTAAATACCCAGGGCAGAGGGGACATGGTTGATGGCAGTGCCATATGCCATTGTGGTGGTTTTAGCGATTAAGGTATTATTCCACAATGAAAAGCAGAAGTCATTAGGCATTTCTTCTGGTCTCAAACCTCCCTTTAAAAAAATCAAAACAGAAAACACTCCATTCTTCTTTTATAGAACTTGCTCTATTTTCTGAATCTGGATGACTTTCCAGTAATCTGTCCCCCCCCACCCCCCCCCCCCAAGTCTAAACCATTCCAGAATGCTAGTTTTAGTCCAGAAAGTGATATGGAAGAAAGTGATGTGGAAATGGACTACAAGGTCTCAGAACTCCTTTCTCCTCCACTCAACACTGGATCTGTTATGAAATGAAGCTAAGTAAAGCAGGTCCCTGGTTAGACCTTTACATTTGATTTTTTTCTCATCTTTTCTTTATGACTCCAACCATGTAATGAGAGCAGCTGTGGTCAAGTTCTCCAGACTGTATACCAACGGCAGCTGTAGAACCCTCAACCAGGCCCTACAAACGTGAAGGCTCAAGGCGATGACCTGAGGGCCACTGCTGCAAACACTCCAGAATCCTCAGTTTAACCAATCTCCAAAGACATGAAGGTTTGAGGAGATGACCTGATTTGGACTGAAGCTGTTTCTATCTCGATTGCTTTTTAGATAATTATAGTTACCTGACTCAATCAAAAGCACGGGCTTCGACTGAGTGAGCAGCTGGTCAAAGCCCGCTTGCTCAAGAATTCCCTGCTTTTGCTCTTTTTTAGAATTCCTTCCAGAAGAAGCATTCTACTGTGGGTAACATATGATGAAAGTGACAGTGATTTGGAATGTAAATATATGCAAAGTGTTGGAAACCAACAGCATTTTGTATGCAAAAATTCTTCCAAAAGGATATACTATCTTTCAAATTTAATTGATAGGATAAAATAATAACCATTCTACCCCAATTTTTCAAAACGTTCATTGAAAAAGTATGTTCACTCAGGGCATAATTTTTTTGACTTGTAAGAAAATAGTGACAGGGAAGTATATATCTCAACTAAGGGAGCCATTTTAGGGTTTGCAAGAGTCTTGATTCTAGAGGGGTTCCCAGGTCCAAGGAGAGGTCCCCAGATTGTTCCCTGGGCAGCAGAGGAGAGGGTGCCTGAACTGGCCTTGGCCCATAACCATACTGATGAATATTTTGCATATCACCATAGAACCTTCATCTGGCGATGGATGGAGATTGAGACAGAGACACACACTGGAACACTGGACTTAACTCCCTAGGTCCAAATGAGAAGCAGAAGGAGGGAGAATGTGAGCAAGGAAGGCAGGATCAGAGGGAACCTTCATCCGACGATGGATGGAGATAGAGACAGAGACCCACATTGGAGCACTGAACTGAGCCCCCAAGGTCCAAATGAGCAGATGGAGGGAGAACATGAACAAGGAAGTCAGAACCGCGAGGGGTGCGGTGCGTTCACCTACTGATACAAGGGGACTGATCTAATGAGAGCTCACCAAGGCCAGCTGAACTGAGACTGAACGAGCTTGTGATCAAACCGGATTCTCTGAATGTGGCTGACATGGGGACTGACTGAGAAGTCATTGACAATGGCACTGGGTCTTGTTTCGTCTGCATGTACTGGCTTTTTGGGATCCTAGTCTGTTTGGATGCTCACCTTCCTAGACCTGGAGGGAGAGGGGAGGAACTTGAACTTCCCACAGGACAGGAAACTTTGACTGCTCTTAGGACTGGAGAGGAAGGAGGAGAGGGAGTGGGGGTAGTGGGAGGGTGTTGGGAGGAGGGGAGGAAGTGGAAATTTTTATAAATAAATAAATAAGTAAATTAAAAAAAAAGGAGAAACCTGGGAGCTCAGGGAGCCAGAAAAGGAGGATGACAGCAGGGACCAGCCGTCTAGCTACGCAGTCAGCCAGAGCCAAAAGTAAAGAAAGGTATAATAGGATAGAGAAAGAGAAAAGTCCAGAGGCAAAAGGTGGCTGGAATAATTTAAGTTAAAAGCTGGCTAGAAACAAGCCAAGCTAACACTGGGCATAAGAATAAGCCTCT
Organism: Myodes glareolus; assembly: GCF_982192425.1. Taxonomy (NCBI): domain Eukaryota; kingdom Metazoa; phylum Chordata; class Mammalia; order Rodentia; family Cricetidae; genus Myodes; species Myodes glareolus. Next base: position 11,742,811 of record NC_142033.1, read on the forward strand.
GTGTGATTTACCTGGGAGCTGGGTGGCAGCCCCCAGAGAGTAAAGAGTACGAGTAAGGAAAACAAAACCTAACAGTTGTCCTCTGACCTCTGTACAGGGCTAGAGAGCTGGTTCAGTGGTTAAAATTAAAAGCACTTGTCAAAAGAAAAAAAAAAAGAAAATAGTGAGTTTTTTATACTTTAATACTTCACAACAAAACAGAGCTAGTTGAGAAATTGATTGGCATTAGTCAATTCATGAAAAAATGTTGATATATTTTTTTAACCTTTATAGATGATATTCTGTCTCAGTCTAAAACATATGGCTTTCCTAAAGAGATATCATCTCCCTCAACAAAGATACTCAAAAATAGCATTTTTTCATGTTTTATCCATTTTAACAACATCCGAAGGATTGCAATGCTCCAAATAAATTGTGGGCATTCAGTTCCTCAGTATTATTTTTTAGATGAGAGAGCATTTGAAGTCCACGTGGATTTAACGGTCTACTGTATATTGGTGTCCTTGCCATTTTTAAGGTCTCTATTACACTAATAATCATTCAGTTAGCTAGGAAAATGGACTGGCACAGTAGGTAAATTTTGTCTAGGTGTCCACCAACAGAAACAGCCACATCCTTGTGATTATATTAGTAATTTAACCTTTTGCTATGTTTAGTATTCTGCCATATACATATATAATATTTTTAGTTTTTAATTAATTCATTGGTTGTTACTAGTTTTGAGTGATTATGAACAAGTTATTGTGTGCTGTGACTACTTATGTATAAACCACGTTTCCTTTCTCTTAGAATATACTTAGGCATGAAATTATTTGACCATATAGCAATTGTATGTTTAACTTTTAATAAATCATCAAACTGCCTTTTGTAGCAATAATATCTTGAGTTTAGTTTTGTGGTCTTCATATTAATTTTCTTGCTGTAGTAGTGAATTGTCATATATTTGCTGTCTCAAACAGACCACAGCTTCTGTGATTCTGGGAGTTAAGAGGCACAAAGGAATAAACTCACCTAGGAGGCCTGACTCCTATGGAGCCTCTGAAGGAGGATTCCTTTTCCTTCTCTTAGTTCCTAATGACTTCTCTGTCCAACTCATGACCACCACATTTTGTTGTTTCTATTCCTCCCTCTCTCTCTCTCTCTCTCTCTCTCTCTCTCTCTCTCTCTCTCTCTCTCACATACACACACACAGAGAGAGATGTGTAAGATGTAGATAAATTGGATTTTAAAAAAATACCTGCAAGAGGTGCTAAATTTGTAAATGTAATAAAGGTCATTGTTTTATAGCATGGTCATTAGAGAAAACTGCAATAAGCTTAAATCATAAATTATCATATTGTGATCTATGTAAAAATCTGCATGGCTTCTTATTTTTACTTTTGTGATGAGATGACTATAAGGATTAAAATACATACAAAAATACTTAGCACATGTATTTACTTTACACAGACGGATTTATGAATTATATTAAACAGCATTTACTTATAATCAGCTTTCTTATATAAAACATAATAGACATTATAATCAAAGGAAAATAAGCAAGGGTCAATTATGTAGATGGTGAGACTAGACAAGGAAAAGAGCCAAAATAACCCAATGTGTAAGAGGATAATGTCACAAAAGGAACAGACTTCAAAAATGAGAAATCACATTTAGTTTTCTGCGAGGTGTTGATAAAAGTTGTTGACAGTGCACAAGAAAGCATGGTGATAATTAGGAAGGAGTTCACTAGGTAGGTTGAATTTTGAGATGAAATTTTATTTTAGATCTACTAAATATAAATCCACATTTTTTGAAAAAGGTCGATCCTGTCTTATCAGTATTAACCTCTGCAATAACTTGATTTATGTTTACTAAAATCTATATGATACACTTTATTGGTTAGAAATATGTTAAATTTTATTCATCATAGTGAGAGGACACGGCAGGAGTTTCCTTATGTAGGCTGCGGTTCATTGCCTTAAGATGAGCAGCACTAAGGTGCTTACTAGAACCTATGTTCAATTCTTGACATTTTGACTTCCTAATAATAATAATTTTGATCAACTTAACAATGAAGATAATTGCTTACTACATGCCAGATACATTTGTAAACAATACATAAGTATTTATTTAGTTATTATTATCCTTTGAGACAAAAATCTTTTTATACAACATTAAAGAACTCCAGAGAAGTTAATGTATGTAATATCAGGTAGATATGTATGTATGTATAAATACTGGGATTTGAATGTGGCATTTCTATTTTTTTATTGATTTTTATTGAGCTCTACATTTTTTTCTCTGCTCCCCTCCCTGTCTCTCTCCTCCTCTTCAACCCTCTCCCAAGGTCCCCATGCTCTCAATTTACTCAGGAGATCTTGTCTGTTTCTACTTCCCACATGATAGTTTACATAAGCAACCCCAAAATTTCTACTAAGGAACTTCTACAACTCATAAACACATTCAGTAATGTAGCAGGATACAAGATTAACGCAAACAAATCAGTAGCCCTCCTGTACACAGATGATAAAAGGGCTGGGAAAGAAATCAGAGAAACATCGCCCTTCACAATAGCCACAAATAGCATAAACCAGAGAAACATCACCTTTCACAATAGCCACAAATAGCATAAAATATCTCGGAGTAACTCTAACCAAACAAGTGGAAGACTTGTATGACAAGAACTTTATTTTTTTTATTTTTTAAAATATTTATTTATTATGTATACAATATTCTGTCTATGTGTATGCCTGCAGGCCAGAAGAGGGTACTAGACCTCATTACAGATGGTTGTGAGCCACCATGTGGTTGCTGGGAATTGAACTCAGGACCTTTGGAAGAGCAGGTAATCCTCTTAACCGTTGAGCCATCTCTCCAGCCCATGACAAGAACTTTAAATCTTTAAAAAAAAAAGAAATGGAAGAAGACATCAGTTAGTAGGATTTCTACTCTTAAGTCCAAGTGTCTAATGATAGTTTATTGATAATACTAGCAACAGACTATGTGAAGTATGATTGGTTTGTACCAGAAACTAAATACTTCAAATATACTTCTAAATACTTGTTTTTGGTTTATCCAAGCTTTTGAGGGAAAAAATTAAACTTAAATGAGTTGATGAGAAGAAGCTTTAGTAGGTGCCAGAAAGGTTCTTGCCTGCTTACATTCTGTGGAGTTCTGATTCTCAGGAGGAAAGCAAAAGAGAGCCTAGTTAAGTATGTGGGACCCCAAGGAAATGGAATCTCAATGGACATCCACAGGTGCGACGTGGCCCTCAAACATGACTAAATGGAAGGTCAACGATGGCCAAAGAAACATCTGTTGACTGGTTTAAGGAGAGCCTTACACAATCTTGTTCGGATGACAAGTAATCTCACATCTTAGTGGGGTAATGAGTTGTCTCACAGAGGGCTGTTGGCTTACAAACTGATGCCCCTAGAGAGGCCGCTGTAGGATGTCAGGACAGAGACCAAGAGGTAGGATGATACTCAAAGATCAAGGGAGCCAAACTGTATTAAGCAGTGGACCAAAGATGGAACATTTCATATCCATGATCTGCCCCTGGAGACAGGTGAGCATCTCAACATTATCCTCAGAGGAAGAAAAAGGGAAGAACATGAAATAATGAATTTCTAAGCCAAAAGAGACCGAGGCAGATCTAGATTAAGATTCCTTGAGTTAGTGAGTGGAAGTTTCTAGTAGAATAAATATAAGAATTAAATCACAATAATTTATGGAAAATCAAAGTCACTAGACCTCAGCAAAGCTGACATTTGCACCTCATCAGAGAAAAAGAAGATAAAAGCACAAGAAAAAAGTTCATGCAATTACAAGGCGTGATGAAGAATATGTATTGTGTCCCAAGTATCTTCCCTTCTTGTGTGGAGTCTTTGTTCTTGGGATCAAGAATATAGCCTATGCAGAATGTTGTTGTTGTTGTTTTTTTTTTTATAGAGATTAATCTAAGAGGATCATTTGCCTTAAGGCCACTGAGAACTTGTAAGTGGTCATGTATGTGAAATTTTGGGAAATTCTGTAACTCACATGTGAAATCTACTGCTTTCATTTTTTTTAATGGCAACTCCATGGCTTTTGGCAAAAGCAAGGCATCTAGAGTACATTTCATTTCTTTTTCTGTGATGTCATGGACAAGACCCTTCATTTCATTGACGTGACTCCTCTTGTCCTGCTCCCACTGTTAAAAAGTGACAGAGTCAGACGGCGAAGGAAAGTACAGGTTCACCAGCTTTCCAGTCACACAAAGCCAGACAATAGGTGTCTGACTAGCTGTTAGTAACAGCTAGGGTGTTATTATTATTAGTGTAATAAAGTGTGGGTGTCAGTGGGCTGTATTCTCTAAAGTTTCTTAATTTGACAGTTTAATGAGAGATATTTTAGAGGGAAGGGGAGGGAAGGGGAGGTGACAGTGTGCATCACCTAGATTCCCTTTCTTGTTGGTTGTAATCAAGTCTGTCACTCACCTTGCTTGAACTGCTGAAGTCATTGAGGAGCCTGACTGTAGACACCTCCTTCTAAGTGGGAAAAAAGTCTCTACTTCCTCTTAACAAATCAGAGTAAACATGTCAACACATAATGGAACTCAGTAAACTTCGGAATATCTGAACATCTGATGAGATCTTTTTGATTAGAACTTTCAGCTGGGTTCAATAGTGTGAATTAGTTTCCCCTTTGTCTACTCTGAGGTGCCAGAGACAGGTATAGAATGCTCATGCTGGATTGTAGGGAGAGTTCCCTGGGAAGCGTATGCAACACAGTAAAACCCATGGATTTTAGTCTTCCTCTAGATTCTGGTGTCTTAAGTAGGACACCCTCTCCCTGCCTCTCAAGGCAGGGAGGGGAGCAGAGAAAAAGATGTAGAGCTCAATAAAAATCAAAACAACAATAAAAGTAGGACGTCCTGCTGTCAGGTTGGTGCCTGGATACTCTAAAACAGACTAAATCCAGTGTAAAATGCAGTTAGATTTCTTTTTATCCATGTTTGCAGCACATTTGTGGGAGCTGTGAAAAGATTTGTTTGGCTGAATTCTCTTTAGCACATTCTCAGTGAGATGATAACATTCAGCATCCCCCTTGAGTGTGTTGCTTGTCTCTACTCAGTGTTTTCCTGATGATTGGATGCTGGAGGAGCTAGCAGAAACCGTAAACGTTGATGATCCAAGAAGTGTAACAATGGTTATTATTATTTTAATTATAAAAATAAATACTTCAGCTGACAACCACACTGATACTTATAAGCACTCACATTCTGAAGTTACTCACAAAGGTTCCCATGTCACACAAACAATTCAGTCTTCCTCATTGTGAAGAAGAGGAGAGTGAGATATGGAGGGCAGACTCGTCTGCTTGTTTTAGGCCACACAGCCAGTGAGTGATGAAGTGGTCATGAAGCTCTGTGTGTCCACTTCATCACGGGGTGGATTCCAGCAGTCTCTGGAGTTCTGCGTGTCCACTCCGTCACAGGGTGGATTCCAGCAATCCATGGAGTTCTGCGTGTCCACTCCGTCACGGGGTGGTTTCCAGTCACTTTCTTTGGACTCTAGTCTTTTTTTCCTTCTTACTTTATCCAGTCACCTCCCTGATTGTCTTCTTCTTTTCTCTTTCCCTGTGTGATTATCGCCTTTCTTGTTTTGTTTCATCTTCTTTTGTCGTCCTCCTTCTCTCTCCCTTCTTCCACGTTCTTCACACTACCTTTTCTCTTTATAGTTACACCCCATGTCTTCAGTGTAGACCGCAGGTGATTACTAAAGCAATGCAAGCGTTTCCACACCAGGTTTTGATAAGAGACTCTGAACTAGGCTGGTGGACTGTCATGAGGTAAAAACGGAGAGGAGGTTCTTCTTCACACCACCAGGTGAGCTGGGACTTTAATGGAGGGCATTCATGGCAAAGGTTCTCCAGTACCCACTGTTCTCATCTCAAACGCCTTTTGACTTTCCTTGTTTTGTTTTTCCAGCGGAATTAGACACACGTGTTGGGCAAGAGGAACAAACTGGTGAAGAGTAGAGAATTGATTCACAGCCAACAGGAGGTTTAAAATGTGACTCATTGAAAGCCAAGGGAGGAAAATCTACTGTGAAAGAAGGAAAAAATCATAAGTTTTAAAATAAGGCCTTCAGGAGACAGGTACCTTGGGGCCTTGATCTGGGCATGAAGAAGGCTTCTGCTTGCTTTCAAATAACTGTGATCCAACCAGAGGTTTTAAGTAACCCTTCCTGTTTTAAAAAAGTAAAAACTTCCAAAAAAAACCCCAAAAACTTTTAAGGAAGCAAAAACTACTAATATGTAACTGTAATTTTTACTGTTTTGTCTTCATTATAACCCCATCAAGCAGACATAAATATATATATATATATATTCCAAAGTTTATTAAATTATAAAAGTTTCCATTTCTGCCCCACCTCCCAACACCCTCCCACTTCCCCCACTCCCTCTCCTCCTCCCTCTCCATCCCTAAGAGCAGTCAGGGTTTCCTGCCCTGTGGGAAGTTCAAGTTCCTCCCTGCTCCCTCCAGGTCCAGGAAGGTGAGTATCCAGACAGACTGGATCCCAAAAATCCAGTATATGCAGAGGAAACAAGTCCCAGTGTCATTGTCAACGGCTTTTCAGAAAGACTCCGGTCCTGCCACATTCAGAGAATCCGGGCACATTCAGAGAATCTGGTTGGATCACGTGCTCGTTCAGTCCCAGTCCAACAGGCCTTGGTGAACTCTCATTAGAAAAGTCCCCTTGTATCAGTGGGTGATCGCACCCCTCGCGGTCCTGATTTCCTTTTTCATGTTCTTCCTCCTTCTGCTCCTCATTTGGACCTTGGGGGGCTCAGTCCGGTGCTCCAATGTGGGTCTCCGTCTGTATCGCCATCCATCGTCAGATGAAGGTTCCCTCTGGTCTTGCCTTCTTTGCTCACGTTCTCTTTCCTTCTGCTTCTCGTTTGGACCTAGGGAGTTAAGTCCAGTGTTCCAATGTGGGTCTCTGTCTCTATCTCTATCCATCGCCAGATGAAGGTTCTATGGTGATAAGCAAAATATCCATCAGTATGGTTATGGGCCAAGGCCGGTTCAGGCACCCTCTCCTCTGTCCAGAGAACAATCTGGGGATCTCTCCTTGGACCTGGGATCCCATTTATAACCAAGTCTCTTGTAAACCCTAAAATGACTCCCTTAGTTGAGATATATTCTTCCCTGATCTCATATCCATCCTTCCTCCCTCCCCCCATCCCAGTCCCCCAAGCTTTCCCCATTCCTCTCCAACACCCTACTCTCTAACCCTCTCCCCTTCCAACAACCCTCCCACCCCCCCATGCACCCGAGGTTACCTGAGATTCTTGTCTATTTCCAATCTCCAGGAGGATAACTACATGATTTTCTTCAGGTTCACCTTCTTATTTAGCTTCTCTAGGATCACGATTAATAGGCTCAAAGACCTTTAATTATGGCTAGAATCCACTTATGAGTGAATACATACCATATTCCTCTTTTTGGGTCTGGCTTACCTCACTCAGTAAAGCATTTTCTACGTCTATCCATTTGCATGCAAAATTCAAGATGTCATTGTTTTTTACCGCTGAGTAAAACTCTAATGTATATATGTTCCACACCTTCTTTAACCATTCTTCTATTGAGGGGCACCTAGGTTGTTTCCATGTTCTGGCTATTACAAATAATACAGCTATGAACATAGTTGAGCAAATGCTTTTGAGGTATGATAGGGCATCTCTTGGGTATATTCCCAAGAGTGGAATTGCTGGGTGTTGAGGGAGGTTGACACCCAGTTTCCTGAGAAATCGCCACACTGATTTCCACAGTGGCTGCACAAGTTTGCATTCCCACCAAGAAAGGATGAGAGTTCCCCTCTCTCCACATCCTCTCCAGCATAGACTATCATAGGTGTTTTTGACTTTAGCTAATCTGACTTGTGTAAAATGGTATCTCATAGTTGTTTTGATTTGCATTTCCCTGATTGCTAAGGATATTGAGCATGACCTTAAGTGTCTTTTGGCCATTCGGAGTTCTTCTGTTGAGAATTCTCTGTTCAGATCAGCACCCCATTTTTTAATTGGGTTAATTAGAGTTTTAGTGTCTAGTTTCTTGAGTTCTTTGTATGTTTTGGAGATCAGGCCTTTATCTGATGAGGGGTTGGTGAAGATCTTCTCCCAGTCCGAAGGTAGCCTTTTTGTCTTACTGACAGTGTCCTTTGCTTTACAGAAGCTTCTCAGTTTCAGGAGGTCCCATTTATTCATTGATTCTCTTATTGTCTGTGCTACTGGGGTTCTACCTCGGAAGTGGTCTCCTGTGCCTATGTCTTGTAGACTACTTCCCACTTTCTCTTCTATCTGGTTCAAAGTGGTCAGATTAATGTTGAGGTCTTTAATCCATTTGGACTTGATTTTTGTGTATGGTGATAGATATGGATCTACTTTCATTCTTCTACAGGTTGACATCCAGTTATGCCAGCACCATTTGTTAAAGATGCTTTCCTTCTTCCATTGCATACCTTTAGCCCCCTTGTCGAAAATCAAGTTTTCATAGGTTTGTAGGTTAATATCTGGGTCTTCTATTCGATTCCATAGGTCGACTTCTCTGTTCTTATGCCAGTACCAAGATGTTTTCAATACTGTAGCTGTGTAATAGAGTTTGAAGTCAGGGATGGTTATACCTCCAGAAGTTCCTTTATTATATAAGATTGTTCTGGCTATCCTGGGTTTTTTGTTTTTCCATATAAAATTGATTATTATTCTCTCAAGGTCTGTGAAGAAGTTTGATGGGATTTTGATGGGCATTGCATTGAATCTATAGATTGCTTTTGGTAAAATTGCCATTTTTACTATGTTGATCCTCCCAATCCAAGAGCAAGGGAGATCTTTCCATTTTCTGGTATCCTCCTCAATTTCTTTCTTCAAAGACTTAAAGTTCTTGTCAAATAGGTCTTTCACTTCCTTGGTCAGAGTTATCCCAAGATATTTTATGCTATTTGTGGCTATCGTGAAAGGTGAAGTTTCTCTGATTTCCCTCCCTGCTTCTTTATCCTTTGTGTATAGGAGGGCCACTGATTTTTTGGAGTTGATCTTGTATCCTGCCACATTACTAAAGGTGCTTATCCGCTGTAGGAGTTCTTTGATAGAGTTTTTGGGGTTGCTCATGTATACTATCATATCGTCTGCAAATAACGAGAGTTTAACTTCTTCCTTTTCAATTCGAATTCCCTTGATCCCCTTATGTTGTCGTATTGCTATTGCTAGAACTTCTAGTACTATATTGAAGAGGTATGGGGAGAGTGGACAGCCTTGTCTTGTTCCTGATTTCAATGCAATGGCCTTGAGTTTCTTTCCGTTCAGTTTGATGTTAGCTGTCGGCTTGCTGTAAATAGCTTTGTTATATTTAGGTATAATCCTTGTATCCCCAATCTCTTCAACACCTTTATCATAAAGGGATGTTGGATTTTGTCAAATGCTTTTTCAGCATCTAATGAGATGATCATATGTTATTTTTCTTTCAGTTTATTGATATGATGGATTACATTGATAGATTTGCGTATGTTGAACCAGCCCTGCATCTCTGGGATGAAGCCTACTTGATCATAATGGATAATTTTTCTTATGTGTTCTTGGAATCGGTTTGCCAGGATTTTGTTGAGAATTTTTGTGTCAATGTTCATGAGTGAGATTGGCCTGTAATTCTCTTTCTTGGTTGTGTCTTTATGTGGTTTTGGTATCAGGGTAACTGTAGCTTCATAAAATGAGTTTGGCAATGACTCTTCTGTTTCTATATTGTGAAATACCTTAAGAAGTATAGGTATCAGCTCTTCTTGGAAGTTCTGGTAGAATTCTGCGTTGAAACCATCTGGCCCTGGGCTTTTTTTTGGTCGGGAGGTTTTTGATAACAGCTTCTAATTCTTCGCAACTAACAGGTCTATTTAGATTGTTCACCTGGTCTTGATTTAACTTTGGTAAATGGTATTTATCTAAAAACCAATCTATTTCTTGTACATTTTCCAACTTTGTGGCATATAAACTTTCGTAGTAAGATCTAATGATTCTCTGAATTTCCTCTGTGTCTGTTGTTATGTCCCCCTTTTCATTTCTGATCTTATTAATTTGAGTGTTCTCTCTTTGCCGTTTGATTAGTTTGGCTAGGGGTTTATCAATCTTGTTGATTTTCTCCAAGAACCAACTTTTTGTTTCGTTGATTTTTGGGTTGTTTTCTGTGTTTCTATTTTGTTGATTTCAGCCCTCAGTTTGATTATTTCCAGTCTTCTACTTGTCCTGGGAGAGTCTGCTTCTTTTTTTTCCAGAGCTTTCAGGTGTGCTGTTAAGTCTCCAATATGTGCTTTCTCCGTTTTCTTTAATTGGGCACTTAGTGCTATGAACTTTCCTCTTAGCACTGCTTTCATTGTGTCACATAGGTTTGAGTAATTTGTGTCTTTATTTTCATTAAATTCAAGGAAGACTTTAATTTCTTTCTTTATTTCTTCCTTGACCCAGGGATGATTCAGTAGTTGACTGTTCAACTTCCACACGTTTGTAGGCTTTCTGGTGTTAGAATTGTTATTGAATTCTAACTTTATTCCGTGGTGATCCGACAAGACACAGGTGGTTACTAATATTTTTTTTGTATCTGTGGAAGTTTGCTTTGTTACCGAGTATGTGGTCAGTTTTCGAGAAGGTTCCATGAGCTGCAGAGAAGAAGGTATATTCTTTCCTATTTGGGTGGAATATTCTATAGATATCTGTTAAGTCCATTTGATTCATTACCTCTAGTAATTCTCTTATTTCTCTGTTGAGTTTCTGTTTGATTGACCTGTCCATTGGTGAGAGAGGTGTGTTGAAGTCTCCTACTATTAGTGTGTGTGGTTTGATGACTGCCTTGAGTTCTAAAAGTTTTTCTTTTACATAAGTGGGTGCTTTTATATTAGGGGCGTAGATATTCAGGATTGAGACTTCCTCCTGATGAATTGTTCCTATTATGAGTATGAAATGTCCATCTGAATCTCTTCTGATTGATTTTAGTTTGAAGTCAATTTTGTTAGATATTAGAATGGCCACACTCGCTTGTTTCTTAGGTCTGTTTGCTTGGAAAACCTTTTCCCAACCCTTTACTCTTAGTAAATGTCTATCTTTGTGGTTGAGGTGTGTTTCTTGTAAACAGCAGAATGTTGGATCCTGTTTTCATATCCAATCTCTTAGTTTGTGCCTTTTTATAGGTGAGTTGAGTCCGTTAATATTAAGTGATATTAATGACCAGTGGTTGTTGATTCCGATTATTATTATTTTTTGTGTGTGTGTGTAGTAGAGTTTGTGTGTTTCTCTTCTTTGAGTTGTGGTTGTGAAGGGTTGCTAGATGTCTGGGTTATTGTAGGCAGTGTTGGCAATGTTGGATTCCTTGGGTTGCGATTTTCCTTCTATTACTTTCTGTAAGGCTGGATTTGTGGCTACGAATTGTTTAAATTTATTTTTATCCTGGAATATTTTGTTTTCTCCGTTGATAGTGAACAATAGCTTGGCTGGGTATAGTAGTCTGGGTTTGCATCCATGGTCTCTTAGTTTCTGCAGTACCTCTATCCAGGATCTTCTGGCTTTCATGGTTTCCATAGAGAAGTCCAGTGTGAGCCTGATAGGTTTACTTTTATAAGTTACTTGACCTTTTTCCTTTGCAGCCTTTAATATTCTTTCTTTAATCTGTATGTTTTGTGTTTTGATTATTATATGGCAAGGGGATGTTTTTTTTTTTTTTGATCCAGTCTATTCGGTGTTCTGTATGCTTCTTGAACCTTCATAGGAATATCATTCTTTAGATTGGAAAAGTTTTCTTCTATAATTTTGTTGAATATATTTTCTGGGCCTTTCATCTGCAGTTTTTCTCCTTCTTCAATCCCTATCATTCTTAGATTTGGTTTTTTTATTGTGTCCCAGATTTCTTGAATGTTTTGTGAAGAGAATTTGTTGGATTTGCCATTTTCTTTGACCAGAGCATTTATTTTCTCTATGGTATCTTCAGAATCTGAGATTCGTTCTTCTATTTCTAGTATTCTATTGGTTATGCTTGATTCTGTAGTCTTCATTCGTTTACCTAGGCTTTTCATATCCAGCCGGTTCTCGGTTTGCGTTTTCTTCATTGCCTCCATTTCAGTTTTCAATTCTTGAACTGTTTCCTTTACCTGTTTGATTGTTTTTTCTTGGTTTCTCAGGGTATCATTCACGGATTTATTTAATTCTTCAAACTTTTTGTTATACTTCTCATCCAATTCTTTAAGGGAGTTATTCATATCCTGTTTAAGGGACTCTATTGCTTTCATAATGCCACTTTTTCCCACTTCTTCTGGATTAAGGTGTTCAAGTCCTTCTATTGTAGGGTCGTTGGGATCTGGTGTTTTCATGTTGTTTTTCAGATTGTTGGACGAGGTCTTGCCTTGGCATCTGCCCATCTCTTCCTTCAAATGCTCTCTATTGGATCTTCTGGTACTGGGTCAGGTTCCCTTGTTGGGCAGGGACTTCACTGACAGAATGCCCACCTGTCCTCAGGCAGGCTTTTAAGAAACAGGAACTGCCTCAGGTCGGGATGCGCCTACAGCCCAGGCCCAGCGTGCAAGGCATCTGAGGTGGGGAAATTTTATGGCCCCAGGGGGAAGGGAGAAATATAGGAATTTGTTCCTGGATGGAAGCTGGGATGGCAGGCGGGAGAGCTTAGCAGGGTGGAGCCAGCACTGTAGGGTGACCTGGGAGTCTATAGGGTCAGGGAAAGTCCTCTGAGCTCCACCACACTGGGCCCCTGCTGCAGGCCATAAGCAAACTCACCCCTCTGATGGCCCTCTGCTAGAAGTCAGGGCCCCTTGCTGGTCCAGAATGTCGCTGAGCTGACACCGAGCCCACCTGTCCTCAGGCAGGCTTTTAAGACACAGGAATTGCCTCCTGCTGGGAAGCGCCTACAGCCCAAGCCCAACATGCAAGGCAGCTGAGGTGGGGAAATTTTATGGCCCCACGGGTAAGGGAGAAATATAGGAATTTGTACCTGGATGGAAGCTGGGATGGCAGGCGGGAGAGCTTAACCTATTTATATTTTTTTTAAAAAAGAAAGCAAACTATCTTTTCTCATTATACATACCCACTCCCTCCCTTCTCCCAGTCCCTATTCCTCCCCACTCTACCCCTCATCTGGTGTGGGAGAATGGTCTGTATTCTGTCAATTGTATTTTAAATAAACGCTGATTGGCCAGTAGCCAGGCAGGAAGTATAAGTGGGACAACCAGACATAAAGTAGAGGAGGGTCAAGGAGAACAAGAGAATTCTGGGAAGTGGACATAGTCCTTTACCCAGCCACAGAAGAAGCAAAATGTGACTGCCCCACTAAATAAGGTACTGAGCCACATGGCTAACACAAATAAGAATAATGGGCTAATAATGGGCTATATAAGTTATAAGAGTTAATAAGAAACCTAAGCTAATGGGCCAATCAGTTTATAACTAATGTAGACCTCTCTGTGATTTCTTTGGGACTTAACGACTGTGGGAACCAGGCAGGGCAGAAAACTCAGACAAATCCCATCCACTCCTCAGAGAGAGTAAGACACATTTCTTTGGATAAGGTCCAAGACCCCCTACTATATCTACACTCAGCAAGGTATCTATCCCAAAAGAATAGGTTCCCAAAAAGGCAGTACAAGCAGTTGAGATAAATCCTGGTGCCACTGCCAGTGGCCCTTCAGTCTGCCTCAGCCATGATTTTGTAAACCACATTCAGAGGGACTAATTTGGTCCTATGCTTGTCCCTTCCCAGTCTGGCTTGTGTTGGTGAGCCCCCCACCCCTTAGCTCAGGTAACTGTTTCAGTGGATATACCCATCATGGTCTTGACCTCTTTGTTCATATTCTAACTTCTCCCACTCTTCAACTGGACTTTGGGAGCTCAGCCCAGTGCTCCAGTGCGGGTCTATGCTTCTGTTTCCATCAGTTGCTGGAGATATTTCCATAGAACTGATGGATACTTCCATCAGTTCTATGGTGATATTTAAGATATTCATCAGTCTAACTACAGAGCAAGATCAGTTAGGGCACCCTCTCCTCCGTTGCTTAGGGTCTTAGCTGGGGTCATCCTTGTAGATTCCTAGGAATTTCTCTAGAACCAGATTTTTTGCTAACCCCATAATGGCTCTCTTATTTAAGATATCTCTTTCCTTGCTCTCATCTCTGTCCTTCCTCCATCTCGACTATCCCGTTCTCTCCAGTTCTCCTCGCCCCTTCCCTTGTCCCCTTTACTTCCCCTTCTACCATCTCTTCTACCCCCACTCCTACGTTCTCAATTTTGTCAGGCAATCTTGTCTATTTAGACTTTCCAGGTGGATCTATATCTGTTTTTCTTAGGGTTCACCTTGTTACTTAGCTTCTCTAAGTTTATGAATTATAGGCTCAATATTCTATGTTTATAGCTAGTATCCATTTATGAGTGAGTACATACCATATGTATCTTTTTGGGTCTGGGTTACCTCACTCAGAATGGTGTTACAGACATAAAAATATTACCTGATTTTTTTCAGCTGATAAAACTGAGTTGTTTATCTCAATAAGGACATGGCAGAGTCATCACTGTCCAGAGTCCACCAGTCCAACCACTTTGCACCATGGCCTACCGTTATCCAAAAATGCTAATGTCTTACTGATGGAGTGTGTAAGGATTGTGCTATGTACTGTTTTCTTATCATTGAAAATCCCATTAAAAGAGTGTGCAGCCACTGACTAAAAGAAGAGAGAAAAACAATGATAACAAAAATTGAGTGCAAGGAAAGAGATGGACTTTAAAAATGACAATTAATAATTAAAATTTCTTCAACACTGGCTGTGTGCCAGCAGCTTGACAAATGAAGATCTACACCTATGTAGTTATTATATAGATACCTTATGAAATGCTCACAGGAATTTTGTAGATGTCTGTGCCTGAAGAAGTTTGCACTGAGGTGCCAAAAAGCCTTAAACTGATCTGTGATAGTTAGGATTTGACCCACAGACCTTTTCTAAGTATACCGTACTGGGGGTATTAAAACATTTTCTTAATGACTATTTGGTATAAATTATATCTGTGTCAACACATCCAGCTGATCATCTTGAGCCTTCAAACTTTTGCTTGCTATTTAATAGTTATAGTCTTGATGATCTAAAGCCTTCTCAAACATTATTGAGAATCACAAGATCAAGACTAGACCAGGAAGAATGATGGAGCATATTTCTAAATTTAACCAGAAAGGTCTTAAAATTTGTAATACTTAAGCAGCCTAAGTCGCTGCTGTCTCTTCTGCCGCTCACAGTTGTTTAGTGTAAGTGCCTGAGCAGAGCTGTGGGCCGAGAGTCAAGAAGACTGCTTCGCTGGAAAGTGGGAATACAGCTTAGAACAGCAAAATAAGATGAGGTGTCTTTCAGAGAGAAAAAATGTTAGAAGCAGAAAAGTTTCAAAGCTTGGAACGAAGAAAGCCTGGGTTTGAAAGGATGGGAGCTGATAATAGGTGTGGCTGTAGTAAAAGTGTGATTCCTCTCCTAGTCACATCTTCACATCATTATCTGGTAACAAAGATACCTTATATTATAATTATATTATAATACCTAATATTTATTATAATTATTATTTATTATAATTATTATATATTAGATATAATATTATTATATATTAGGTATTATATATTAGGTAAATATAAATAAATATATATTTATTATATATTAGGTATTATATTATATTATAATACATAATTATATTATATTATAATACCTTATATTCCCAAAGGCCTAGAGGATAACAAGTCAAATGCAATATGTTAAGCTAAGCTGGGTGTGGTCACACTCACCACCCCACCCTTTTGATCCCCTTTATTTTCCCCTATGCCTCTGTTCTTCCACTGTAAAAAGTATTTCTAAACTACCTAATTTTATTAAATTATTTTCAAAGTTGTTTTTCTTATAAGGATTTCAAAATGTTTTGGGGGAATTTATTGTTTCAAAAATCATTTAACTTAGCTGTTAAACTTAATTAAAAAGTTTACTCAAGAATGCTAGATTTAACTCACAGTTTTTCCTTAAGAACAATTTTAAAACTAGCTTTAGGTTCATTGTGAAATCACGGTGAAACCAGAGAGGTTTTTCATCCACCTCCTTCACTGTGCTTTGAGACATCACATGGTGGCCACTGTCGTTGTCTCTCAACAGAGTTCTGTCTGTGTGTGTGTGGGGTCTGTTCACTGAACAGGTTATGAGTTCACATGCACACATATGTGTATAGAGACCCCAGGACAACCTCAGAACTGCCATTCATCTCACTGGTTTAGAGCTAACTAAGTACAATAAGCCACTGAACAGCATGTCTCAGGGCTCCACTTTTTTCCTTTTTTTCTAGAAGAAACTGTGATCCCAAGTGCATTGCCACCAGGCCCCATGTTGTTCACTGGTTGCTGGGATTGCACTTAGTCTTTACGTTTTAAGGCAAGCACTTTACTCATGGAGCTACTACCTCGGCCCACAAGAGTAACAATAAGCCTACACGGATGCACTATGTCACACTGCACATTAGAATTCATTCCTGGTTTCTTACATTGTATAGCTTAAATGTGTGTGTGTGTGTGTGTGTGTGTGTGTGTGTGTGTGTGTGTGTGTGTGTGTAATAACATGGACTCACAGTGACAGTGCCCTGAAGAATTCTTTACCTGCTCCAAATCTTGTGAACCATCTCGTCATCTCTCCATCTTGTCGAATCCCTGGAAACCCTTGGTCTTTTTACTTTATCCATAGTTTACCTTTTCTAGCATGTCATTTATTTGGAATCATGCAGTAAGTGGCCATCGTAAAGTGGCTGATTTTACTGAGCATTATCTATGTAGGTTTCCTCCAGGACATTTCATAACTCAACAGGCCAATTCTTTTAGAATATGGAATAGTATTTTGTTGTCTGTCTTTACCACAATTGACCCATTTCCCTATTGAAAGATATCTTAATTGCTTCTAACTTTTAGTAATTATGAAAACACCTGTTATAAACATCTGTGTATAAGTTTTGTGTGAGCATAAGTTTTCAACACATTAGGAAAAATACCAAAAAATATATAAAGCCATGATCACTTCATTGTATGACAAACTGTCTGCTAAAGCAGTTGTAGCATTTTGCATTTCCCCCAGCAATGGAGTAGAGGTCCCACTCAGCATACGTATGCACCAAGAATAATTAAGTTTTAGCAAATCAACTTAAAGAAGTCAACCATGTTGTTTTTCTCACCTTGCTCATATTTGGTGGATAAAGTTCCCTTTATAGCATAAGAACCACTACAAAGAATTTATTATAAACATTTTTGTTTTATTTGAGAATCAATAAAACAATTTATCTCTCCAGTTCCATAAGAACCTTTTTTCTCTGGAAGAAATCCCTTACTTAAGAGAGAGAATGACTTCAGAAGTTAGATGCATCCATGACTAATAATCCCCAAAGGTTTTGTGGAAATTATGAAAGTTTAGAAAAGATTTGCATGATTTTGAGGAACTAATATACACACAGCTTTTATGTATAGAATTTCCATGTATTGCAGAAATGGGGTGAATTAGTCAAAATATCTGCTACAAGGGAACAGACACCTATCTGGAATAATAAATCCCTTGCTGTTATACTAACCCCACAGCCAACAAATTTATTCTTGCTAAGTAAAATCTGAGGAAATATATTACCCAGAGGAAGTGGATAGTGCTGTAAACTTGATTGCAAATCATGGCTTCACTAAACAAGATGGAATTTGGATAGATCTAGAAAGTTGAAAAGGATGAGGACTGAATGCAGATCAGAGCTTTCTGGGCCTGACGCCGCTGGCCCAGAAGTGAAAGAGGAAAGGTAGACGGGAAGTGTGAGAGAAACCATTTTCGTTAAATGAAACAACAGTTTGAAGAACAGTAGATACAAGACTGGGAAAGAGGGAGAAAGGAAATACAATTAAGAGAATTGTGAAGGCCAATATTAAAATTTAAATTTTCAGTTTTAGGCAGTACATAGACACTAAAGATTTGGGGCAGGTGATGGAAACATGTTAAACATGTCAGAACAATGTCAGTGAAGAAGATGATAGTCCATCCCAAAGTTCCCCAGTCATGCCTGAATGTAAAGCTCTGGAGAAAGCCTCTAACTCAGAGAAACACTGCAAATCATCTCTGGGGCGAGATACCACTGTCAGGACTTCAATTATCTCTATATTATTATAATATTTACTTGCAATTTTAGTCTTGAAGTCCAACTTAGAGAGGTGTAAGAGAAACAAATATCCTGGTCAAAACTAAAATTATGAGTCAAGACAATCACAGTAACTTTCTCACTGCCATACCTAATGAATTAACATAAATAAATCTACTTGAGAGAGCAACCCTATTTTTGAACATATAGGAAAACTTTAAAAGGAAATATAATGGGAACTTAAAAATCCAGAGAGGAAATTAGGACATGTTATATAATGTATTGAGAAAATAAAAGAATTAAAAAATGGTTAAGAGGAAAAAGATTCCAACAGAACACAGGCAACAAAACATGGAGAACAGAGACACACTAAGGCATGGAAAGGACAAGAGAGAGATTGAGAAGGATGGACTGAAATAATGGGAGAAGATGGCAGAGCAGCTTCAGACTAATGGAAGAAAAAAACTGCCTGCTGCTTTGACACTGAGGCAACTGTCATACACCCTAGGAAGAAGTAAGATTATCTTTAAGAATAAGCATAAACAGAGAATTTATGTAGTTCCATACTGAAGAGAATTCTAAAATGCATTCATCCTTCTGGCTGGAGGCATATGATATCAGATATAATTTTAGATTTTAGAGGAACAAAAAAGTGTGTGTGTGTGTGTGTGTGCGATCTGTCTCTGTCTGTCTGTCTGTGTGCAATTAAATACTGAGTATAAACTAAGATCCTCTCAGGTTCATCCTCTTCACTGTCCTCAGACATCCCATTTTCTTCTTCAGAACTTTCTACAAAGCTGTTGGAAGCTTCTTGTGAGTCCTGTAAAGAAGGAGATACTACCATGTACAGCCTCAATCAATGGATATACCCTACTGGGTATAGGATTTAATGGGTAAATCCTCTACTCCCTGCTCTCCAGGATGTGTTTATGTGTTATCTGCACACTGGTTTGAAATTTTTGAGGAGTCAAGTTCCGATCTCCCAGAATAGCTGCCTAGATTGTGACATCCTAATCGACTTTCTACCCCACACTCATCCCAGCTTCCAGAGATCACCTTCATATCATTTACTTCAACTGAAGGCCTTATCCAATGCTATTCTTTCAAGTTAAGGTAATTATCTTCAGTACAAGTTTGACAAGGCACAGCTAGGTTCATTGACTGATGGGGGCTAACTGCTGCATTCCCGGGTCTGTATTAGAGTGCTGCTGGAAATGAGGGCACACAGAAAGCAAAGACTCTCTCCTTCTCAAACTCGGGTACCACACGTGTCCCAATCAAGTCCCTGTCTTGCCTCTGGACTACCTTGTGGAGAAACACAGTAGGTAGGATGAAGAGAAGGCTGGCAAGAAAGATCTATAGATTTCCCCCTGAGGCAGAGGGACCAGAGTTGGTTCCTGATACAAAGAGCAACAGGACACCAGGAAAAAGACATAGTTCCAATTTGTCAAGAAATAAAAATAAAATAAAAGAAAGAAACAAAATCACTAAAATGGTAAAGGGAGGGCAATGCTTATTGCCCCGATTTGATCATTGCACCCTGCATTCATTCACAAATTAAATCATGTTCCTGTACACCAAACATCTGTACAATTACGAAACTGCAAAGCTTACCGCAGGGCATCCAAAATCAAGATTTCCTTTATTATTTTTCGCAAATAGTAAAGTTAGTAAATAGTTGTTTTCCAGGCATGGTGCTGCATGCTTATAATCCTCACATGCAGAGGACCACGGCAGACGACTAACGCCAGGCCAGGCTGGGCTACTTAGTGAGACCCCACGTCAGACAACTTCCCATACCCCCCAACACAAACAGTAAATACTTGTTGACTAATGCTTATGTTGGAATTTAAGTCTTGATTGTTCTGCTTACTTAGATTATGTGATTTAATCATTTTTATTACTTCTGTAGTTCTAAATAAGGAATATAAGAATACTGGTCTCACAGGATTACCGTACAGTATAAATAGAGCATTTTAAATTGTGAGGCAAATGCAGGTATTGATTATGGCTCTAGAATACAGAAGAGTGCATCTACTGAAGTCCAGAGCACCAGAGCCTTCTTCGAAGGTATGAGGAACACGTGAACTATTTAAGATTATTTTGGACTGTCCGTGTTCCGCACTTTCTTCCACAGCAAATTATAGAATTAAGAGGGTCTAAGAACCCAATAATCAGAAAGTAGGTTATTTTAACAACTTTTATGGGCTAGATCAGTTCTCTTTGTGTGCATGCGTGTGTGTGTGTGTGTGTGTGTGTGTGTGTGTGTGTGTGTGTGTGTGTGAACATGTGTATGTGCACATGCAAGTGTGTGCCTGTGTGCACGGAGGCCTGAGGGCACATCAGGTGTCTTCCTTTCTCACTCTCTAGTTCATTTTCAGAGCCAAGGCTCCTCACAAAACTTAAGGCTCCCTGATTCAGTGAGGCTGGCTGGCCAGCAAAGTGCTGGGATTCTCTAGTCCCCAGGCTGGGATTGCAGGTGTGCACCACTGTAATTACAGATGTGTGCACATCTGGCTTTGACGTGGCTGTATGGGGCTGAACTCAGGTCTTTATGCCTTTATGGCAGGTCTTGTCCTAACTGAGCCATCTCCCCAGCCCTCCACACTAGCTCTCTACAGCAGCTGGGTCACAGAAGCTGTGCTGAGGTTTTATTGATGATGACATTGCAAATGGAAGTATGTGTAAGACAAGAAAGCATGCCTTTTAGAAATTAACATTTAACTGTATTCGAAGTTGCAGAAAGCAGTGGGAAGTTAGTGATCAGCCGAAGTCAGATACATTGGTTCTAGCACTTATGTACATTTTCTTTCTTTTTTCCCTGTGTGTTAGAGAACACCAAATTAAGAAATGGGAACAGCATCCCTGTGAGCCATTGTCCTCAGCACTATTCAGCAAGCAAATGAGTATTTCATGGACTTAACGTGACAATAAATGACACGTCCAAAACAGGTTGTGTGTGTGCTTTAGCAAAACAAAATTAAGAGTCATTCTAGGGAAGGACATTGGCACTGCTTTGGCATAATTAGGAATCATCATAATCAAATACAGGAAGTGGGCACATCTGCTTCTCAGGCTGTTGATCCAACTGTGAGGCTTCCTGCACACTGGCAGGAACAGCTCTGATGCAGCTCGGTGTGCTCTGCAAAGCTGTCTTTGCATAAATATTTACATAATTTTCTCCAAACACCATTCTAAGCAGTTGTTTTTTTTTATCGCATCTTCCTCCCTTGGGTTACTATTTCTTCCCATGCCTGCTCCTCGTGAAGGAGCCATCACTTGAATCTCAGGTTTCCTCCGTTCATTTTAAAGAGAGCTTCTGAGGAAAACCCTTCAGCCTGGGAGTATAAAGCAGCAAGGAGAGGAACAGATCTTTCTCAGGAAGCTTTTAGTATCTTTTTTTTCCCCTAGAAATGTACCAATGAAAATAGGTCCACCCCAGCTAAGAAGAAGGCAAGGCAGAGAGGCAGAGGGGATGAAGAAGGAGTGCATCCCGAGGGCTGATAGAAATGAAGAAGGGGAAATCAAGTCAGGTGAGCTGGAGGTTTATAGGAATGGCTCCCACTCCAACTATTGTGGTCATTTTCTGAAGGAACAAGGGATGGAGGAGCTTTCTCCCTTCTGGAACTCAGTGAAGAGTTCTGCTTGTTTTCCTGATCACTAAAATGATCCAAAGCCCTGTTTCGTGGTCTGCTTTACATTGCTGGAACAATAGAGTTTTTTATGATACATATTTTATACTTCAAAAGTAAAATTTAACAAAAATATCATATCTTTTCTATTCTCCAAGCTTGTTTTGTTCATGACTGTGTCTAGATAGCCTTAGTCTGGTATTGTAACTCTGGTAAATAAAACTCAATCACAAAAGATACAGTACTTGATGGTATTCTAAACATTTATAGGTGGTGTATTTATCTTGTGGAAGGTATGAATTTTCTACTTTGTTATCAACTCTGTTTTTGGCGCTGTATTTTTTTATCACACATCTTTGGGATTTGTGCTTTTTAGGTTGGTAGGGATACTTTGCTATAACCAAATAATCGACTGGTTTACATAGCAAAATGCCCATTTATTCTTTCAGAAGCCTTGGAAAGACTGTCTTTTCAGTATAACAAAAGAAAGGAATCTCAGTGACTAAAGTAGATGATAGAAATGTGAGTCCTCCAGGTAGTGACCATATCCCTCCTCCAACATTCATTAGCATACAAATTAGGAAGTATTGATAAATGCCAGTTATATGTGGCTAGCTACATGTATATTCAAAAGTTAGATTCTAAGTGGCTGTCAGTGTAAAGAGCTTCGAGAAAACAAACATTCAGTGAACTTATACAGCTTGACTTCCCAGTACACACCTTCTGTTACAGTAGGTACAGTTCATCAGAAGACTCTTCAGTGATTCAAAAGACTGACTCTTCTTCTTCTTTCCATCCTGTTGCCCAGAGAGCAACAGGGTTTGCTCTCACACTGTTTCCTTGTGGGACCCAAGTGTCTGCTGTCATCCTAAAAATTATAATATGCAAAATAAAGCCTGAAGACCATGCAGTCTATTGACTCCTCTGTAGGGGCCCAGCTCTGCAGCCAAACTCTCTCTTTCTATCACAGCTGTCTTGCCCCCTCATGCCCATAGCTAAACTTCCATTTTTAGAGTTAGCTGATTATGACTAACTGGAAATGAATGGGGTTCATCAAGTTTTTATTTATTTTGTTTATGGGTGATTTGGGGAAGTCAGTAACTCAAAACATGTGATGAGTCAGTCATTTGGGAACAAAACCATGTGCACTGTGTTTGATTTGTAGTCATCCCATACAAAAACTCACTCTGTCTCTGTAACTTGAGATTTTTATATGGAATGGATATTATTGTGCGTGTTGCACATATGCACCTAAAATACATTAAGAATAAAAGTCTTGGCATAGATGGTGTGTGTGTGTGTGTGTGTGTGTGTATGTGTATGTGCGCGCGCGCGCGTGTGCGTGTACAAATGACTTCTGCTCTACTGTCCATGTGTCTTTAGGCTAAGTAGTTACCTTTCTAGGAAAATATACCCAGATGTTAGAAAGTTTAAAGTTGTCTCTTTCCTTGTAGGGATGATGACTGAGTTTTTCCTCTTGTCTCTTGCCTTTTTCTTTTGGCTTGCATTTAGGTAGGACAATTTTTTAATACCCCACATGCCTTATAATTTTCCGTCTCCCTGTTACTGCCATCTCTAGCTTTACTTGAAGTTCCTCTGGGGATAACACATACCTCTGAGAAGCAGTGTTGTGGTTTAAGATATCTTCTCTGGAGTCAGTTCTGTGTCCAGAATCCCAGCCTGTTATCTGGAAAGTGAGGGAACTGGATTAGAAAGACGTTTAGCTAGCATTTGCTGAGCAATTATTATGTGCCAGGAATGGCGGAGGATGCTGGGGAGGAAAAGAAACAGATTCACAGTTGGAAAATATGGTGTTGAAAGAAGAGTGAATTCAGCAGTGATTCCAAAAAGTTATAGAAAGTCTCTACCAGGAAATGCATAGTCCATTGCACCATAACAGCTTATAATGTATACGGAACATGTTTGTCTTCCTCCAAAGGAAGTTGAGGAAGGCATCACTGAGTGCTTTATGCTAAGGATGAGTGCAGAGAAGTAGCTATAAATACATTTTATCCCTCCAGTTCAAGTCTTATAGGAACGAAGCATCCCAATCCTATAGTCCTCCCCACTTCTGCAGCTCAGTAGGACTGTGGCATACCTGAGAACAAGAGAAACCATGCCAAGGCCACAAAGTACAGTAGAACTGCCTTCATTCAGACCTGGCAGCTGCACACAACTGTGGTTGGCATGTTGAATGGCAACTTACCACCCCATCATTCCATGCAACACTGGCTTGATGTAGGAGAGTCTTCTATCTATCTGTTGTTTTCATTGTTTAATTAATAAAAAAAAACCTGCTTGACCTGATAGGTCAGAACATAGGTAGGCACAGTAGACAGAACTGAATTCTGGGAGGAAGAAAGGGGCAGAGTCAAGCAGAGGCAGAGAGCTACCCGCCATGAAGCTGCCAGGTCAGACATGTTGATTCTTTCCCGGTAAGCCACGACCTCGTGGTGAGATACAGATTATTAGAAATGGGTTGAATCAATATGTGAGAGTTAGTCAATAAGAGTCTGGAGACAATGGGCCAGGCAGTGTTTAAAAGAATACAGTTTTCGTGTAATTATTTCGGGTGTAAAGCTAGCCGTGTGGGAACCGGGATCCCTGCGGGAAGGCAGCCTGCTGCTCCTTTTGCAACACTGGCATCGTTCATACCCTGGGTCCTGCTTCCTGATCTGTGAGCAGATGTTGAGGAAGGCACTGAGTAAGTCTGGAGGGAATTGCTTAGTCTGAACTCCTCTCAGGGAACTCAGAAGTACCACATGGATTGTTGCTGGGGCTCTATGTATAAAGTGACCTGCGATCTCCACTGTGCTTATCACCCTGGGGGGAGGGGAATAGGGGAGACACTTTCAACATCACTCTGGGTGACCCCTGCATGGAAACGTGTGAGGGTAACATCTTGTGGCTAGATGACAAGAACATTTGCAATGTAGTGAGAGTGGGTTGAAGACCACATGACAAAGGGATTAGTTCCCTTCAGGTGAAGTGACAAAGTGCTAACTTCCTGGTGAAGTGTGAGGAAAATGGTGACTCCTTAGGCAACAAAAAGAATGAGAACATTCCAGGGCTTCTGTGAATCCTAGCCACACCAGAAAAGGTATTCAGGATCTGGAGTTCAGAGTGGAACAAGATGTAGATATGGTATTTGCATAGTTCATCTGCAAGGTGGCAGATATGCTCAGAGAAAGAAGGTCCTGGGAGAAAAAAGAAAGAACTCAAGGTTGTCAGCAGAATCTAGAATCCTAAGGGAGCTCATGTGATTGATGAAGTCCCGAAAACCAGTCACAGGATCATGTTGGCTGTGGTGATCTCTAAGCATTGAGATACTGCCAGTGGAGAATGTCTCCCTTCCTCTATAGTGGTATATTGTTTGTATTTTGATAAATAAATCTTTCCTGAAGATCAGAGGCAAAGCTAAATTGACCAGAGGTCAGGAAATGGTGACACACACCTTTAATTCCAGAACTTGGGAGGCAGTTGGAGACAGATCTCAGTAAGTTCAAGGTCAGCTTGGTAGACAGAGTGAGTTCCAGAACAACTAAAGTTACACAGAGAGAAACCCTATCTCAAAAAAACCCGATAAAAATAAAGCAGAGTAAAAAAAGTCATGTAAAGACGGAAAATACACAGAGAATCTGGATACTGTATGTTATTGGATTGTTTTTTAATTATTTGACTGCTGAGGAAGGAGCAACTGCTCCTAAAATATATTTGATTATAAAAGTTGCAGGATTAATTCAACCTGTATATTTTGAAAATGCCTTGGCTTCAAAATTTAAGTCAAAAGATATGTTACTTTAGAGAAGAGGTTTTGCTTTTGCTTCCACAGGAAATGAGAGACTGTGAATTCATTCTCGGATTGAAAAAGTAAGGTTTGATCAAGAAAGATCCCCTGAAAAATCTCCAGTGGTAAATAAATGGCCCAGATGATCCAATATTTCAGAACATCCCTATTGCAGTTTCCTCTGAGTTCTACATCCAGACCAGCCTCAAGACTGTTGGCTGAGATGATCTAACTTCACAGAAAACTCCAGTCAGGACCTGACCATAATCCTAAATTTTCTTTGGGTTTCCATAATATTATCAGCACCCCCAATCATTAGGAAGTAGCCTAGAAAACTATGCCCACATTCCCAAAATAATGTATTATGAATGTTTGTCTTTCTTTAGTGTGTTGGTTACCAGTTGTTATGATGATGGTCAGGAGAAAAACTAAACAAAGGAAATTAGATTCAGGGTCTTGTTTTTTTTTAAAAAAGGGCCAGGGGAATGCTGTGGGATAATGCTCTTGTACACTGTAAAAAGATTTGTTACTCTTATTAGTTTAATAAAACACTGATTGTCCAGTAGCCATGTGGGAAGTATAGATGGGGTGACCAGACTAAGAGAATTCTGGGAAGAAAAAAGGCAGAGATGCAGTCACAAGTCAGATGTAGAGGAGGCAAGATGAGAATGCTCCACTGATAAAAGGTACCAAGCCATGTGGGTAAACATAGACAAAAATTATGGGTTAATTTAAATTGTAAGAGCTAGTTAATAATAATCTTAAGATAATAGGACAAATTGTTTATGATTAATATAAGCCTCTGTGTGTTTCTTTGGGACTGAATGGTTGCAGGACCAGGTAGGACAGAAACTTCTGTCTACATTCCTCAGGTGATGATGATTGGGTAATGCAAAAGAGCAGAAGTATTCTTTATCTGCTGCACTCAGATGCTGCTGAATGCGATCAAAAAGCCATGTCCTGCCTGGGATATAACCCAGTGATATAACCAGTGTAGTCCTAGATTCAGCTGTCTGCATCAAGCTAGAGAAACAGCTCACACAGACTACCCTCTGAAGGATGTTCAAACTCAAGTGCAAGACATAGTTGGCCCTGAGGCACTGGTTGGCATCTACCACTTGCCACTTGGTGTCCATCCCCAGTGACCCCACAGAAGCCACACCTCTGGGCTCTATGAAAGCCTCCTTCAAGTGCTGCCTTGAAGTTGTTGACATCCTCATCAAGTCTGGCAGGCACATTCCCTAGGTGGCTACATGGTTCCATCATTTCTGTGACGCCGATTCTCCTGAGTTCAGACAGCTCACCACACCCATTAGTACGATGGCGTCTTCTCTGTGCTGTGTAAGGTTCTACTCAAGGAAGCCTGGGAGGAGGATGTAAACCTTGGAGTGGATATTAAACAGTCCCAAGGCTTTCAAAAAGGAAGAGGAGGTCATTGTACTGACTGGGTGGTGTTCTGACTCTCCTTCCATCTCACCAAGAGTGTAGTGCCATGATGGCCCCCTGGAGACTTTCTCCCAGCCTGTCTTATCTTCCCTTTTCAACCCATCAATGGGCCGGAATAATACTGAGCTTGAGCATCAGAAAAATTAACGTCTCTGTGAAACACAGTGTGTAGCCCAGCTATCCATTATGGACCTACTCAAACCAGGGATGAAATAAGAACACAGGACTGGAGGTTCTCTGATTTTATCACAGGAAGACAACTATAGCTCTGTAGTTTGTTCCTATAGAAGGTGATGCTCAGAGAACTGTACGTCCTGGCCTGGAGTCTGGAGACAGCCAGCAAGAATTGGGGCTTACGGGGTGGGATTGAAGTTCCAATGTAGATGCCCTTCAGCCCTGGCCCACACTTGCTTCCCTAAGAGCCTGACCCCCTCTCCCTCTCCCTGGTACACGGCACTCTTCTGCTTCTGTGCCCCACTTAGCAGTCATTACAGGCTCTACCCCCACTTTCGTTTCCCCTACCGCTGCAGCCATCTCCAGGCGTGTTGCCATAGAGCCTACCTGTTTACAGACAACAGCTGAAGAAAAAAAAAAGAATGGGGGAGAGGTGAAGAAGTATTTAAGATTAAAAAAAATCTCATAATGGTATAAAAATCTCTTACTGAGCCATTCAAACTGCATTTATAAGCAACTGAGAGAATCAGAGCACTTGTCTTTCAAAAATGTGGAACCCTGGATTTGATCAGTGTCTTCTTCGTCGTCATCATCGCCATCTTCTTTATTTATTTCCTCAGAGGAATTCTGGTAATTAAACTCCACAGCTGAAATAGAACCTAGAGACTGCAAAGCAAAGCCTGCAAGTTTGAGCAGCCTCCTCCTGTTTTGCTGCACGTTTCCCTGACATAAGTATCATACAGTTCACTTCCAAGTTCTTACAAGTGCATCCTGGTTGAGTCTGCATTAAATGCCATTTCAGCTCCCAAGTTTATTGGTGTCTCAGGTATCTTTGGTTCTATTGCCACATGAGGATATACAAAGATACATTTCCTTTATATTTTATATTCATGGACCCAGAGATGCAACTATAGAAAGGAATAAGGGTAGAAAAAAGTGGAATAAGCTCTGTGCTTATCTGGCTTTACTCTGGTTAGTGATTTTATCTTTGGGCTAGTGATAAATATGTGTTAAATATGTAAAATTGGATATAATCAGTTTTTACTTCAGGACACATTGCAATACTGAATATATGCCTGTGTTTATATTTTAATTTAATTGAGAAATACATGTCACTAAATTTCTCTTTTTCCTACTAATATTTACTCTCTGATATTCTCTTCTACACCATAGAACTTTATCAGTATTTATGTTAATTTAGTTGGCTAATGTAACAGTGACTGAGTTCAGAACCCCGCATAATTTTTAGTTAATCATGGACTTCGAGTTTGCAAGTTAATTGATCTCAAGGAGAAGTTAGTACCACTTTCCATTATTATCTTGCTTTATTTGTAAAACAAATGAAATGGTAGTGTGCTTTTAGGAAGACAGGGTTTAGCCTAAGCCCAGAATGTGTTCACTTTGTCAGTTATTATTATTGTCATGACTTATAAAAAGTTAAATTTTCTCAGTGAAAATAAATGGTTATAATGTTCTCCGAAAATGTTGCTTGCAGGAATACCAGTCACAGCAAATGAAAACATTTACTTCCTTACTATTTGCAGAATAGTCCCGACCAGTTTGGTTTTGATGCTCCCACTGCCGGTTCAGAAAACAGCTTTAGGTCTCAGGTCCCAGCTGCCAGATGAATGACGGAAAGAGCCAATTTTGTCCAGGGGGCCCCTTGTGATTCCGGGGAGTGTCCGGAATGCGAGCAAGGCGCGCTGTGCCACGGCTGCAAGCCTCTCTTCCTGCCAGCAATGATGTTATCTGAATCGCTTGGCACAGTCTCGTCATCCCACCCACTGGCAGCAGAACTGTGAAATTGTCCGACAGAAACAAGCAGCCTGGGCCAGGTGTAAAGCTCCCTGGAGCTTCTGTGAGCAGGTACAGCCCTAGTGCAGAGGGCAGACGACAAAGAAACTTGCACTAGGATGTGATACAATTATGGTTTAAATATCAGAATCCAGTTAGGAAAGCTTAGATGAGATGTTAATGAAGCTTCTTAGGGGTTTTCAACTCCTTCCCTCTGAATTTACCCTCTGCCTTTCCCTTTCATAGACTAAGGCTGGCTGATACACCCCACGAAAGCAGGTGATGCTGAAGACTTCTCCACTCCACTCCTCCCCAAATATCTATGTCTCCTTAGAGTACAAACCCTCTAACTGTAAAGCATATGTGGGGAAAGAGAAAAGGGAGCTGAAGTTCGGCTGAAATTGTTTTGATAATACAGGGCCTCTGGACTCTACTAGAAATTTTACAGTTTGGGCAAAACACATAATAACAAATTCTTGAGCATCTTAGTTGTTTGGAATTTCAAATATGAAGCACATACCATACCATTCCCGCCTCCCCCCCCCCCCGGTGTTGAACTTCCAGATTCTACCCACTATATATGGGATGTGTCTCCCTACACTTTGTGTGTTGAAATTCTCCAATGCAATGAATGGCACTGAAGGGTGTGTGTTTTGGGGGTATTTATGTTACAAGGGGGAGCCGTTGTGAATGGATTTTGTCTTTAAGAAAGGGCTCCATGCAGCCCTCTCATCTCTGCTGTCACATGGAAAGGCAGAAGCGGCAAGTGTGACCAGACCAGATACTAAATCTAGGCACTTGTTTCTCACTTCCCAGCCGTCAGAATGATCACAAATTTCCGTTGTGTATAAGTTACTCGGTCCATAGCATTCAGTGCTGTTAGCCGCCAAAAATGGGCTAAGAGAACAGTTTTCTATCTAAAGTAGAAACTAACTAGAACACTCTGTAAAAAGATTCGCATTTAGTGATGCTCGAGAACAAAGAAGTCCAAGAAAGAAAACTTCTCGTGAGGACTTTCTGCCAGTCACTCTGCCAGTATTGAAAGCCACAACCTTCCGTAGCTCATGCTGAACTGAATTGAGCTTCTGAGGGACAGATCTTTGTGTTCATTCATTCAACAAACATTTGTTGAGCACCCATTATGGGTCAGGCAGTATGCCTGCCATGGGGATTTATTGCCAAGCAACATGTATGGGCTAAGAAGAGGTTTTTCTCTGTCAGACACAAGTTAAGATTCTCTGGAAGATTGCTGATGGGCAAGTGGTGCTTATAAGTGATTCTTCCATGAGGTTATTTAATTATAGATTTAAGTGGAATTGGATAATCTGTAATTTCCTCTCTGAACCAACAGACTCTGTCCCTAAATAGCTTTGGAGGCCGCCAGAAAGCTGGGAGTGCTGAGAGTAAGTGGGTTTTTATCGGTTGATCTGGCTTGTTAACTCAAAGGATACGACCTCACCTCTCAGTTTCTGACTTAACATCCCAGTGCATTTTGGGACCCACTGATAATTTTGGAAGCTGTCAAGCAGATGGATAAATGAAAACGGACTTAGAAGGTCTGGGAAGCTAAAACTCAAGCTACCAATAAGCCAATTAACACTGCGCTGAGCTTTGGAGCTGCTTGGAAACAGAAGAAACAGCCATTTCATAAGCGGAGGAGGCAGGCCATAAGCAGAAGGGCGTGGCTTCTGAAGGTGAGCAGGAGGACTGAGAGCAGACAGGCGGGGATGGTACAAGGACACCATCCATCGTTGTCTTTTTCAGCCTCCTGTTTCCCAGACAGAAGCCCTAAGCTTATCTGCTTGAACATAACAAATTGCTTCTTGAACCTATATTCTCAGTTTATTTTGATTGTTATATAAGGTGACATATTTAAGCAGTTAGTATATGCTTAAATTAAAGTCTTAAGCATCCTTCAAAGGCCTCTGAAGTTTGGGGGAGATGGCAAAAGCTTTAAGGAATTTGTCTTCTCTGGAAGCTTTCAGGTAACTGGGGTGCACTCCTGACGGGGCTGTAGAGCCAGCCTCTTCTTGTTTCATCCCCTTTGATTCCTGCCATACACATTCTGTGATGTGTGTTCACCTTACCAGCAAAAGCAATAGCTCTCTCTAGTCATGGGCTGGAGTCTCTAAAACTGTGAGCTAAATCAAACCTTTTTTTGTCATATGTCAGTCATTTCAAGTATTTGTTATAGTAATGGAAAGATGAATATCTGAGTAGTATGCTCAGTCAACAAACTATTTGTGTTATGACTACCCTTTTCTTCTCTTTCTTTGTCCAACTCTTTCTTACAGCGTTGAGCATTTTGGTTAAAGGCCTCAAACATGCTAGACGACCATTCTATCACTGAGATTTCCTTTTGGCCCAAATATGGCAATGTGTTTTGATTTGGAGGGGGGGACTACATCAACTCAGAGTGAAGAGAGAAATAAATATTTGGCTTTTAGTAAACACACATTGTTTGTATATGCATAATTTATCTGTGGGGATTCTCATAAAATGCATATATGAGGAACAAACACAATAAAACTTCTGTGGAACAGAGATGTTTACCTTTTACATTTAAGATGAATAGAGTAAAATAAGTAATGCCAGTTCTCCTGAGAAACAAGAGAAAAATTTTTACTAAGTAATCCTTTGTTGACTCATTTTAATTCTCTTGTGGAATAGGTGTCATATAAATAAGTCCAAAGAATTTAGTATCTACAATGTGCCAAACATTGGCTAGGCACTAGGTTCAATTACAAATCTACATGATTGTCACATTTGATTAAAGCGCTTTCACATATGCTCTTCCATATGATTTTCATAATTGCCCTGCATAACCAGTACATTAGCATTTTAGAGTTGTTATTGTTAGGAGGTAAGAAATGAGGAAAAAGTTGTAAAAGAGAAGCAAGGCACAGTAGTTAACTAGGCATTAGCATAGCTAGAGAAGCAAGGCAGAGGTAATGATTTGATTATGGGCAACTTTTTATAACTCAGTGTGGGGATATTTAAATTTAATTTTCAATAAGAAATATGTAAGAAAGAAACTGAATTTCTGATTATATTTGGTTTAAAACATTATCTTCTCTATAACGAAATTAAAAGTTTCTGGGGAAATTGAAACACATTGGCAGAAATGCAACTGGAACACAGTATTGGGATAATTTTAAGGTGGATGTCGTCAGTTCATTCAGGATGACTCTCAATACCTTGTAACTCTTCCTTGCTAGGCAGATGGATGGCCAGGACGGCTGACTGCGGCACCTTCGTTCTCAGGTCACGCTGTAACTAATCTGGTAGCTTTGTTTAACTGGTTGCAGACCATCTGCTGACATGCTTTTTAAAATATTGTCGTATTTTAAGTTCATTCTTTGAGAGTTTCACACATGTGTACAATGTGTTTTGATCATATCTACCCAATTTCCCTCTTCCAACTCCTTTAGAACTGGCTCCTATCGACACATTCTTTCTCCAATTTCCATAGCTCCTTTTTTTCCCCTTAATTCCACTTAGTCCGTTTAATATCGTGCACATGGTAAGTGGGTAGGGGGCTATTCACAGGCGCATAGCCAACCTACCAGTGGCCACACCCCTTAGAAACAACGATTCTCCCTCCTTCAGCAGCCACCAATTGCCAGGTTCTCAGCTAGGGGTAGGGCCACATGAACCCTTCCCATCTATGCTGAAGTTGGCTTGACATCGTGTAGGTCTTTTTCAAGTGATCATGAGTATGACCATCAAGTCATGTAAGAAAGATAATATTTCACAGCCCTCCTTCCCATCCTCTGAGTCTTGTGCACTTCCCACCCCTTATGTTCTTGTGTTCCCTGGGCCTTGGGTTGGGGTTTCTATAAATGTCTCATCTAGGTCTTAGCATTCATAGTCCCTTAGTCTCAACACTTTGACCGAATAGGATTCTCTGCAATGCCCCTGTCCACTGCAATAGAGGCTTCATTGATAGAGGTTAAGAACAGTGTAGAATTATGGGTATAAGCATAAATATTTAGATAGTATGACAGCATGACCATTAGTAAGATAACAATAGTAGTTTACTACTAAGGCCTGTAACATTCTCATCCGTGGGCTTTAACCAGGACTACACTGCCAGGAATGAATTCTTTCCCGTGAAACAGGCCTCAGATGCAATCTGAAAGCAGTTATATCTCCCTCTAACACTTGTGCCATGATTGCCCCAGTGGGCGTGTCTTCCTGGCTGGTTAGCATTATAGCATGTAGGGTTCAAGGTTGAGTAAAGCCGCTTCCGTGCTGCCACTTAATCTCCAGTTTTACTTCAGAGGGTTAGGCAAGATCTTTCTCTGTCACCAAATCACATTCCAGTCATACTTCCTTGGTAGTATAGCTTTTAGAGTTAAATCTGAAAGCAATTTATTTAGGGATTACAAAATTACTGTGAGTAATGTAGTCAGATGGTTTTTCTCATTTTCTTTTCAGCTTTTTGTTTTTGTTTTTGGATGCAGGCAGGATCCTGTTACACAGGTCAGCCTGCCCTAAAATTCTCTGTCTAGACCCAGCTGATTTCAGATTTGTGCTCTTAAATTTTGGAGCCCCTGACCTCATCTATCTGGGCTGCTAGGGTCCTTAGAAGTGCATTTAGAAGTGAAAAATAATTAAAATGAACTTTATTGCATTTTGATAAAAAGAAAACTAAAGGCTTTTAATTCTGCATGCACAAACCCTGCATTGGAAGCTGTGTCAGAATGTGGAGTGCACTGTCTATGGTATTCTCTAGGATGTTGTGTGTACATTTAAGATACTATCAACATCTTTTAATTGCTACCCTTATGTTAAATGCTCTATTTGTCTTAGCTAGTGAAGTGTCACTTCAACAAAACCAAAAGAATTTTTAAAAAAAATCCACATGCTTATAAAGCAGAAAATAGCAAAATGTGGGAAAAAAGTCATCTTCGCAAGGAAAGGGCAGCAGAAACATATGGGCCCAAAGTGAACGAAAACAAGGTCTCTGCATAGACTCAAAACGGCGGCAGACAGTGTGCCGTAGGCCAGACAGAAGGCCCTCCAGGCCCCAGGCTGCGTTCTTACTTCTGCTCCGCTGAAGACTTTCTCTAACGCTGTTTGGTGATAACACTTGTTATACATCCTCTGCATCTTCAGATGCTGAGGCGTTCTGCAATAGACTCCATCCAGGAAACCTAAAGGCCAGCCATATTTCATCATTTTTTAAGTCTCAGTGATTTCAAACCACCATCTGCACATGTCTGGAGGAACATTTTTATTTGGGTTATAATTTGATAACGTACAGACTGTCTAGTTGCCTTCAATCCTCTAATTTATCTGTTTCTTTTAAAAGTTCATAGAAATTATTGCTTCATTTGATCTTTTAAAATCCCATTTTAGTCAACGAAATAGGACCTTATCCATTTTAGTTAGGATGAAAGTAATTTGCCACATAAGTCCACAGAGAATATATATATATATATATATATATATTGAAAAAATGACTATTTTTCATACTGAATTTTATTAAGTAACTTTTTAAGGTATCTCCTACCCTGATCCCTTCATTTGGCTAAATGTTTGTGGTTTCTCTTTATCATTTCAAAGAACCAATTCTGGAGCTAGTGAGATGGTTCATTGGGTAGTGACACCTGCAGCCACGTCTGAGCAACTTCAATATGATTTCCTATACCCACATGGCAGAAAAAGAGAACAGATTCTCAAAAACTGTCCTCTGACCTCCACACAGAGGCTGTGGCAGGCAAACACGTGCCCGTGCATGCATGTGCACCTGTGCATGCACGCGCATATACAAACACAGGAACACAGACACACACAGACACAGATACACAGACAGAAAGACACAGACACACAGACACATGGACAACAGACAGGCAGACATGCACACAGTAATACAATTTTAAAAAGAAAGAAAGAACTTTCGTGATACAAGCCCTTTCTTGACACTGTTGATGAAGCCAAGAACCTGAGACTAGATAGATTTCATTATAGACAGTCTTAGATAGCTTTCCCCTAAACAACTGAAGCTATTGGACCTCTTGGGACAACCCTACTATGTTCTTTTAGTTGAGGGATAACAATTATAGACTTCTTTCTCTACCTTAATGACAGGCACCATGCCTAGCACTGGAAGGAGGTGGCAGAAATTCAAATGAAAGAAATTGAAATGAAGGTAACTGCCGTCATTGCTGGTACCCAGATGCAATCACTCACGCCTGGGTATTCCTGTGGCCTAGAAACTCGGGGTCCACATTTCCCATTTCATGAGGGTGGCATCCCGTTCGTTTCAGCCCACAGCACTCTGCTCTCAGCAGTTTTGCGTCAGTTATTCTGCTGAGCCAAGTTTGACTCATGAGACACAGTTACCCACTGAGTCACCGCAGGAGAAATTCCCTGCAGTCTTAGAGCCAATAATAGGCAGTCGTTTCTAACTCCGGAGAGTAGTCCACACATGCGCAGTGCATCTCCAATCAAAGTGGCTCCGGGCTGCAACACCGTGTTTGTCAGGAAGGGACTTCCTTTCCCAGTGTGAATATTGTGTGGATTTCTGGCTTCTTGTCTAGTTAGACTGCAAGGCTTTTGTGCTTGTGAGACTTCCCGGCTTGGGTTGTTATACTTGTTGATAGAATTTGCTGGTATTCTCTCTTCACTTTTAATGAAATTGAGACGACTCCCCTCCTCCCGCTTTGAATGTTTGTGAGGAACAGGTGCCGGACTGGTGCCTCTGATGGACCATCATCCATCATCTTGTTCTTCCAGAGGTTCTTTTCCTTTCTCAGCTCTTTTTATTTCCTCCCTCTTGTGTGTTTCTGTGTTCTGTGTGGGAATGAGTGTGCAGGCATGTGCCCTTGCACGTGCATACAGAGGCCAGAGCAAGGCTTGGAATGCTTTCCTCTGTTGTTGCCCGCATTGAGATAGCCTCTTACAAAAGTGGGAGCTCACAATTTTGTCTAGCTGGAGATCTTTTGGGATCTACCTTTCTCCACTCTACGCTGCCAAAGTTACAAACATATACACCCACGCCTAACTTTTCATATGGATAGTGAGGATTCGAACTCAAGTCCTCACGTCTACAGAACAAGTGTTCTTACCCAGGGAGCTAGTCTCCAGCTTTTTGATGTACTGTAAAGCAAAACAAGCACACACGCGCGCACACACACCTAGGAGAGATTGCATCATGAGATATTATACACAGCTCATATTCCAAGGACTCTTTCCCTGACTTCTATGGCCCCAGCATTCTCCCTTTGTTTCTCCTACCACTGGTAATCCACCTAGTGGTGGATGTGAGAAGAGAATAGAAACTTAGAGGCTGACCCGAGAAAGACTAACAGCATGTTGGTCAGAAGTGATTGTAAGAACAAGATAGCACCACTTACATCAAAGCTACCAAAAATAGAGCCCCTAGAAGTGAAAAGCCAGAAGAAATACTTAATCTGAGCTGAAGACAAAGACCGAAGACATAGGGCCAGTGAGATGACTCACTGTGTAAAGGTCTTTGCTTTACCCCTCGCAACCTGAGTTCAATCCCTGGACAGGTGGAACAAGAGAACAGACTCCACGAAGTTGCCCTCTGACTTCAACATGCAGACCATGGCAGGTGTGCTCCCAATATCACACTATCATGTATTTGTAACAGCAGCAGTAACAACAACAACAACAACAATAAATAGCAAATAAAATTCAAGGAACAAATAAAACAAAAGGATGGCCTTATTTTCCTGATGTTTGTCCTAGAGCTCTAAGGCATGGGACATGATTAATCTGCACATGTCCGTACAGACAGATATTTTAAACACACGTGATATCTGATGCTAGTCAGTAAGCAAACTCGGAGAGAGAAGGAAAGAGAGGGGGAGGAAGACTATGACAAAGCCAAACTCAAAGTTTTCCTTCAGTCTTCCGAATAAAGGATGTTAAGTGTAAACAGTCACAGAGTAGCTCATAACTTTTTGCAAGGGTGTGATTATGACTGTTTTAAAATGTCTCTTCAAAAATTAGTTGTTGTACACTCACTCATGTACATCTTTAGCCTGACCATTAACTTTCTTATTAAACTACAAGGACTTAATAAAGACATTCTCTTCTGTTTCCCTGCAGAAGTAGCTTTCAATCTAAGTCCCAGCACAAGGTGATGTATGGAGATTGCCGAGGTGCTTTAACTTCTACGTGAATCCTGTAAGAAAAGAAATCAGTAGTTAAAAGGGATGATGCATGTCCTACCTAAGTCAGCACCAGAGAAAAGAGAAATAGCTGTTTGGATCTCAGGAGTTTGTTACTGAACTGGGTTAGCATTTAAAACGAATGCAATATGAAATTCCATGTGAAGTCCCTCTGCTTTGGCTGTCAGTTCAGGATGGGAAACCCTTCTGACTGAAGCCAAGGAATAGACAAACAATAGAGATGTCAGTTTGCCTACCTCGTGATTCATCTCGTACAAGATCATGCATGGACAAAAATGAGCACTCAGTCAAAGACCGGAATCCAAAGAGTTTATAGCCACCTCAAGGTATGTGGTAATATCCCGTATGTGTTAGTGTGCCTGCATACTCAGCTCCCTTGGTTTGTATTCCATATTTGTGCCACAGAAGGAAAATCATTAACGAATAACTTTAAAGTACAAATTTGCAAGGTCAAATTCAAAAACAGAAGGTTGTTGATTGAACCTGCACTGAGTAATTGCTCCTTAGCAGTTTGCTAGATTATCAATCAAAATATTGACTAATTTTTAAATATGAATTACAAAAGTCATTTTCTGTCTTTGTCTAATTAAGCTTAATGAGAGTAAAAACCCTTTTTGGAGAGAGGAGATGGGAATATCCTAAGTATAAACAATCTACATTATTATAGTCTATGGAACTGAGATATGCCAAAGAGCTTGACCACAGCAGAAAGCGGAGATTCCTGAATGTGAATCTTGTCCTTGCTCCAGTGACTCTATGGGGGACCCCTCCTAAGGTCTCTTCTAAGTCCACCATTTTTAGAAATGTCTTCTTACATCCTGGGCTGGATTTGGGTATCTGAGCATTGCTTGGAACTTAAGATGTACTCATGAATGACCCTCTGATCTAAAAAGTTCAAAATAACAGAGTTCTTTTCCTGGAAATTTGTTCTTTCCAGAAGAGCCATCAGACTTCACATTGGAGCCTTTACCATTTTGTTTTCAAGAGACACTTTGTGGCCAAATAGCACGCTTCCCTTTGTTTTTACCCAGTTCTCATTTTTTTTTTTTTCCTGAAACCAAATCTATTTCCTCCTCCAATTAAACCCATGGCTTAAATTTGGTTATTCATTGTGAAGATCTTTGAGATGCGTTCCCATGGGGAGTTCCCATGTGCTGTTCCCCCAGTCTTCCGGCTGCTCATGTGACTGCCCGGCATTTCCCGGGCAGAGCTCCCTGTAGACCACAGGCTTTTCTCTGAGGCATAGAAATACCCTTGCCTTCCCTGCTCATAAAAATGTCATTCTGATTTTGTTGTTGAATTTTCAGTTTTCAGTCAGTCTTGACTTTCGTATTTCACTAAATATGAATAAGATAGAATTTTATCTGTTTTGAAGACTGTTGCAAGGGCTCCAGAACTTCATCTTTCCTTTCTCATTTGTCTTACCATAGCAATCAGACAATTCCTGAAAAGTCATCCTGTCTCACCTCTCCCATGCTTAAGGTTTTAATCTTTCCTTTACTTTCTCTTTTGACTTCACAAACGTGCTTAAATATTCAAAGCTATGGGTGTGGGAAGTTCTTCTGTATAAGTGTTGCTTTTATTGGTTAATGAATAAAGAAGCTGTTTGGGCCTATGACTGGGCAGAATAGAGCTAGGTTGGAAAATTAAACTGAATGCGAGGAGAAAGAAAGTGAAGATGATGGGATGGCATGTAGCTGCTGGAGGAGACAGACACCAGATGGAACCTTAACTAGTAGGCCACAACAACATGGAGATGCACAGATTAATATAAATTAGTTAATTTTAGATGTAAAATCTAGCTACTAATACGCTTAAGCTATTGACCAAACAATATTGCAAATAATATAGTTTCTGTGTGGTTATTTTGGGTCTAGGTAACTGAAAAAGAATGAGCAGCCTTCAGCAGCAGATTGACTACAGTCACATAAAACCTGAGAAAGCTAGAAAATGAATTCTAGACACAGAAAAATAGAGTGAAGCATAGCTTCTTGGTAGCCTGCATTTTTTTTTTCAGATGGGCTTTGTTTGCTGGTGACTAGTAGAGGTGTGGTGGCTCCTTTAAGAAAATTCTTTCTGACTCAGCATAAGAAATGGCAGCTTCCTGGTTTGTGCTACCAGCACAAACTCTGGCTCTTTCGGGAGGCTAAGCACTTTTATGGGGTTTGTGAGCAGCTTGGTACTAGTTGCTTAATGGTGACATGGACCCCCAGTGATCCTGGAGTTGGGTGACTCTCAGAGGCAGCCAGCATATGTAACATGAGGGCCGGCTTGTTGGGGTTTCCGTCCCGCCCGGTACCCCAACAGCCGGCAAATCCCAAAGAGAAATTACACACAGGACTCCATAAGGTTATAAACTGATTGGCTCATTAGGTCAGGCTACTTATTAGCTCTTATAACTTATGTTACCCCATTATTCTTATCTACGTTAGCCACATGGGCTCATTACCTTTCTCAGTGTGACAGCTTACATGTTGCCTCTTCCATGGTCTGCACAGGAATGCTGAGGGAGCTCTGCTTCCAGAATACTCCCAGTCTCTTTGCTCCACCCCTACTTCCTGTCTGGCTTTCCCGCCTATACTGCCTGCCTGGCCAATCAGCGTTTTATTAAAATGATTGACAGAATACAGACAATTCTCCCGTATCATTTCCCTCTTTTTTTTTTTTTAAACAAAGGAAAATACCCATAGTCCATTTGTTGGGAATGTGGGCGTAGTATTTCAGGCTACTTCCTGCTGGTTGTGGGCGCTGATAATCTTATGGGGACCTAAAGAAAATTTAGAATTATCATCAAGTCCTGACTGGAGTATCCTGTGAGTCTTGATCATCTCAGGCAGCAGTCTTGAATCTGTTCTGGATGTAGAACTCAGACATCTGGGCCATCTGTTTCTGTCGGAGATTTCTCAGGTGGCCTTCCTTGATCATACTGGATTTTTCTTAACTCAGAATAAATCCAAAGCCTCTCGTTTTCTGTGGAAACAAAAACAAAATCTCTTCTCCAAAGTAACATACCTTTTGACTTCAGTTTTGAAGCCAAGGTATTTTCAAAATATCTATATTGGATTAATTCAGCAGCATTTATAAACAAAAGTCTTTTAGCAGCTGTTGCTCCTTCCTCAGCATTCAAACAATTCAAAGAGAGCATAATAACATACGGTATCAAGATTCTCTGTGTATTTTCCATCTTTATTTTAACTTCTATTTCTTTTATTTTTACTTTTACTTTTTGAGACAGGTTCTCTGTATATCTTTGTCCTGGAATAACTCTGTAGACCAGGCTGTCTTTGAACTCACAGAGATCCTCCTGTCTCTGCCTCCCCAGTGCTGGGATTAAAGGTGTATGCTACCACACCTTGAACTCACAGAGATCTGTCTCTGCCTCCCAGGCATTGGGATTAAAGGCGTGTACTACCACACCTTGAGGTCACAGAGGTCAATCTACCTCTACCCCTTGAAGTCACAGAGGTCAATATGCCTCTGCCTCCCAGGCATTGGGATTAAAGGTGTGTACCACCACACCCAACTACTCTCTTTCTTTCCTTTTAACTTTAAGAACTTTAACTTTTAGCCTGCATATACACACTGTAAACCATTTAGAGGTTTTCTTCATCTTTGAATCTCTCTTTACTGTTTATCTCTCTTTTTCTGACCACATGAGCCTTTAATTTACAAAGCAATATGGGAAGCCGTGGCTTTGACAGCTAGATCCAGCTCATTCCTTAGCTTTCCAGACTCATAGCTGAGATACCAGCCACAGCTGTGTTCACTGCCACAACTTGTCGTGTTTCAAGGTCCTTGCTAGCAAGCAAGCTGCATCATTCTGCTCACAGACCACACTCAGTCGGACTGCCTGCCTGCAAGAGTCAGAGTTTGTCCTGGCAGGACAGCCCAGAAAGCCGGCACTTCAAAACAGCACAGCTTTTTTCCTGCTACGACCGAAAAGCATGCGTTCAGTTTTTCACCAACACCGTTTAAGTGTTTCGTGGCAGGACCTCTTAATGAGCTACAAAGTTTTGCAGCTAAAGCTGAGTCAGGAAGCCTCTCTTAGATGAGAGCATTTGCTTGCCTCTAGCAAGCAGAGCAGACCCGAGAAATTGCTGCTACCAAGAAAACATGCTTTACTCTATTCTTTCCCAAGCTTTCTCAGGCTTTCTGTGGATTCAGTTATCCACGTGGGCGCCATATGTAACATGAGGGCCGGCTTGTTGGGGTTTCCGTCCCGCCCGGTACCCCAACAGCCGGCAAATCCCAAAGAGAAATTACACACAGGACTCCATAAGGTTATAAACTGATTGGCTCATTAGGTCAGGCTACTTATTAGCTTTTATAACTTATGTTACCCCATTATTCTTATCTACGTTAGCCACATGGGCTCATTACCTTTCTCAGTGTGACAGCTTACATGTTGCCTCTTCCATGGTCTGCACAGGAATGCTGAGGGAGCTCTGCTTCCAGAATACTCCCAGTCTCTTTGCTCCACCCCTACTTCCTGTCTGGCTTTCCCGCCTATACTGCCTGCCTGGCCAATCAGCGTTTTATTAAAATGATTGACAGAATACAGACAATT
This sequence comes from Myodes glareolus, assembly GCF_982192425.1. Classification (NCBI taxonomy): domain Eukaryota; kingdom Metazoa; phylum Chordata; class Mammalia; order Rodentia; family Cricetidae; genus Myodes; species Myodes glareolus. The sequence continues at coordinate 11,784,550 of NC_142033.1, forward strand.
CTCCCGTATCAAGCATACCTGTACCATGTTGGACTGGGTGGAGCCAATCGGCAGAACCGTGGAGTTGGTCCTAGCCATGTCAACTTAGCATTTGAAAATAAAGCACTCCTGGTCAGAAAATAATTACAGATAAGCAATAAAGACAGATTTAGACAGAAATAAACCTCAGAAAGGGTCATAGTGTTGGATAAATGTACATATGCTTGGGAGAGAGAATAAAAAGACTATTGACAGTTATAAAAAGAAATGAATAGTTTTAAAAAGTAAAGCAACATCTTTAAAAAGACAGAGTACAGACAGTCATAGATTAAAGAAGTAAAGAAAAACAAGCTACATAAAGATGTAATATACACAGAGAGCCTGGATTACGTATATTATAGTGTTTTCTTTGAATTTTTGACTACAGAGAGATATTTGATTATGGGGGCTGCCAAACTAAACCAACATATATACTTTAAAATATCTTGACTTCAAAATTTGGGTCTATGGATATGTTGCTTTGGATGCTTTTGTTTCCACAGAGGATGAGAACCTGTGGATTCCTTCCAAAATAATATGATTTGATGAACAAAGATTCCCTAAAAGTCTCTATAAACCCCTAAAAATACTTCACCCAACATAAAACAGGAAGCAGTTTGGAGAGAACTACACCAAAATTCTCAAATAATGCTTATAAATGTTTGTTTACATTTAAAGGGGAATATTATATAGAGATGAATACTTTGTATTGGTATGGATCTTGGTTTATTGATACAAATCTGAGGTCAATTTTGTTATCTCTCTCTTTATACACACATAAGTGTGTATGTATTTCTTCTCTTGATTAAGGTATTGTGTTTGTGCAGCCCATTTAAAAATGTAATATATAATTAAGAAATAGGTAAGGTTAATAGGTAATCATCCATAATAGTCAAGTTTGTAGTCATATTAGTTAGATTTTCTAGATATATAGAAATATATTTCAGTTAGATAGATATTCTTCAGATCTTTCAAAGACTACAGAACATGGCATTTAAAATATTTAAAAATTTAGGGCTTTTTATGACAATAAGACACATCTGCTTCTGGAAGTATCAATTGCTTCAAGAGGAAGATAGGCATCAAAGGGGCTCCTCATAGAGTTTGGTAGCCATTTGAGAAGAAATTGCTCTTGCCTAGACTGCTTTTTGGTATGTTGGGTGAACTGGACATGAAGGACCCACAGAGAAATGACTGCTGAACGTGCCTAAAGGTGAGACAATCCTTTGGGGTTCCAACTTCATGAAAGAGTCTGCCAGACATTCTGCAGGACACAGAAAAAGTGAATGACGAACTGCCAATATAGGTGGAACTTTCTTTAAATTTTCTGCTTCATGGACAAGTCTGCCAGATACCATGGGCCTGTAGGCTGAAGATGGGTGCCCCAATGTTAAGAAGAACATTGGGTGACTATCCAAGCAGCAAGATGTCTCTGTCATAGAGTTTTGGAAGTTGCTTACAATGCACTTCCTGTTTACTTAGGTAATATTATATCCTCCTGGAGTCTTTGATGGAGTTGAAGAATAGATAGTTATAATCATAGTTTGAATTATAAAAGATAAAGTAGATATAAATATTATAACTACAATTCTTGCTTGATAACTGTCTTGTTGTATGCAATTTTCTTATGTCAAAGTTAAAACCTTCCTTTTTATTTGAACAGAAAAGGGGAAATGGTTTGGGAAGTCCTTCTGTCTATGTGTTGCTTTTATTGGTTAATGAATAAAGCTGTTTTGGCCAATAGTTTAGTAGAATAGAACAAGGCAGGAATTTCAAGCAGATAGAGGAGGAGAGACTAGGTGGAGTCAGAGATTATCCATGGAGCCGCCACAGGAGATAGATGCAGGACAGAACCTTACTGGTAGGCCACAACCATGTGGCATTACATAGATTAATAGAAATGGGTTAATTTAAGATATAAGAGCTGCCTAGAAATACACTCACGCCACTAGCCAAACAGTATTGCAAATAATATAGTTTCTTGCAACCTGCACCATGGAGGCTTAAATACCCAGCAGTCAATGGTAAACAGGTGAAAATCCCATCCTCTGATCCTCTAGGCAAGGCACAGCTTTTAGTAACTTAAATTAGAAGGCTCTAGCAGGGAAGAGCAGCTGAAGGCCAGGACTCCAATTGGTCCCAACAGTTTCCGTGTGATTATTTTGGGTCTGGACAACCAGGAATGAATGAGTGGCCTCTGGCAACAGAACAGTTCCTAGATCAATCATTCTGCTGTTGGTATAGCACAGAAATAGCCATAATATATATGAACACACTGTGTTCAATAAATCACTTTGTAAATATTTATTTACACAAACATGTGGCAAGCAGGATCCATAAACAGTCTCCTACCATCTGAGTCTTACTCAGCTTTACAACTTTACTTTTTGGACCTAGCCCCTCCCCAATTCTGACATCAATTTCTCTCTAGTTTATCTTCTATTAGGTACTTTACATTCACTGCTCTATATTCTGTCCTCCTGGACAAGAGATGACATGCTGTTTTATCTTTAAATATATTTTCATAAAGTGGTAAATCCTCATAACTTTTTTAATCTATGTTGTCATACTCTTTGTTAAAATTATATTACTTGTGAATGCATGATAAAAAAAATGAATGATTAAAACAATTAAATCCAGGTATAGTGAGTAGGTCAACTCCATAGTCTTGGCTACTTGGAATACCGAAGTTGAAGGTTCATTTGCTTATAGGAGTTGGAGACCAGTCTAGACCACATAGTGAGATTCTGTCTAAAAATAGCAGTCCACCCTCATTCAAGCATTCAAAGATTATGATATTGGCAATACTATGAGACAGGTTGGAAGCAGCCAAAGGACTGTATTGTCTTAAGTTTTTATTTTATTTATTTATTTGATAACATCATATATCAACACTAGATCTACATCATCCCTGTCCCTCCCTCTCTGCCTCCAACTCTCTGCCTCCAACTCTCTTACATCTCCACCATGACACCCATGATCTCTTCCTTAATTAATATTGTTACACACACACACAAACACATATGTGTGTACCTATTTATGTAACTCCATCCATTTAGCTTTGCATGTATGTACGTATGTTCATCTCTGACCACTCAAGACTGGACAATGAACATAGGAAGATGTCTGTGAACACTCACTGTTGCTCTTCATCTAGTGGTGGGACCATGTTGGATATGCCCTGTCCACATTTGCATGTCCATTGATGTCACTGTGCAGACCTTGAGAATCTTTAGATGTAAGCACAGCTCTTACCCCTCATTAAAGAATCTTATTTGTTCATTATATGGAGACTGTTATAGAGACCCACTGACTGTGTGGAGCCTGCCCCCCACTGATATACATCCCATGCAATCCCTATACCCAAGGCTCGGGAAAAATCACCAAAGAGAGGGTGAGACGACTGTAAGACCAAGAAGATCAGGACATCTGCTGTGAAATAATGTCTGCTATATATGTCACGGAAGCTGCACCCATGAGCTCTCAACAATAAGGATTTAAAAAAATATATATGCATATGCTCGCTCTTTTGCTAGTCCCAACCAGTGATGCCATCTTATCCTCACTTCATCCTCTGAGAGAAACTGCTGCTCTTTTTCTTCCCTTCATATGTGCCAATCATAAAAACACTACCCAGTTTTAAATATGGATATTAACCCTGATCTTCCGTATGCCTTGAGCTGTAAATACCTTCTCCTTCATTGTAATCCTACCAGACTCTATCACACCATTTTCTTCTTGGTCTACTAACTTTTTATGGAGATTAGCTTGGTAAAAGCACTACCTAATGAGGGTGTCTGTCCTAATAGACTTTGTCTGTTCCTAACAGTACAGATTAGTTTACTAAGAGAAGGAATTAAGTGATTGATTAATACATTTAAAAAATTATAAAAATTATAAAATGATGTTTCCTTTATTTGATGAGGAAGTGTTTATTCTGTGTGAGGGTCAGGGCAAAGGTAGATTTCTGCTGTACTGTTTTTTTACAACGTCTTCACTCATGAGTGGTTTAGTGTTCCTGAATTTGCACTGAAGGTTTTGTTAGCCAACTTAACTACATATGAAACCTATTGGCCATTTGGGGATTGACAACTTTCCTACTGCTCCTTCAAACAACTTCCCAGGAAAACTGGGATGTCGAATCTACACGCCATATGTGCTGTTAACATAAAGTTGGATATGCGTTAATCAAGTGGTTTCCATGAGAAACACGAGGCCTCCAAACCAGGAAAAAAAAATCTCTTTAATTGTGCTTCTCACAGTAGTCAACTCCAAAGAACAAAATCACATTTCAAACTTCTCATTTTAAAAAAAGCAGTTAACTATCCAAAGCTAAAATATCTTGGAACAACAACACTGTGGCTGTTAAAAATGTTAAATAAACAAGTTAGAAACAAGTAAAAGGAGGCTTTATGTCTTTCATGTGCCTCCAAAGCCCTGAGTTAGTGCCTAGCCCCACCGAGAGCTTGTGTGTCTACAGTGTGTAAAAACAGTGTAGAAAGGGATATAAGTGCCCCTCCCCAGTGGGAACATGTGCACATAACCATGAATTCCCTTAGCTTGATGCATTGCTAAGACCATCTTTATTTATCTACTGTTCCCAGACTAACCTGTTCTTATTATTTGTTTCTTTGTAGGAAACTTCTGAATAAAGAGGATGGATGCTGTTAATTTGAATGCTTCAAAGCTACTTGGAAATGTTTATAAAATATCAGACATCACAGTTTACCTTAAAACTACGTTACTATCAAAATTAGCTTCATAATATTTTCAAACTTTTGCATTACCATAGGATGAAATACATATTAATATTATTTAAACCTTTCTAACTTCATGGAAGTAGCAATAAATATAATTATGTAATTTGTTGAATTTGGGAGTGGGAGATTGAAAGGTTATTTTTTTTTGATTTATCACTCCTAGCTGTTTTTGCTTTTTTTAAGAACTGATTTTTTGTGTAACCAATCATTTCTTTTTTAATCTTGTTGTCTAAGTTGCCTACTTCTATGTTGAGTGTTAAGGTAGCAAAAGAAGATGTTTAATTGCTAGAAAAAAATTCTCAAAAACAGTATTGCTCCTCCTCTCTTTCTTTCTCTCCGTACTTTCTTCTGTCTCCTTTTAAAATCCAACTTTGCTTTTTCTTTCAAGGCACATGGATTTAAAAGAAGAGGAATACTAGCAAATGAATGGAATGGGTAATTTAAAAATTCACAATTCTTTATCTCTGAGCTGGTTAGTTTTGTCCACTTGACACAGACCTAGATGTATGTGAGAAGAGGGAATCTCAGCTGAAAGTTCGGGTAGCATCATGTTAATTGCCAATTGTTGTAGAAGGGTCCCAGGCCACTGTGGGTGGTGCTATCCTTGGGCAAGTACTCTTGGGTTGCTTGTGAAAGCAAGCTGAGTGTAAATAGAGGTTTCTCTGTACTACCCTGTCCTGCAGCCGCTTCTAAATAATCACTGTGAGGTTTAATATTAATTACAAACTGTTAGGCCTGTAGTTCAGGCTTATTACTAACTAGCTCTTACATTTAAATTAAACAGTTTCTAACCTACGTATGGCCTCATGGCTGTGACTTTTAGCAGTCTGTTGACATTTTTTTCCCCTTGGGGGCTGTCTTGTGTCTTTTTCTACTTTTCCCTTCTTTCTCTCTGCATTCAGTTTCTCTTTTCTGTCTAGCTATATTCTGCCTCGTTATAGGCCGTAGTAGTTTCTATTATCAATGAATTAGAGCAGCAACATATATTCATAGCATATGGAAGGGTTATTCCACAGAAGCTGAGTGCCTCTGTCTCAGTTCCTGACTCCAGGTTACTTCCTTGAGTTTTTGCTGTGGCACATCTTGATGGTGGGTTATAGCCTACAAGTAAAATATATGCCTTCATCCCTGTGTTGCTTTTAGTCATGGTGTTTATCACAACAGAGAAACAAAACTAGAAAAATCTCTTATTTTTCATATTTTTTTCATAATAGAAATGGCAACAAGAGCGAGTAACTTAACTTTATAGAGATGATGGAAGGGGTGACATTTCTCTATCTTTTATGACGTAAGCTCCTCTATCCACATGCAATGAAAAGAAATGTATTAATTGTGCTGAGCAACTTGTCAGGTCCCATGGATTCCTGAAAAACAGCTCACCAGAGCACATGCCAGGAAGCCCAACATCCAGAGTGTGGTGCTTTGCATTGTTATACCATGGCTTGGTCTAGAAGGGAAGACACTGTGCCCTAATTCTTCACCTGGGAAATTCAACTCTGGTTTAGAGTCTAACATGAGTAACATGGGTTCATTTGAAACCAGGAGGAAACCATTCAGTGGAGAATCTTGGGAGTGACCATCTTCAGCTTTTCTGGTGTCCAGATGCATGGGTGCTTGTAGTGACATTTCATTAGTATTTTAATAAATAAAGTTTACCTGAAGATCAGAAAAGTAAAACAAGCACACTGGACAACTTTACAGACCAGGCAGCAATGACACACACCTTTAATCCCAGTAGCCACAATGATACACACCTTTAATCCCAGTAGCCACACTACTTTGCCATAGAAACCAAGTAGTAGTGGTGCACACCCTTCCAGAACTAGAGAGGAGTATAAAATGGGAGGACAGAGTCTCAGTCTTATTCTGAGATTCCTGGAGGCAGGATCGCCATTTCAGACTGAGGTAAGGGTGAGAGACAGTGACTGACTGTTTTGCTTTTCTGACCTTCAAGTTAAACCTCATTATCTGTCTCTGAGATTTTATTCATTGTGCTTCAGGTGTTGAACACATCATTCTTCAGTGCCTGTCTTGTCAATCATGATTTATTTTCCGTTTTTTGTTTTGTTTTGTTTTGTTTTAAAGATCACCATTTGGATACTGATAAAGAAGAAAATGACTAGAGAAACATTAACGAGACACTAGCATGAGTTGAAGCAGTTACATGAGAGCTCATGAAGAAAATATTGGCTCAATAATATTTCTCTGATAGAACTAGAATCCTGAAAAAGAATTTGAACTTCTATAATAATACAACTCAGTAATTTTTTTTTGAGGAACCAAGGATTGAACTAAAGCCTAGGATCTATTATGTGAGGAGTCTTCGTCTGAGCTTTCTTTCCAACCATTTGTTCATTCATTTGTTTATTATTTAAAGCATCTCACTCTGTCACTTAGGTTGGCCTTGAATTCACTCTGTGACACAAGCAGATCTAAATTCCCACTTTAGTCACTTGAATTATTGATATTATATATATATGTGTGTGTGTGTGTGTGTGTGTGTGTGTGTATCTATGTATGTATATATCACCAGCCTTGGTGTCTCATATACTTTTCTATTGCTGTGTCAAAATACTATAATCAAGGAAACTTATTAAAAAATTTAATTGGTTGGCTTACTTACAGTTTTAGAGCTTTGGCCTGTTATCATGGCAGAGGACATGGTAGCAGGGAGTATGGCAACCAGCAGGTGCATTGAGAACTACATTCTAACGTATTAGCAGGGTGAGGGGGGGTTGGTGTGGGTTTTTGAAGCCTCAAGGCATACCTCCAGTAACACACTTCCTCCAAGAAAGTCACATCTACTCCAAGGGGGTACACCTTCTAGTCATTCTACTCCTTCTCAGAAAGGGCCACCCCTAGTGGTCAAGCATTCAAATGTATGAGCCTTAAGGGGGTCATTCCTACTCAAACCCCCCACATTCCATTCCCTGGTTCCCATAAGCTTGTAGCCATCTCATAAAGCAAAATGCTTGTAGTCCAACTTCAAAAGTCCCAAGGTCTTTCAGTCTCTAAACTATTTAAAGTCCAGATTTCAAAGTTTCTTTGAGACTCTAGGCAATCTCTTAAGTATAAGCACCTCCCCATAAAATCCGAAAGCAAATTATGGTACTTCCAACATACAATAATACAGAATACACATTGCCATCCCACATGGGAGGAAAGAGGCCTAGTGAAGAAAGACTTGACCAAAGCAAGACTAAAAGTCAACAGGACCTGTCTTTCATTCTATAACTACATGTATATTTTTAGCTACTTTGTCAAAAATTAGGTGTTCATAGGTGTGTGGATTAATTTTGGGATCTTTGGTTAGATTCCATTGGTCAACCTCTCTTTTTTTATGCCAATACTAAGCTGTTTACATTACTGTAACTCTATAATAGAGTTTGAAGTCAGGGATTTTGATGCCTCCAGAAATTCCTTTTTTGTATAGGATAATTTTGGCTATTCAATGGATGCTCAATCATACCACAATGACACGTGTTCAACTGTGTTCATAGCAGCATTATTTGTCATAGCCAAAACCTGGAAAAAACATAAATTCTCCTTGACCAAAGAATGGATAAAGAATATTTGGTATGATGTGGGATTCCCCTTTGTATGCTACAAATACGATTGGTTAATTAGTAAAAAAAAAAACAAAAAACAAAAAACTGGCTTGGCCCTGATAGGGCAAAAGAATAGAGCTAGGCAGGCCCTTCACTGACTTTCCTCTCTGGATTGCTTCCCTTAGCTGAAAATGTGACCGGGCAACCCAGGGTCAGTCCTCCCACACTAGCACTGCACATGGTGTGTGATGGATTCAACTGGAGGCCCAGGGTCCCTCGAAGTTTTCTTTCTCCTTTCTTTCTTTTTTCCCCCTCTGTGAAAGACTGCTCGGAGCAGCCTCTGGCCTCTCTGGCTTCCAAGTCACCCTGACTGGAACCAGTCAGACTTTAGCATCCTGCCTGTAGGCAGAGGATACTCTTCTACAAGCCTGCGGTGTTTGCTGCTGATTCACACCCTGTCTATAGAGGGGAGACGTTACCCTATAGGTCTTGTGGTCTTGCCATTTTCACGGTTTCAGCTATGAGTAGCAAGCCATCCATGTCTGTCAATCCAATCTCCCCTGGGATGGATGCCTTTACAGGCCCTAAAACCCCGGCCTTAATGCCCTACGTCTTCAGTTCCTACCCCTACTCTGCCAGTGTCCCGCCAGCTCTACTTTTATGGGAGCTTTCTGACAACTGTCAGTGGGAACTTTCTAACTACACTGAATGCACAGGCAAATGGAAAGAGTTTCCTCAAACTGTCTCTGCCACCACTACTTCTGCCAACAAGATTGGTCAGATCCACAAGGTGGCTGTTTACAATTACAGCCTATTGCTCCCTGCTGTGGCTTGTGGCATGGAGGCTCAGTGACAGGGTGGATCATGCCTCTAGGTCTCTTATTATTAAACTTAAAATCCCTGCAGCTCAAAAATCGTGGCTTTTCCATACAACATGTGCCTGCTGCCATTGTGACTGAGGTCAGGCAACCTTACCACCATCTTAACTGAGGTCAGGTGACTTCACCGCCATCCTGAGTGGCTTTTCCATGCAACATGTGACTGCTGCCATTTTGACTTAGGTCAGGTGACCTTACCACCAACTTAACTAAGGTCTGGTGACTTTGCTGTCATTTTGGCTGAGAGCCAACTCAGGTGACCAAGTTCCGTCATTTTTACTAAGGTATTCCCTACCTGGTTCCCCAGTGTTAACTCTGTTACATGGGTAACTTACTGTCATCTTAACTGAGGTCAGGTGACTTCACCACCATCTTAACTGAGAGCCAGGTCAGGTGACCAAGTCCCATCATCTTTACTGAGTTATACCCCACTTGGTCCCCCCCAGTTTACTTATGATTTTGTCTCTAAATTCCTCTTGTTGACTTTTTTGCATGTATGTTTTATGCAGTGGCATGGCTTTAGTAGGGCCCACCAAGAGTATCCACTTTACTTAATTCCTGTTCACTCTGTGTGTGTGTGTGTGTGTGTGTGTGTGTGTGTGTGTGTGTTCATACATGTAACTTAGATGTACCAATGTTTACTGGTAAATGTTATAATTCTCTGTTAATTATATCTCATTCCAGAGTACAAAGCAATAAGTTTCATATTTAAATTGGTATGTACTTTAAAGTCTCTTAATCCAATCCTGATTTAAAACATATTAAACTGTTCTCTATTATTGTCAGTTTTACCAATAACCTTCTATTGCAATCAGTTTTTTCTTCTTCCTGTCTTTTCATGAGTGTAAATCATACCTATTAAGAGCCAGTACAGTCAAGCTCAGACCCAGCTCTCTAGACAGATTCTATACTGTAGTTACACCTGATAAACAGCCGTCAACTGCTCAGAGATCTGGGGAAGGTGGCATTTAAATATTTAACCAGTAAAAAAACTTTTCATAACAGAAAGAGACAAGTTGACTCCTAGCAGCAGCACTCTACTTTCTCCAAAGAAGACAGAAGACAAATGGGCACAGAACAACATCCATGCACAATTTGCTTCAACTGCCAAGCACTGACCACTGGAAAAAACTGCCTTTCATCTAAACTGAAGACCACCAGACAGTGGACAGAATCGCTGGAATTGACAGCATAGATGCTCAGGTCAAGGTAGGCTTGTTTTCCTACAGATTTCTTAGCCCAAAGGTTTTCTGGAGCCTGGAAGGCCTTGCACTAAACAGCAAAAGACAAATATGACCTTCAGTGACCATGGAGGACCCTGAGGAGTATCTCTAGGTGCCAACCAAGTAAGTTCTCTGTCATTTTAAAATCAATAACTCAAGTAAAATTTTATCCTTCTCAAAGATCTCTGATACAGTTTGACAGCTGAGAGGTTTTGCCAGTTTAAAAGGACAACCTCACCAAACAAATTTCGTTAAAATACAAATACAAATACAAGGCCTGCAAGTTATAAAGGCATGAGGACAAATACAAGTTACCAAATTTCTCTCTCATGCTGCCTTCCATAGTCTTAAAAATACTTCTCATTGTGCAAAACTATGCCACAGTCATTATGACATAAATATGCTAATGTTATAGAATGTATATGTCTGAATCTTCTGTTTCTGAAACCCAAAGAATTCTTATGAGTTCCAGGGAGCCGAATTGAAGGATCCACCTTAAACAGGTCAGATACACCCCCTCAATTCCCTGGTTCTAAAATTTATTTTCCTTAACTTAACTTTGTCCTCTGTTCTGCCAATATCTTAAACAGGTGTAAGAGACACCAGTCATTTCCATACCACAAACACTGGACAGGAGCAAGGAGACCAACTATGCCAGGATGTGACCAGCACTCGGTCTTCTCAGGTTCTCCCCCAAAGATGATGTCCACAAATAAGCAGGAAGCAGTCTTGAGAATTCGCTGCCCCAATTCCTTTAACCTGTTGCACCTAAACTCCCACCTTTTTATTATTAAAAAAAAAGGTGGCAATGTAATGGTCTGCTCTGTCCCTTCAAGAGACAAACCATGCCCACTCCCTCTCCTGCTGAGGCAAGCTGATTTTTAGCTTCCAGCCCGAATCCCTCCTTTTTCATCTCTCTCTCTCTCTCTCTCTCTCTCAGAGGCAGCTTCTATCTCTCCTTTCTCCTTTTTTTCTCCCTCTCTGTGTCTCTCTTTCTGACATTCTCCCCCCTCCCCTTTTCCCTCCATAACCTACTAAATAAATATCCAACCTCACTCTGCATGGTGTGCCTATCCATCTGTCTCTTTTATTGATTGAGCCACTCCCTCAGTCCCATAACTTAGTTTTGTATCCTTGCTACTGATGTTAACTTTGATACATATAAAGGTTCAGAGGTGCATTTGCGTTCAAAGCAGTAGATAAATGTTTGAACAAACTGTACCACGTTCACAGCATACTCAACAACAGTAGAATTAGTCGATGATTGAAACCTGGAAGAGTGTGGCTCCATCTCAATAAACTTATGCTCAACTCCTTTAAAACCTATTCTAAAATAGTTACACACTGCCCTAGTTAGAGTTATGGTTGTTATCATAAAACATCATGACCAAAGCAACTTGGTGATGTTCAGAAATAGGACCTTTGGAAGGTGACTGGGCCATGGTGATTTTGCCCTCCTGAGAGAGCTCAGCACCCTTTACATTGATTGTAAACAATGAGTTCAATACTTTAAACCCTTCTGCCTTCTTCCAAGTGAAGATGTTGCAAAAGAGGTCAAACTTGAAATGCAAACTTTCCTCAGACTCTGAATCTATGGTCCTGATCCTGCTTTGGAAGGTTAGAATTGTTCCAAACTACAAAGCAGGTTTTCCCACACCAAGGTCTTTCTCAATTTCTGAGGCTCAGACACTTCAGTGCTCTCCTTCACTCTATGGCAACTTCATTTGTAGGTCTATTTTTTGATTCATGAAGAGACACCACTGTCTTAGGTGGATGTCTTCTTCACCATTCACAGGTTCCAATGCCAATGTCCCACCACCTCTCTGGGCACATGGGGTATCCTTCTCACTCTGCTCCATCTCAGTCAGCCTGCTCTGGGCTGCTGCACCTCCCCTCCATAGTCATTGGCCTTGCACAGTGGCTTTTGACTGAATGATTCAGCAAAGGGATGGAAGGGAAGTCAAGGAGAGAGAGCATTGGCACACAGAATGTGCGTCAGGAAAAATGAACATGAAATGAGGTAAGATCGGAAAATGCAATCGTGCCTGTGAGGGGAACAGGAAGCTGTAGAGAGTCATAAATTGTTTGGAAATGAGATTCCATTGACTGTAAGAACGTGTGTAATTTTCGCAACCTGTTTTATGTTCGAGGAATATAAACACATTGAATGGTATAGGAGACACAGAGAGATGGAACACTGGTAGAGTAACTCCATTGAAAAATTAGCCACTGACTTGGAGTAGGGCCACTACAGAAAGAACAGTAGAAGGTTAATACTCATATGACTTTATCTTCCATACGTCCATCTAACTCTGAGCTGGCTCGTGGAAGCCCAAATTCACACACAAGATGACTTTCATCCAAGTGGATTCAGGGCTTTGACTTGTTATGATGGTCTGGACACTGCAGTTATAGATATGGTTGCAATTGCACCATCTACATTTGTTCTTCAGGACTGGGGCAGTCCCCTCACTCTCGGAAACTGCCAGTGACAGCTCACAACTGAGTTCCTCATAACTGAGCCTCGTTAAAGGATGTTGAAGGGCAGTCCGCATTTGATGACTTTTCTATGAAGGAACACAAAACTCGGCCTTCCCCTCTCTCTTCAGTTCAGAGAAAGTGATGGGTAATCTCCTTCAGCCAATGGCCTTTGAGAGGCTGGACCAGGTTGAACGAGGCCTTGGGAAGCAAAAAGTCAATGCAGTCTACTTGCTCTCTCTCCTCTCTCACACTTGGACGCTGGATTCCAATCCTATTTCCTGTGAAACAGAAGACTGTGATTTGTGATTCCCCCCTTTATATAAAAAACCACTTATTATACCCAATTCAGAGTTAGTGTGGGATTACTTTATTTGAGTTCTCCTTCAAGCAAGTATGAATGGCCCTTTCAACTCCAGAGCTACCTTTGAGGATTGCTGAGGCTTCCTCGGTGATTATGTCCTGCTTGAGACCACTCCTGCCTCATTCTTCTCACAGGTTCTGCTCCTGAAAGGATTCTCCAATTCACCTTTGATATGGGATTCACCCCTGTATGCTGTGAATATCATTGGTAATGAAGAATCTGTTTTGGTCCTATTGCAGCACAAAATAGGGCAAGGCGGGAATTCCAAGCAGATAGGAAAGAGTAGGCAGAGTCAAGAAGTCATGTAGCTGCCATAGGAGACAGACACCAGATGCCTGATGGAACCTTACTGGTAGACCACAACCACATGGTGATACACAGATTAATAGAAATGGGTTAATTTAAGATATAAGAGCTGTGAGCTAATAGACCAATAAGACCTGTGAGCTAATAGGCCAAGAAATATTGTAATAATATAGTTTCTGTGTGATTATTTAAGGTCTGGGCAGCCTCCAACTATATACCTCCTGCATTCAGTCTTGGTTTGATGTTTCTTTCTAAGAACCTGGGTGTTTTTTTTTAATTGCTCAAATACTTCCCCCCTGCAGCTGACAGTCTTGTTTTATTTATTTATTTATTTTTAAAAAGAAAACAAACTATATTTTTTCATTATAAATACCAATCCAAGTTCCCATTTCTTTCCCTCTTCTCATTCCCTCCACATACGCTCTCACCCCACGCAATCCACTCCTCAGAGAGGGTAAGGCACATTGCTTTGGGAAAGGACCAAAGCCCTCCCTACTATATCTAGGCTGAACAAGGTGTCCATCCAAAGAGAATAGGCTCTCAAATAGCCAGTATATGTAGTAGGGATAAATCCTGGTACCACTGCCAGTGGCCCCTCAGTCTACCCCAGCCATGCAACTGTCAACTGTATTTAGAGGGATTAATTTGGTCCTATGCTTGTTCCTTCCCAGTCTGTCTGGTTTTGGTGAGCTCCCATTAGCTCAGGTAGACTATTTCAGTGGGTGTACCCATTATGGTCTTGACCTCTTTTCTCATATTCTCATTCCTCTACCTCTTCAACTGGACTTTGGGAGCTCAGTCCAGTGCTCTGATGCGGTAGAAAACACTATTCTGAGTGAGGTAACCCAGACCTAAAAAAATGAATATGGTATGTACTCATTCATAAGTGGATACTAGCTATAAACAAAGAGTATTAATGATCTATTAATATTAATGATCTATTAATATCATGATCCTGGAGAAGCAAAGAAACAAGGTAAACCCTAAGAAAAACATATATAGATCCACCTGGAAAGTTAAAATAGACAAAAGCGCCTGAAAAAATTGGGAGCATGGGGTTGGGGGGAAAAGGGAGGGACAAATGGGAAGAGGAGAGGTAAAGGGAAGGGACAAGGAGAACTTGGGGGAATGGGATAGTCGAGATGGAGGAAGGACAGAGATGAGAGCAAGAAAAGAGATATTTTGATTGAGGGAGCCATTATGGGGTTAGCAAAAAATCTACTCTAGAGACATTCCCAGGAATACACATGGATGACCCCTGCTAAGACCCTAAGCAATAGAGGAGAGGGTGCCCAAATTTGCCTTGCCCTGTATTCAGACAGATGAATATCATAAATATCACCATAGACCCTTCATTCAGCAACTGATGGAAACAGAGGCAGAATAACCTGGGTTTGAAGCATCTGTTTTCAAATGTCAATGTTGAGAATCCTCTTCTAATACACCTTAAATGCTTCGTTGTCAGACACAGAGAATTTTCAGGTAAGGACAACTCCCGACGCTGCTCTCAGGAACTAGTTCAGACATAGGGGAAATTTAGTTCTTTTATGACCATGCCTGGTAAAAGCTGAAATAGGCTTTGTCACCTGTAGGTAGGGAAGATTTATCTTCCTCCTCTGAATCACTTTAGATACCGTGTAATGAATCACTTCCCATGTGACGTGTATATGAATCACTTCTAGTACTAGACATCCAAGAGAGTCATGTCTATCATTATGGATGTGAGGCAAAGAAGCCTACTTCTAAGTAATATAGATTTTCAATTTTTAGACCTAAAAAGCATTGTAAAATGGTTTCCATTATTGTCACCTATTTGCTTGTTAGCTTATTATTTGTTGGTGAAAGGAAAACAGAAACAAATTAAATTTTTATGCACATTTCTTGAGACCAGAGTATGTAGTATTTTAATTTATTTCTAAATTATGTGTACATATGGGTTTTGTGTGTGGTTATGTGCACATGCAGGTTGCTCGCAGGTGCCAGAAGAGGACTTTGGATACCTTGTGGCTGAGCTGCAGGAAGCTGTGGGCCTCCTTATCTAGGTGCTGGGGACTGAAATCCAGTCCTCTGCAAGTGGAGTCTACGCTCCTCACCATTGATCCATCTCTTAAGTATCAATAAACATCTGTTACCAAAGATCAGTTCATAAATAATCATAGAAGATGAAACATGAGTCCATAGCAGATCTGTAGGCAGTAGAAATGATATCTGGTAAGAGTCCAGTAAAAACCAATAAGCACCAAACATAAACTCACATTATTCTATTATTCTATCTTTATTCAATTGAGGCTTAATGTTTCTTGGGTTTATTTATGCTTTTCTATAATAAGTTGATATATTCAAACTTTGAGTTTGGCACCAGATTTATTTTCTTCATATATAAACTCAAATAATTATATAGATGATTTATTTTTAGTTTGTTATATGAATTCATTCTAATTAGTTCCCCTCTTTACATACATACATACATATGTATATTCATCTCTTCCTCCTTCCTTCCCTTCCTCTGCTCCCAGCTGAGACCCTGAGATTCTGAGCTCCTTTTCCCATTCTTAGGAAGAAAGGAAAGTTAGTTTGGACAGGGAAAGAAGAGAGAAGTGCTGCTGTTGTCTTAGCCCTACATGGTCTGGAGAGATTCCCAAGTGTGTTCTGGATTTCATCCTCCTTCATTATTGCTTATGAAAAGCATGGCCAGCATCAACCTTTGCCAGGGACACTCCCAGGGAGGTACTGACCTAGTTTTAACTCTACCCCATGTCCCTGTACTCCCCCACAGTCGGCAGCTCATCAGGACAGCTGGTTACCCTAATAACCAAAAACTTGCCTACAAATATTTATTATATGAAAGTGATTTGATTGACTTTTGATTTGAACTCTGTGAGGTCATTTCCTGGTTTGCTGTAGGTCTTACATGAGCAAGTGAGGGAAATACAAGACTTCTAGAACCATGCTGAGCTCATCACCTACACAAACCAATCAAGAATCCATGAGAGATATGCTTTAGTATATCAATTACTTCTATTGTCCTTGTAATCAAGGAAATGTTGAGTACATAATATGTATTTTACTATAATTTGTGTATAAAAGAAGACAGATTGTTTGTTCAGTTTGTGAAATCCACAAGATGAACAAGCAATGAGTCAAGAAGCTAGGGACAAAAGAAGCCAATTAACAAAAGTTCAAGGGCAGCATCCTGTACCACACCTTCTCAAATTACTTCCTAAAACAACCACTTTTACAGTTTTTGCCACACTTCATGCACCTCAGTTTTTATTAGGTTATATATACTGGTATGGTTTTTGTTGGTAACGATATTTGAAGTGTAATTCTCTTTTGAATTAAATTAAAATTGAAAATGGAGACCCAACTGCAAGTCTCACAAAAAGCATTTGCTATCAGAATTCTGTGCATTAGCTCAACAGTTCCTAGGACATCATAGGTCCTCAATAAATATTCCTTAAAGTGACTGTCTCCTATCCTCAAAGAGCTGACATTGACATATCTAGCTATAAATCAAAACTATCATAAATAAAAGGTTAAGTATAGCTGGTGACAAACAAAACATGCAAAAAGGCTGTCTATCAGCACCTCGGGAACCTCTTATAATAAAGCACTGAAATTGTTAAGTTGTAAAGGAGGAGGTGGTACCTCACATCAGTCAGTCACTGTGTAGCAGCAGCACTGAAAGCTCTAACAGCTACTTTGACAAATGCAAGAGCACAAGTCACAGCTGGATGTGGTGGAGAGGGAAGGGGAGGAAGAGAGGAGTAAGGGCGCAGAGTCAGTAAGTATAAATTTGCACACACACCTAAGCTCCTGTAGGACTTTGGCAAGAGCAGACAAGCTCATCCTCTCATCCCCAAATGAAGTCTTATTGCTATTAATTAAATTTGTTCTTTGATCCATATGCAAACACAAAATTGTGCCCATTAATATACCCATTGTTCAATGCGTACAAGTTGTCCATATTTAATCTCCCCAACTATTTAGCATTTTCAAGGTGAAATTCTTGATAAACAGAGCTCAATGAGAATGGGACAAAACATTTTCAGGTATAGTTTCCCATTACCTAGCAATCACTGTCCCCTGTTTGTCTTGGCTGGGTGAGATGCCAGGCATGGGATCACCTTCTTTAAGTTATTGGTCAGAGGTGTCCCAAAGGCCCCTGAATCAATACCATTGCTGATGCTCTTGGTTGCCTACTGGAACCTGACGTTAAGATTTCATTGCTGAAGACACCACACATTTTGAACTTTGAGGAATTTAGTTGGAGTTGACCTGGAGTCTCCCTGAAGACTAGCTTTCACAGTCTTAGAAATTATTATGTGAGCTTCCAAATCTCTACCTACCCAAGAAATCTAAAAATCACAATGGCTAGCAAAGTAAGGTATACCCATGCCTATAATAATGGTACATATGCTATCAGGTAACAGCCATTTTCTGGTTGGTTTTAAGACCCACTCTACAGAAAGAAACTTATCTGACACTCTAAGTCTGGCCAAGAACTCCTGCTGTGTTCACAGGCGTGAACTTACTTCTCTGAGGAGAATAAAGGACAACAAAGCAAATTGTCCTTTTAAATTCTCCTCAGAAAGCAGTGCAGTGCATAGACCTCCTCTGAGACGCTTCTTTGAGTAGGGGCAGGGGTCAATGCAGAAACTCAAAACTGGTCAAAGCGAAGAGCATAAATGTCAGTGGACAGCTCAGCCACGAGTGCAGACATACAAACCCACCCCTCCTTAATGCGCAGGTACAATTCTGAAAGGGTGGCGGTTTAGAGTGAGGGTGTGCAAAAAGATCCGAAAAGCTAGAGGTGAGGGAGGACCAGAGGGAGGCATTGTCTCCTGGACATGGCAGGATTGTGGTACTCATGAACTCAGAGCAGCTGTGGCTGCCTGCATAAGATCGGCACAAGATCAAGCCCGCCATCATTTTAGCGTGGAGGAGAAAGGTTTCATGAGTCCCCAACCCGCAACCCTGGAACTATGCACAATCAATGACTTCTGGGGGTTGGAGTTTTCTTTAAGAATGTAGTTCTTGGTAGGTCAAACCTACTCCTGTGGATGGCCCCACACCCAGGAGTATAAGGACAGCTCAAATTGGAGTCTACGGGCTATTGAAAAAAAAATAAGAAAAAAGGGACACAAAGTTAAGGGGTGAGTGTGGGGAGGTAAGGGTGGAGCTAAGAGGAGTTAAGGGGAGGTGTTGGAGTAAATCCGATCAATATATGCCTCATGAACTTCTCAAAGAATTAATAAGAAATGAAACAAATGAATGCCTTTTTTTTTTTTTTAAGGAAAGAAAAGAGGAAGTCCCCTCTCTTAAACACTAAGCCCTGCGTCACTACGTCGTGTGTGATGGGTGAAGGGTGAGGAGGGATGAGCCATAAGGCCATCATTTTCCAGGAGACAGCTGGTCTTGAGTCTCCAAACCACGCGGGGGGCTTTGGCAGCACAGCTGGGGAAACCCGCCCAGCCCAGGCTTGCGGGAGAGCTGGCTATGTTTAGTTTCCAGAGGACATTTGTTTTTTGAACTCTTCTCTCTCATCCGAAATCTGGCAGGCGTTAGTCATCCGCTGCTCAGCACGAACCCACAAGTGTGCTTGTGTGGCTCTTCGGGCTTCCTCTCGGCGCCCCGCCCTCGGGCTCGCACTGCCTCACGCGAGCGGGCGGAGCGGTCTGCGCACCCTGACCTGGAGTGTCCTGGGGTCCCCTGGGCGCTCAGCATCCCCCGCCTGCAGAGGTTCGTCCGGTGGCTCCGGGCCGGTGTCTGGCGCCGGGAAGAAAGTTGTAAAGCGCCGCGAGGAGTTGGGCGGTCCGAGGAAGGGAGGCGGAAGGGGAGGACTCGGCTGAGTTCCCGCGGCGATCGTGGGGTCTCCCGGAGTCTGTCCCCAGCTCACCACCGCAGCTAGACGTCAGCTTTCCGGCCCCGGGTAGGCGCTAAAGACAAGACCCGAGGCCGGGAGGAACTTATCCAGCGAGCTGTCGCCTCGGGCCTTATTGTCTGCAGCAACTCTCCCGAATCCGGAGGGGGAGGACTGGACTGCGCTCCCACTGGGATTTGTCCAGAGTTCCGGCGGCAGCTGTGCCGGCCGCAGAGACTCCCTTTGTCCTCCCAGGACCTCCCTCTCTCCCTTCTCGGTGGCAGCTGTGGAGCTAGAGTCCCAGTCCCTTTCAGCCTCTGACCCCAGGGTGAGTCCTTGGTGACTCTACCTCGCATCTGATCTCTGCGGACCCGAGAGCCCAGAGGCCCGAGACTGGAGCCCAAGGGGCTGTGAGCCAGTGGGAGCTGCCGGGCCCCGGCCCCAGGATGGTGACGGGTCGGTCTCGGGCGCGCAGCCCTGGGAGCTGGCTGTTCCCTGGCCTGTGGCTGCTGGTTGTGGGCGGTCCGGGGTCGTTGCTGCACGCCCAGGAGCAGCCTTCTTGCAAAAAAGCCTTCGATCTGTACTTCGTCCTGGACAAGTGAGTGAAGGGGTCAGGGTATCCTGTGAGGGCAACGCTGGGTCAGCTGGGACTGAAGTTGAAAGGTCTTTGGGTTCAGGGGAAGGGGTGTGAGAACTCTCCCTAGCATGCCCTGTTACTGTTTCCGTTCAAAAAGCTGGAGAGGGTAGTGGGGGCCAGGAACCACTAGGCTTTCCAGAGAGCTACTTAATTTAGTAGTGGGGTCTCTTGGGAAATGAGATTGTGGATACCTGCAGTATGTTTCACCCCAAGAACTTTTTTAGCTCCTTAGTGCCTCTATCACACTCGCCTACACCCTTTTAGACTCTCTTAAGTTTGCCTAATTTTGTCCTGATCACAGCGCTTTCTTAGAGCCAGGAGAAAAAGCCTTAATATACCCAATGTGGTTTGCATTTCCTCAGAAATGAGGGCTTGCGCTTTTATTTTGAAAAGCCGGGTCTCACTCTCAACAATTGGCAAGCGAGCTGCCCCCAGAGAAGTGTGGTGATCTTGGCTTCTTGGATTCAGTCCAATCGCTGAAGTTTCAGCTCTGAACGTGAACCTGTACTTCACTTCGAAAAGGGGCCAGGACCCCGCCCCCAGCCTTAGGGAGCTGAGAAAACGTTAGCAGTTTGCCCATGTTCTGTTTTTCTGATCCGTTTGTCTTCTTTTTCAGGTCTGGGAGTGTTGCGAATAACTGGATTGAGATATATAATTTTGTCCACCAGCTTACAGAAAGGTTTGTGAGGTATGTCTTCCCACTTCACTCTTCTCGGCTTTGGAGAGGAAACTGATCAAAAGCCCGGTCTCTCTGTTCTGAAAAACCCTTCGCAAGGAAGACCTTTCCTGAAATGTTGAGTTTTAAGCGTCTCAAGGTGGCCCTTGTCCACATGTTCCGTGGAGTCTTTCAGCTGTCCCTTGAAGGTTCGTTTTATCTGGCTCCCGGAAACTTGGCCCAGGCTGTGAGGAAACATCTTCAAATGCAACTCTTAATGTCTTTTCCTTTCCCGGTTTTCATCTGTTTCGAGTTTGACTTATGCTTTCTCATAATTTATCGCTTTAAAAAATAAATTTTATTCTAAGAGTATTCCTACTACATTTTCAATTCCACACCCTTAGCATCGTGAACGTCCACATTTAAAAGGAGAAAAAGTGTTGGGAAACTTTAAATGAACATGTGCTAATAACCCACCAAAAGAAAAAGCACGTGTATGTGTGTGTGTGTGTGTGTGTGTGTGTGTTTAAAGAAACGAGTCATGTTTACACAATGTGTGGGTGTGTGGCTGGTTTAAAATTTAACTGTTCTATATATGCAGGAGGCTTCACTAGCAAACACTGTTTTCCTCGCCTATAAAAAGCATGACTGCTAAGAAATCCAGCTTAGTCTCTTATTTAGACGTAACTAGGAATTAGTGGCATCTCCTATTTAAAAATAACCGTTGGAAACCATGTTTTTTTGTGGCTCCCCCTCGGCTTTTTGGAAGAAGAAAAAAAATGCTGGGAAGAAGTGCAAGTTTATCAGGATAATGGGAAGGACACGAATAGGGGCTGTGTCATTAAATATTGCCTCCTTCAGTCTTGTTAGCCCAAATGTTTTCTGTAAAACAGGCTTGGATGATCAAAACATTTTGAAAGTCATGTTGCAAGTAACTTCAAACAATCTGTAGAGGCCTAGGCAATCCCTGCTTTCGGTTATTGGCAAGCAGTACAGCTATTCCTATAAAAATGTATGCCTGTCCATGTTCAATCATCAGTCTCCCGCGTCAGGAGCCAACCAGAGCACTCTGGTTCCTGGGCCAGCTCTGAGGTAAAATAATCTAGGAAAGAATAATAAACAAGACCCTGTATATGCAACTGTCAAAGTGGAATGGACAGTTGTTTATAAATTTCCAGTTCAATCCTAGTGTGCCGGGAGTGCCATACAGTGTTCATCGGAAGCAGTGGAGCGTCTCAGTGCACCATGTGAAGAGTACAGGGCTCTTTTTCATTGAATTTGGTTTGCAAGTTGGATTTCTATTGCATACACTGTTCTCTGGCTCAAGTTTACTACTCAGTTACTAATTAAATGTCTCCGGAGATGAATAAAAGGTGATGACTGACAAGCAACAATGCTCAAAAGTATGACCTTTGCCTTCGTTTCATATCTCAGTTTCAGAGCTGAGCAGTATTTGCATACACCTTTCTAGAAGCAGGAGTGACTGGGTGACCCTAAGAACCTGAAGTCTAGAAGACAGATGGGAAAACTGAAAATGCCGAATATAACAACGATTTCTTCTTGCTTTAAGTGTATTGCTTTAGGAGGAGTTTTGTTTGAATTCTTATCGTGACTTAAGTCAGGCCGGCTTCTCTTCAGTCCTAAGGAGTTACTACTAATTACCCAAAGAGTCTGGCCTTCTGCAAAGAGATGAAGTAGATCAAAGGAAGAAACATTTTTCTAAGAAAAAATTTTGCAGCAGCCTAGAATCCTTCCAGTTATTCTCATTCTAGATGTGAGCCCCATGGGGTCACGGAGAGTGTTTTGAGAGCTGAGAAGCACTGATTACATAAAAAGAAATGCAACTCAGAGAGCAAGGCTGAGCAGAGTTAGTGGATCTACTCAGAGAGGTCCATTTAAGGGAAGCGGGGGAGTGTTCAGGGAGACTCATTTGAGATGAGACTCCCTGGCTTGGCCTCGGTATTGTACCAATATTTCTTTTGAAAAATGTTTTAACTGCCTCTTTCCTTATTTTGCAGCCCTGAAATGAGATTGTCCTTCATTGTGTTTTCTTCTCAAGCAACCATTATTTTGCCATTAACTGGAGACAGGTTAGTGCATTATCATTTCAATGCAGGCTTTTAGCCATGATGAATCATAAAGGCATGATTGATATTGCCGTGTGGTGATTCAGGCCTCTCAGTGGGAGCAAGCGGACACACAGGCGATTCAGTGCTCTACAGTCATGGGGGGGGCAGTATGAGAGACATGGAGTGGATCATCTGGAAATCAATATTGCTTATATTGATGCAGAATAGAGCCAGGGTGCCTGCCTCAGTTATGTGCTCACTCTTTCCCACCTTTCTCCCTCTCACTGTGGGCAGCTGTGCATTTTTGTTAGTGAGATGCAGTGTGTGAGTCAAAGAGGAATTTGAAGAAGGAGGAGAGGTGGGTATATATTTGGGTAATTTATTAGGCACAATAGATATTCCAGATTTCCAGTTCTTCTCTGAAGTTCAGTGAGGCTGAACATATTTGACTTTATTTGACACACACACACACACACACACACACACACACACACACACACACACACACACACTGCTACCCTTCAGTGCTCTGAAAAGGAGTGGCTTCCCTGTCCAGTGTCATAGTGGCCATTTCTATGCTGTTTAACTAAATCATAACACCCTGGAAGTAGTCCTTCACATATCTAAATCATGGCTGCCTGTCCTGGGTTTATTTGTGCTTATTAGACCACGAATTCTGTAGTCAGGAATGGGACATTATTCTTCAGTTCTGCTTCATCTCATCTAACATAAAGGGAGTAAGGCCTTGGGTTCTTATTGAACTAGTGAATGAGGTGACGTCACTTTGGAAGCACGTCTTCCTGACTTAACAGTTTTAAGCAAGGGTGTTGCTGTGCTTTTGACTTGAAGGATGTGTAGATTTTGAAAAATAATTGTGAAAATAATTTTTATTTGTGTAAAGCTCAGTTAATATGTACTAACATTTTCTTGAGCTTTCAGTTTTGAAAGATCAAAAAAACATAAAGGGTTCAAGGAGATAACTTTACAGTTCATGGACTTGGTTTGGAAAATAATATATTATAATGTGTGTGTGTGTGTGTGTGTGTGTGTGTGTGTGTGTGTGTGTGTTTACATGTAGCTCTTGTGTTAACTTTTCCTTTTCCTGGAGAGGAAACCCCTCTCTAGGTTGTGAGTTAAGTCCAGGACTTTACTCTCCCCATTAGTCCTTTTCCTCTGTAAGTTAAGAGATACACAAGGTTCCCAACAGTTGCAGTTCCTTCTAACTCATTGTTATAAGGATTTTTGGTTTTATGAACAGGAGATGTTTCTACTAACCAGCTTAATTTCCAAAGAGTCGGGTTTGGATCCAGCATGTTAGGGAAGAAAAACACAGATTTAATATTTATGATATATATAACAAAGCTCTTAGCACAGTGCCAAGCATGTTGAAGACTCAGCAACTGACAGCGACATACATTGTGCCAGGGTTTCTGCGGGGCACTTTTCATATGGATCCTCCATCACTCTGAAGATGAAGTGTAATCACTGGTCGACCAGCTTGATAATGTTTAGACAATGTGTGGTGGAGATTTGAATCTTTTATCTAAGCTCAAGGTACATCCTTTGTCAGTGGTGAAATCTAATGCAGGAGGAACTGAAAGAGATAGAAGAAGAGACTCTTAAGAGGTGACAAAAATGCCACACTTCAGTTACTGTACTAAGTCTACATGAGTTCGAATCCTGCACCTCTCAATTACTGGTTGAGTGTCCAAAGATAAGTTTCTTAAATCTAAGTTAACTCGTGACTAAGTTTTTCCTCACCTACATGAGGGTGGTAATGAGGACAAAATTGACCCCTCCTTATAAGGTAGTTGCAAGAACTGAAGGTAATGACTATGAGAAAGGATCTTGTAAGTTAGTATTCATGAGACAAGAGTTTTTTATCTGGGACGATCCAGTCAAACACATACATGTAAGCATAAGGACTTGAGTTCCTTCCCTAGATACTGTGTAAAAAAAAATGCTGGCTATGGTGGTGCACATCTTAGTACCAGCAGTGGGGAGGCAGAGCGTTCTCTGGACTTGCTGGATAGCAAGGGAAGCCGAGCCTGATCAGCAAGCTTCTCACCAACAAGAGATCCTGTCTCAAAACAAACAAACAAACAAACAGACAAACAAACAAGCAAATGAAAAACGAGAAGAAAAACAGCGGCTTGCTTCTGACATAATCCACCCATGGCTGTTGTCATCAGGCTTCCACACACATGTGCACACACAGAATGAGATGGATCCGTTACGCAGTGTCAGTTTTTCTGCCTATAGAACACAGCTCTACAGTCTGCCATGTTTTCTTAGCATTATTATAAATAAATAAGACAATAGGTAGAACAATACTTTACATGTCATAGAGCAATCTCCAATAAACGGGGCTAATTTTTACTAAGTTGTCAATTTCTAGCTCTATTAATTGAATTGGTATCAACTTTCTATGACTCTCTGTCTTTGGACATAGAATTACTCCACAAGTGTAAATTGAGAGAAACAGTTTTCTTGTTGAGATGGGATATCCCCGGGGAATATTATCAAGACTCATGTGGCTCTTAGTATTAAAACCTAGAAGCTGTAATTCTCACTGCTAATAAACTTTCCCAAGCATGTGTGTGTGTGTGTGTGCATGCACGTGCACATGTACAAATAGATCTAAGTGTGTGATTTAAAAAGCAACAGTTAAGCAAAAAGAAAAGCGCAGAGAGTTTCACAATTTTGGCTGTGATACTCATGGTTTCCAGTACTTTGGCAAATACAAGGGAGTTCGTTCATGTTTCTCCATGGTTGCTAAACAGATGAAGCAAGATGGGAAGCTAATGAGCACAGACACCATGACTGTGTCTTCTGTTAGGATTTTAGCATGATGTCTAGTGTCATGGACATTACCAAAATTGTAATCACAGCAGACAAGTTACACACTTTATATACTCATTGCTTAATATTTTTATTATGTTAAATACCTTAATCTGAAGCACACCCACCTTTTTCTTGTCCCCGTGACTTTTATTTTCATGCGCCTGCTAGACCATTGATCCACTTACCTATCTTCCTGCCTGCCTGCTTTGTATGTGGGATTTAGAGTCCATAAAGATAGTGATGTAATGTTTGTGTGTGTGGGGAGAGACAGAGAGAGAGAGAGAAAGAGAGAGAGAGAGAGAGAGAGAGAGAGAAACAGAGAGTCTGTGTGCTGTGTGTCAGGGCATTATTGTACACATAAATAACCAAGAATTCTATTAGCAGGTTAGGGGAGGGGCAGTATTCAGTATGTGAATATGTAGCCTCTCAGAATATGGAGTCAGAATGAATTTTGAGGATATTACTCATGACTATTTTGCATAACTGGGGATAGTGATTTTTTTACTCAATTCTGCTCATCATTACTTAATTCTGCGATAATGATTTTAATGAAAGCATTTGTTGAGCAATTATTACGTGCCAGATAGTCTTTAAAGTGCTTTCTCTGCATAGCTTTTGTTAATTCAAAGTAATAGGTGTTGTGTACTTAAAGATGGGTTATCTATCTGGTCTAAGGACTCCCAGTAGTATGTGCCAAGCAGTGTATTAACCTCATGGCTCTTTAATGTTTGAGTAGATTTCTCATGCCTAGAACAGTCTAATGATCTAGAATAGGAATAAATGTCTCCAAGTGTTGTCTCAACCAATTGACCCCTGCTCCTTCCTCCCTGCAATTCTCCCTTGAATTCTATGATCCTCTTCCCATGTCCGTCATCCCCTTACATTCCATGGTCCACCTCTCACTCCACAAACAAGCCAAGTTTATTTGCACATTAGTCCTCATCTTCCTTCTCGAACCCAGGTCTTCTCTGAGGCCTTGTTCTTGTCGCCTTCCTTTCCTGGGCTGGGACTGTAGCTCCATGGTAGAGCATTCAGGAGTACGATCCTGGGTTTGAGCCTAGTATCTGAAACAAACGAATAAATGACAAGCAAGCAAAACCTCAAACCAACCAACCAAATAAAAGCTTATCTCATGTGTAACTTAGAGAAGTTTTACCTTGTCTCCAAGTCTGAAGCATCCCCCCCCCATTTCGCCAGTATCTCCAAAAACACTGTTAAATTCTTCTTTTTAAAATATTTAATTATTTAATCAATGTATATGTGTTTCCCTGAGCCTAGAGTGCATGAAAATACAGGGTCCTGGTTTGTGTCCTTAACTCGAATACCCAGCCTTAGAACTGAGCCTGCTACATGGTAGAAACTCAACAAATCTTTGTTTAATGACAGAATTCTTCTGATGCTAGAGCCCTAGTTAGTAGCTTAGAGCCACTATAGTAAGTTACAGGCTTGTTATGCCAGCAATATAAATTTTACCAATGTAATGTAAATACTGACTTCTATCTACTACATTTCCCATTCCTGTCTTACAAGAGAGATGTAAATTCCCTTACCTCCCTTTTCAATATCTACATTTGCCTCAAATTAGGAAAGTCTTGTCTACCACAACTGGTCTTTAGATTTTGAGCACAAGATGACATAGGAAAATTGTCCTTATGCGAACTTATAGAAACAATAGAGGTCACTTAGTTAAGTTTATACAATAGTCTCAGTTTATTATTTCAATGAGTTTCTTCTAATTCTTTAAAAGCAGAATTAAATATTTGCAGGGAAGTTGTTCTTGACACATAGTTGGTAACTCATAAATTCGCACATAATTTTTGCAGAAAAGAATTGTCAGTATCTCTAAAAGTAAAAAGTTTCAAATAAAAAATTCCACTTTTTGCACTGATCCAGCAAAGACAGATATAGGTACAAAATTCAACTCTAAATAACCATTTATAATAATGAGAAACTATATCCAACCTATGTGCTCATCAATTGATGATATTTTCGTAGTTACTATACATACAGAAGATGAAATACTATGCATTCATTACAATTGAGATCAAAATATTGATATAATATGCATAAGATATAGTATATGAAAAACTAAGTTTTAGGACACTTGATATTAACTTTTCTTGTAAAGGAAAAATAAAACAGAATATTTTTATGTATTTCATGTGTTCAAAAATACACAGAGTAGAAGGCTGGAAGATAACCAATAGATTGTTAATGGAACCACTGTAGGCAGGAGATTGAATATGAGGAGAGTCATCATAATTTTGATCTTCATGTATTTAGCAGGAATATGTGTGCAGAAAAGCTTTTCAAATGCTTGAATTAAAGAACCGTACTGACTTCTGTAGCCACAGGTTGCAGAATCAGAATAGAATTAAACTGAACAGAAGCATTGAGATAAGAACCACATTTCATTGGACAATTCGACTTTGGGTCAAGTGGACATAGGAGCTCTGTAGTACCTGCTTGACACTGGAGTGCTACTTAACTCCTTGAGCCCAAGTCTATAGCTACATAGAAAATCTGACTGTCCCACCATAATGAGCTGACTGAGCACAGTCCTCGGAAGGACTGGTTAAGGACTTAGCCTTCACTGGGTACACAGAAATGGTTGTGACGGTCTGCTTTCTCCTTTTGTTTCTACCGCCTGACAGCAATTATGAATCATTATCCGCCCCCCTGCGTATTTCCACAGTTGTTTTCTTTTTATTCCTGCTTTAGTGGTTAGTGAGGAAGGGGCTCAGGTGGGACTGGGGTTCTAGGTTATCCCCGTTTCATTTTGTGCCCGGTTACTAACTGAAGGTCAAAGGTTTCAAGGAGTCCCGCTCACAGACGCTCAGACCAGAAGGCAGACTCACCCTGGTGTGCCACCGAGCATGAGCACGTCAGTGTGCTGTGCTGACAGAGGCTGGCCTGGGTTTCCCTTGTGTAACTCTCAAATGAATCAGAATCTGTCATAGTCTGAAGGCAGCGTCATCATCAGCACTACCCTGTTCATCCAGACCAGTAAACTGGGGAGATAAAGTGACCATACTTGGCCTGTTGGGTTTCTCTTTTAAATTCTACTGGGGAAATTTGTTTTGAAAAGTCTGCTTTGCCCACATATTTCCCCTCTGTGTGGATCTGGTCATGGCAGCTGCGAGGTTCTGAGGATGGATATACTAACAGCTACTTTGCTTTATAAACTTGTCGTAGAGAGTTAAGTACACTTTAATTCATGCCTGGAGACAAACCTAAAAACACAAAAGTAGTCAAATGAAGTAGTTCAGTAAAGTAGTGAGTGAGGAACGGAGTGATAATACGATCAAATGTAGCAGGGGTGAACGTCAAGGCCAGAGAACTAGAAAATGCAGACTAAATCGGAGAAACCTTTCACTGAAGCAGAGTAACAGGGGACTTGGTGAGCAGATATTTTCAGATCCAGGACCACGCCTCTGGATTTATTGGTCTAGATTGTGTACCATAAATGTAGGTCTTAGAATGATATTTTAAGTAAGCAATAGGCTAGATTTTATAGAAATTATAGTGAGAGCCTGCCATGTCCTAAGATGATAGATTATAACACACCCACATATTCAAATGGTTTTTTAAAATCTATGTAGGGCCTGGACCTGTCTGACCATTGCCTTCAGCTGACATGAGAATGAAATGCTGTCAGCTCCAGTTTCAGGCCCAGGACCTAACAAGGCATTGAAGCTTCCCCTGTCATGGTCTTGGGAAACATTCATTGTTTAAAATTGTGTTGACCCAGAGACTGTAGTGCTGGAGCAAAGCCCAGCCTACCCATGAGGAGTAGAACCAGGCCCAGGCCCAGGCCCAGCTGAATTCAGGGCCATTATCAGCACTAGTTCCTCCTTGCCAACCCTGTGAGCTAGGCCATCTCAACCGCACTGGTTACTCAGCTTCCTCAATGACCACACGTGAGCATGGTGAGAAGTGATTGCATCTTGATATTACTAATTTTGGAGGTAGTTTTAAATGCAGCATTAGAAAACTAACCAGGGAAAGGTGACCGGAGTGGGAGATAAAAGTACTTGGGAAGACTGACAGCAAGGGTGGGGAAGAGCAGCACACACGCACGTTGTTGCTGGAGGCAGAAGCAGAGGTTGACCTGGCCAGTGGTTATGGAAAGTTTGGTAGGACGTTGAAAACGAAAGTGTGTGTAAACAGCGCTCAAGCCTGGATGTTGTTAAAGGGTTTGCAGCAGTCCTATTGAAGACATCAGTTGGCTTCTCTCAGCTACCTGATGATGAGAGCGGGATGGAGCCATGTTGAAGAAACTACTTCTCTGATTTCAAGCAGTGTTGAGTTAAAGTGGACATAGTTGGGATTGGGAGGTTTAAAAATAGAACTCCCTTCCTTTCACCTTCAGCGTCTCTTGACAAAGTGTTTGCTTGCCTAGTTCAAAGTCTTGGGTCAGTCATCAGACCTAGAGAGCTGCCTGCTAAGTGTGGCATCTGAGTTCAAATCAGGGCATGCAAAACAAAGTCTTGGTGTCAAGGTTTCTGCAAGATTGGAGATGAGGGTCTTATAGATGATTTCCTCTAAACAATAAGACTTACAAGGATCTGAAAGGTGTGCTGCGCATGCTCTCAGGTAAACAGCAGCACTCACAAGAGCCCTGGGCTTGTGTTTCACCCTATGTGTAATCTAAAGCAGTTAGCATCCTCTTGTGAAAAAGTTTTGTGTTTGCGACCTTTGTCTGGCAGAGTGGATCATCATTTGACATACAGGGAATCACAAATTTTCACCATGGATTGAAAGACTGGGTTTTCAAAGTAAGCAAGTTTTGGACCTTTGGTTTTCCATGGGTATGAAGGAATTTAATGTGTGAACTATTTCTTATGAACAAGAAAGAATAACTCAGAAAACTGAATCAAAAGTCCGGCAGGTGTACCCAAGAATCATAAGGAGCATTTCTAAGAATTGGGACTGGGCTATTCTTAAGGGTTGGGAACAGAGATGGTATTGACATATCTGGCACTTCTTGCATGTTCATGAGTATGTACATGTTCATGTGCTGGTGCACATGGATGGAGGACAGAGGATAACCTCCAATGTTGTCCTTCAAAATGGCCATTTGCCTTACTTTATAGAGACAAAGTTTCTCAGGAGGATCTGGGGCTCACCATTTAGGCTAGGATGGTTGGTCCTCTAGCCCCAGGCGTCTACCTGTCTCTGCCCACTCACGGGTCAGCTTTTTAGATGCCCTTTGGAACTGGATTATGATCTTCATGCATGCATGGCCAGCATGCCATAAGACTGGGTTGTCCCTCAGCCCTCAAATCTGACACTTTGCTGTCATTTCTTTTAATTATCGAGTGAGTCACAAAAAGCATCCTAAGCAAGGGTTAAGCGGCAGTAACTCTTCATTGTCCATTTCCTCCCTCTAGCCCCTCCCAGCTATGCCCTCCTTTCAAGTTGATAGACACTTTTTCTTTAATTCATTTTACATGTACATAGCGCAAATCTATATAACCCACTTAGTCTATCTTTGTCATTTGTGTGTAGATAGTTTCAAGGCTGACCATCCTTAACTGGACATCATCCGTGGGAGATGCTAATTCTCCTTCTCCCAGCAGTCATTAGTTGCCTGTAGTTCTTCATTTAAGGGTGAAACATCACAAGAACTTCCTGCGTCCACATTAACGTGTCCATTGATATTGCTACAGTTCCAGTCTTGCTTATGCAGCCATTTCCAGCAGAGCCAGTTCCACAGCGCCTTCTTTGTATTATGACTCTTACAATCTTTCTACCTCCTTTTCCTCAACTTTTCGGAAGCCATGAATGCAGGAGCTGTGATAGAGATGTAACCTGAGCTCTCCAGGATCTGCTGATCTTTGCATTGTGTCTTTTTGTGGTTTCCTGTCATGGTCTCCGTTTTTTGTGAGGAGTAGTTTCTTTGATGAGGGGTGAAAGCTTCCCTTTCCTTTGGGTATAGAGATAAGCTGTAGAATGTAGTTAGGTATTATGCTGGTCCAGCAAAGTGCTGGCAGTAGATTATTTTCTAAGGGCCATTTCCTTACTAGTTTCTGGAAGATTGTTAGAATCCAAGTACCAAGCAAGATTTCCGTCCCGGTGAACAAGTCCATGACAAGTACATGTGTAGACTCATTTGGTTTTCACATAGCCCTGGGGCTATCTTCTCGCTATTGCCTTAAATCTTATTTAAGGCAGCTGAAGGCTATACATGTTAGATAAATATCTCAGGTTCACAGGCTTCGAGGCCACACAGGCTGGCTCTAGGACCTGCCAGTTGTGTCCCTGTTTGCAGGTTTTCTAGAAGAGTCTAAATGAGAAGTGTGAACATTTCTGCTTCAGACATTACTCCTTCCTCATCTCTTTGGTTAATTACACAATGTCTAAGCCCTTGCAATGTTCTGAATGCTCAGTGCTGCTGAATGATGTCATATCTATGCTTAAAACCATCTCTAGAATTAATGAAACTGAAAATCAAGACAGACATTTCTATTTATATTTCATTGGTATGGAAACTGGATTCAGGAAAGTTGAGTAACTGTGTATGGGAACAGTGTTCCACTCACAGAGCCAGGGTTTCTATTCATCTCTGGTTGACTCCAAGCCCTGGCCATCCTACTTTATAGCTGTCCAGAACAAATTGCCTCCAGTATCTGTGGAACGACTGTTTGTGGTCCCACTGTCATGTACCAAAACCCACAGATGCTCAAATACTTTGCATCAAACTGTAGTATTTGCATGCAACCTACACTCATCCTCATGGATGCTTTCAACCATCTGTAGATTACTTACTGTATCTAACACATGTATGCCCCATGCAAATGACTGCTATGCGAGCTACCGTTGTCTAGGGCCTAATGACATGAACAAAAGCCTGTACCTGTCCCATAAAGATGGTTTTTTAGAACTGGTCATGTTGGTGGACACTGATCTAATTCACCTGAAGGCTAAGGCAGGATGATCATGAGTTTGATGTCAGGTTGGGATACAAGACTGTGTCTCAAAACGAGTTAAAGAAGTAATCTAATCTGTAGCTGGTTGAATTTGCTGTTTTGGTACCTGTGAATTAGTCATAGTTCTTAACTGGTACCTTTTCCTGGGCAAAGCTTTGATGTAAGTGTTCTCATTTTTCTTTTACTTCCTCTTCTGTCTCTACTTCCTCTTTTGTTTGTTTCCTCTTTTGTCACTTTGTTGTGTGAGCTCTTCTTGGAATCAGCAAGAGAGTGAACTAGATGAACAGACTTAATACTGATAAGAAGAGGAGCTGTGGTTGGACCGTTGCTCACTTGTTAGGTACCACTGAATCTCATAATGGCTCCAGGAAGCAAATATCTTGTAGATGAGGAAATAAAGTTGGTTTTGAAATTAATTTATGTTCTTATCAGCTTGTGGCCATCTTGGTCCATGGCATTTCAGAAACTCTAGCTATGGATTAAAAGAGTCTCCTGTTTAGTTGAGACCCCTTTGGGAGAACTGACAGGTAAACTTCATAGGGGAAGGAGTACTCTCAGAACATGGGCGGTTTTCAGTTAGGTAAGGCAAGAGGTTCTTAATATAATATGCTGAGATACCCTCTTCTGTCCCCAACCCCCTTCCCCTACCCTTTGCCTCCCTTACCCCCTTTCCTTTCTCCTCAGCAGAGACATTTGCATGACACTGCTCAGCCTCAATGTTTCATGTAAGAATCAGTGTCTAGTTTCTTCCTCTGTCTCCCCTCCCCCTCCCTTCCTCATCTGTTTGTCTTTTCTCTCCATCTTTCTCTAGTTAATGTGAGGTTTTCTTCCCTGGCTCCCAATTAAGAAAAGATGTTTAATAAACAGTTTTATGTGTTTTAATTCTACCTTCTTCCGAAACATACTCGAGGCTTCTTAGGACATAACAACATTAATAAAATATGAAAAAGTAAGTAAGATCCTAGAAAAGAAGATTTAAAAAGTGGCTGGTTATAGAAGCTTAACAAATTTTGTGAGTAAGACATTTTCTGTGAGCTTCTTGGCAGTTGGGGGCAAGATAAAAAGTTGGGCATAGGAGTTTCTAAATGCTGTTCTTTTCCAATGAGAGGCAGGAAGGGAGTGGATCCCAAGGAGAGAGGATGGGGGGAGGAACTAGGAGAAGTAGAGGGAGGAGAAACTATAATCAAGATATACCTATATCTATATCTATATCTACGATGACAAAACAATCTCTTTTCAATAAATGAAAAAAGAAGCAAGTAGAATAGACCTTTGGATTTTAAAAAAAAGCTGACATAGTTGTAAAAGCAGAAAGGAGGAAGTGATTCTTAGCAAGTATTGAAAGGTGACTACAGCCTCTCAACTGTGGGGCCTCCTGGGCTTGTTACATGATAGCAGTATCCTTGGCAACAGCTTCAAACAAACACTGATGTGGTTTCAATATTACCCTTCCTTGTCGTCAAAGACACAGCACTAAAGTCAAGCTCAGAGGAACGGGCCCTTAAGATGACTTGAATTCGAGCCTCCCTTAGCAGACCCGCAGTTTCTCACCCTTCCTTTTCTTCTCATTTCTACTCACCCTCTTTTAGAGTTCTCTGCACAGCACCGTGAGTGCGATGCAAGAATTCTGTCCTTAATCTAAAGCATCACTCACTTCTCATTTGCTGATTGAGAAACTTAGAACTTTTACCTGATGGAGGCCTTGTGAGATCTGCCCTGTCTTGGTCTGGGGTCCAGTTTTCCTAACCTGACACTGACTAAGAGCCCATCAGCTTCGATCCTTACTCTCATAGGAGGCCCACAGCTGTCTCATGTATGCCCGTGTCACTGGCTCTGGGAAAGGAACACTCTTCCTCTATCTCTTTGTGATACCACTGTGTAGTTCGGAGGAGTGTGAGTGCGTGTGGTAAGCACATTCAGGGCTAGGAAACCATGATGTGTCCTCTGTCCCCCTAAGTGAGCTAGCAGCGACTGGGAAAGTCTGAATGGCACACTGGTGGGTTGCTTCTACTCTGCCTTGCTCATGTTTCTGGCTCTCACATACAGTGGTGAGTGGGTCTGAGCCAATGGGAGGGCTATTTTTACCACACAGATTCTGTCTGTGTAAGCTCACACATCAGTTGTCTCTCTCCTTTTTGACAGCAAACATCAATCTTGAGGACATGCCGCCACTCATTTCGAGGAAACACCAAGTATTTGATATTTATCAGCATTTAGGGAAAATCAGTGTCTAGTTGTTTCCATAGATCTCAAGCATAAATATTTACACAAGACAAACTTATACATTATGGTTTTATTCTGTCATCTGTGGAACTATGATTATTTCCTATGATAGATTGAAAGTTTTATTGAGCCTTTGTTTTGCAAGAGGCAGTATAGCAAGTAGCAGGCTCAGAGCAGGAGACTACATCAGCCATAGGAGACATAAGCATCTATTGCAAACCTCTATTCCCACGGAGAAGTGAAAAGCTTCAATTAAATTAATTAGATAAGTAAAATGCTACAAGAAGCTATGTCTTATCATAGTAAAATTTGAATATAGATATGAATATAAGCTAAGAGTGTAGGGAAAGGCTAAGAGTAGGTACATTTTTAAACCAAACATTAAGAGAGACAGGTGGCCTCTTTTGGAAGAATCTACTGAAACAGAAACTGTAGTTAGGTTTATTTATGCCTTGAAACTTGTGCTGTATTTTCTAGAAGATTCATGAAATGGAGATTGGAAATTTATGAAAAAAAATTGTAATGCTATTAAAATATGATCAATAAGTTAATGTTTAAAATGTGTGAAACATGGTGCATGGCTAACATATTTCATATTAATTTTATGTGTTATAACCACATGTTACATAATAAGCACAGACATATAATATGCACATTAAATTATTTTTAAAACTGCAAAATGCTCTTTGATATTGGATGATTTTTTTTTTTGGTTTTTTGTTTTTTGAGACAGGGTTTCTGTGTGTACCTTTGGAGCCGGTCCTGGAACTCGCTCTGTATATCAGGCTGTCTTCGAACTCACAGAGATCCACCTGTCTCTGCCTCCTGAGTGCTGGGATGGTATTTTTATGATTCAACTCCTTTGCTTGTCATCAGCAGGGGTGCAAACATTCATTGTTTATTAAAGGAAATTAATTCTGTGGCTTGTTCCAGATTTACATTTAAAAAGATTTTTTTGTTTTATTGAAAACTAAGAATTAAAAAAAATACTTTATGAGCTCTTTTCTGAACCTTAAACACTTCAAACAGGTGTGGTTGGCACACACTTGTGATTCCAGTACCCAGGAAGTTAAGACAGAAGGGTACTAAATTCAAGACCAACCCAGATTGCATAACAAACTCACCAAACAGAAAACAAAACAAAACCTTCAAAAATTGAATATATTTCGAACTGTTTATATAACATTATTTTATCTCAGGATTCTTAGTTTTCTTTGTTTTGTTTTTAAAGGAATTTTAATACATATACTTACAAACCTAAAATTTGGATCTTCTTTTACTCATTCATAATAAAATAGTTTTTAATAATATTGTAGACATACTCCA
Organism: Myodes glareolus; assembly: GCF_982192425.1. Taxonomy (NCBI): domain Eukaryota; kingdom Metazoa; phylum Chordata; class Mammalia; order Rodentia; family Cricetidae; genus Myodes; species Myodes glareolus. Next base: position 11,820,674 of record NC_142033.1, read on the forward strand.
ATTAGACATTTCCACTGGTGCAATAAATCAGGTATGATGAGAAAGACTCTGCCAGATGTGGTGATGCACACCTTTAATCCCAGCATTCTCGAGGCAGAAGTAGCTGGGTCTCTGTGAGTTGGAGTCTAGCATGTTCTACACAATAAAATCTAGGTCTGTCAGGGATACATAGTGAGACCATGACTTAAGAATAAGAGGAGGAGGAGAAAAGGAAAAAAGAGACACTTCTTTGCTTTTTTTGTCTTTCTTATCCACTTTTTCCGTAACAAGAACTAATTGCCCTCTTGTCCATCCAGCCATTTATATACTCACCCATCCATTCTCCCACCCATCCATATTCCCACCCATCCATTCTCCCATTCATCCATTTCCCCACCCATCCATTCTCCCATTTCCTGTAGGAAATCCTTAGCCAGGAGCCTTTAAGTTACCTGCCCAGTGGGCAAGACCTTTTATACTATAAATGCTGATGTAAAGGGCGTGTTCCCTCTCTCTTCTGGCTGCTGGATTCTGTTCCTGCTCCCCATTTGTGCAGAGGACTCTGATCTGTGAGTCTATCCCTAAATAATTAACTCATTATTATACTCAATTGTGAGCTAGTGTGGGATTTCTTTTTAGCGTCCATCTTCACCCATTCATTTATTCTCCCATCCATCCTTTCTCCCATCCATCCTTTCTCCCATCCACCTATTCTCCCATTCATCCATTTCCCACTCATCCATTCACCCATTCATTCATTCACCAAATTTGTAGTAAGTCTCAATTATATCCAAGAGAATGTGCTGAAATATGAAGGGTGACTAGGTCCTCCAAGAATGAAGTCTGGGAACTTAGAACTTGGTGAGACTGAAGCACGAAATATTGCTTTTTGTGTGCAAGGGTTAATACTACTCTTCAGAGTTTGTAAAAATCTATAAGGCAGGAAGGCAATGCTCCCTTTCAGGTAGGTGGGGTGAGAGCATCCAGAAGCTTTTCCGAGAGGCTGAGATATTTCTTTTTGCATTTGTTTGTATGAGAGGAGCACACTGAACTCCTTAGCACTTGATGAAGCAATTGTGATCAAAGGTATCTGTGCATGGCTCATAATGTATGATTTGCTTTGATTCTGTGACATACTTGGTGTCTACCATCGCGTGGTTAAAATTCAGCATGTGCCCCTTAACATAACTGAAAGTATGAGGAGAAGCAGTCTGCCCTTGAAGCCCACATCCGTTCCTTTTTTCTTACTAGTGGGGACTTCAGTTATTCAGAAATTCTTTATTATGGTCTTTGCTCAATTTCTTTTTTCCTTTTTCAGATACAAGATTAGTAAAGGACTGGAGGATTTAAAAGCTGTTAAGCCAGTTGGCGAGACATATATCCATGAAGGACTAAAGCTTGTAAGTTATTTTATATTTGTAACTACGGGAAAGAGTGGCTTTTATTATATAATTAAAACTCCTTTACATATTTATGTCTACTTTTCCAATGGTTTAGTCATCCTAGATATGACTGGTTAAAAAAAAAGCACCAATTATTGTGAGTGTTGATAACTAAAGTTTGTATGTATCTTGTTTTCTTAAAAAATTTTCTGCCTCCCTCTGGGGTTATATTCAGATTAATCAGTCATAAAAATAAAAAAACTGAATCACAGAAACCCAGTGATATATATTTTTTATCTATATCTATATACCTGTTACATAAATATCTACATATTTCAAATAAAAATGCTAACCTAAATATCTGACTTAATCAACTAGTACATATAAATGTATATGTATTATTTTCTCATATCTTTATTTTGTCAGACATACAAATTCAGCTCTATAGCTCATGCTGGCTAAAAGTTAGAATTATGCTGGGTGGTGATGGTGCATGTCTTTAATATCCCCACTTGGGAGGCAGAGGAGGCAGTCAGTTTAAGGCCAGCCTGGTCTACAGAGAGAGTGCCAGGACAGCCAGAGCTATACAGAGAAACCCTATCTTAAAAGAAAAAAAAAGGAAAAAGGAAAAAAAGTTAAAATCAAATGGTTAGTTGTATAATTACTTTTTATTTTCAGGCAAATGAACAAATTCAAAATGCAGGAGGCTTGAAAACCTCAAGTATCATAATTGCCTTGACAGACGGTAAGCTGGATGGCTTGGTACCATCGTACGCAGAGAACGAGGTGAGTGCTGGGCAGGAGCAGCGTCTACACCCACTGTTGCAGTTCGCTGTGTGTAAATATAGCATAGATGAATTTTTTTGTTTTACCAGTCCCACAGCTGTTTAGTCCCCAAGAAATACACAGAGGCTTATATTAATTATAATGTGTTTGGTCTATTAGCTCAGGTTTATTATTAACTAGCTCTTAAGTAAATTAACCCACAATTCTTATCGATGTCTAACCATGTGGCTTGGTATCTTTTCTCAGTAAGTCATTCTCATCTTATTTCCTCTGCTTCTGGATGATGACTGGGTCTCTGCCTTTTCTCTTCCCAGAATTCTCCTAGTCTGGTCACTCTGCCTACACTTCCTTTCTGGCTACTGGTCAATCAGCTTTTTATTAAACCAATATAAGTGACAAATCTTTGCAGTGTACAAGAGCATTATCCCACAACATTAACTTATTTGAATATCTCTCTCCTCCATCCCTTATACCCTCCATCCCTCCCTCTGTCTTTCCTTCCATTTTTCCCTCTCCTATTTTTGTTTCTTCATAGGCAAAGAAGTCCAGGTCACTTGGCGCTAGTGTTTATTGTGTTGGGGTCCTTGATTTTGAACAAGCTCAGGTGAGTTACACCAGATCTGTAAACTGTAACTTACTAACTTGCTTTTAAAGATAGTTAAAAGAACTTTTCTGTTGTGACTTGCAAAGATTTTGCATAAAATGATATATGTTTGAGCTCTCCTAAAATGTCAGAATGTTTATAGGTTTTGTATGGAGAATAAAACTCAAAAATAATTTCTTGAATATTTACATGGTATGAGTCTTAAAAGAAGATAAATGTTTAGATTAATGCTATGTAAATGTCCCTTTATCTTAATTGGCAAGACTATGATGATTGCTGTAGATAGAATTCTTATTTGTAAGAATTTGAAGAGCCCACATAGAAGTCTTTAAGGTTATTTTTCATATAAATCTATTGTTTTATTTAAATTTATATCACTTTACACTTAAATTTTTGTGTAATGACTAAAATTCCAGAATCTCTTGCCATTAACAGCAATTAGACCACCTCTATGTTGCTTTGACTACATGGCCCTTGACCTTAGTTCATTTCATGGTAGTATCTTTGGAGGAAAATTGGTCTCTTCACCATCAGTTCCTGGCCTTGAATTTTAATTGTATTTTATAGTTACATATCACCGTCTTGTGTGTATGCTTGTGTGTGTGTGTGTGTGTGTGTGTGTATGTGTCACATACACATTGACCATTAAAACAATTATACAACATCACAGAGTGAATGATTCATAGCTAGTAATTTTTCTGGAGAATTTGTTCCAAGTAGTTTTCCTTGTGAATTTGTAAAGACTCCTGTGTCTCAACTATTTCTTAAGCTTTCAATTTCTTTCTAAAGCTGGAAAGAATTGCTGACTCCAAGGACCAAGTTTTTCCTGTCAAAGGTGGATTTCAAGCTCTTAAAGGGATCATCAATTCTGTGAGTATGCCTCTGAGGTCTGGAAGACCGATAACATTACATGCAGTGTTTAGAGAAAGGAGAGTGAACTTCCATGTTGTTGCTGCTAACATGATGTAATTCTAATGATCCAGACTTCTCTGTCCACAAGATTTAACACTGTCTTTCACATGTGGTTCCCGATCCTGGGCTGGCGATTTCTAGTTTAAGATTTTCACAAACTGTGTCCGACATCTCTATCCTTTCAGCGTGGAGTTAACCATCTTAGACGCTGTGAGTTTCTCCAGGCTTTATAGGAGAAGTGTCAAATAAAAAATTTGATTGGAATGCGTGATGACTGCCTCCTCCAAGCCTGCTTATGGATTAGTCAGGCAGCTTGATCCAGCGGCTGAAGATTTGACGGCAGTTGTTCTTCCCATTTCAATGATTAATAGCTTCCCTGGAGCACATAATATTTCTGTTTGGGATTCAGCAGCGTCTTCCCTGGTGACTGTTAGACTCTGGGCTCTCCTGAGTGGGGTCTGGCGGGGAAGGCGAGGAATGAAATTTGGAGTTGAATTCCTGGCTCTTGCTGGAGAGGTTTATGTTTCCTTTTACTGCCTTTTGCTAGAAGCACTAGGAACAGTTGCTATTAAGTATTTATGATATTTGGTAAACATCGCCCTAAACTGCAAGTGAATATATATTCTCTAAGCAAAATTTTTCCCTTTAATCTGTAGGCATTTAGGAAAGGGAAAAGTATCTCCCTGGCAGCAGTTGGTTCTGGCATTTTAAGTTTCTTTTTAAAGATCATGCTCCTCAGGGTGACAGGGTGAGATTTATTGGCTTTGTTTTTCCAAAAACTAATGGAGCTTTTAGAGAAGACACATAATTTGGTTCAGTCACATCTAGTGGACATCCCAAATGTAATGCAGAATAGAACAGAGATTAAATCATTACAGGATTTTAGCAAGATTATTAGTTGTGATTTTTAGGGAAAAAATTGCATTGTGAATAATAGTTAAAATTTTATGGCTAAGTTCAGGGTAAATAACAGTATGATATAAAATTTAATATCCTAGGGGAAGGATGAGTAATTGACTCCCAGTAAACAGGTCAGTGGTGGTGTGTATTTTTGATAGATTTTATTGTGCTTAGGGGTGTGCATGTAAAGACCTCTCTGGGTTCTTACGTTCTTTGATTTTGTTGTGGTTGTTATATGTTTATGAAGCTTAACTCAGAATCTTTTAGACTACAGCCGAGCTTTCCCAAACTTGTTGTGGGATAGAAATACAGTTGTTTTTCCCCTCAGGCCAACTTTAGAATACGATTTAAGTGCACTGCAACCTGTCTGCCTTGAGGTCTGCATCTCTTGGTGGATGTTATCGTGAATAAGCAATGTCAAAAGAATCAACAGGGAATTAAAAGGAGTCACATATTTTAGGCACACATTTTGCAAAGCCACTTACATTTCATCTGAGGGGTGCAAACGGGAGCTGCATCACAGCTCAGCTCAGCTCCAGTTGTTTTGTTGCCCCAAGCAAGAGGCCTCTCGGGAAACCTTGCCCGGTCTACAGGTAGAAGCTGGAGACCTACCGCAGTCTGGACTCAGCCGTGCTCAAGTGTTTATCTCTGTGATAATAGGTTGGGGCTTGTGCGTTTCTTTGTAGAAATAAGACACAATTCAACTACTTCATTCCTTTGTTAGAACAGAAGTTTCCCTTGTTTCCTGCTCAACTTGAATAATATTTTATACTTACACACCATAGCCCTGTTTGAAACATGTATTTTTTTATTTAAAATAAATATAGCTTATCTTTCAGAAGGAGAACAAATAGGAGGTATTATCTTATTCATTATGCTTTGCCAAACTAATGACTTGAATTGTTCTCTGTCGTGTACTTTAGTAAAACAAAGCAGGTGGAATCAATAAGAACATTTAAGTCTTTATCACTTATCTAAGTGAGAGGAAGAGAGTTGTCATCACCTCAGTGGATTCAGAAGAAACTAAGATCAAAGTTGGGGTCAAATGCTAATACGGACAGGGTGTAAATTCACATAAAGATGGGCTTGGTTTGGATATGTGAAGCTACTGAAAGTTTTTCATAGTGGGATTTGAATGGGGCTCTGACTGTTGGAGTAGCTGTAATTATCAGCAAAGCACTGTTAACTAGAATGGCCTGAGCTCAGTAATTTAAAGAATAAATGTTGGCAGGTAGCGTTGACTAAGATTATGTATATTTACTCATACTTGGATGGGTTTCATTTCCTAAAAAAGTGGAAGGTTAACTTAGAGCCTGACATTTGTATATTGGTCATAAGATTTAGGAAGAAGAACAATACATAGCCATGGGTAGGGAGATTTATAGAATGGAGTCATGATCTCTTAGGATGGTGAAGGGGTGGAGACAGTCTGAGGTTGGCAGTAGGAAGACCAGGTATGACTTCCACCCTGCTGCTATGGAGCCATGTGACTTGGACTATATCCTGTAGTATAATTCCTCTGAGTTTTAAATTTCGCCAATGAAATGGAAGTGATGAATTGTATTTCATTAGATGGTTCAGAGAGTTCCAAGACAGAGGTGGTGGACTTGAAAACACTTGGAGGGAAGCTAGGAGCAGAGATCAATAACCACACAAGATGCAGCAATTGATCTATCTGTGAGGGAAGCCATAGGGAAAGATGTTCAGCAATGTGTGTGCCAAAGTCTTAGGGATAACAGGACATAACTGTATGGGGATTAGATTCACATAATTGTATGTAGTTGGGTCATAACAAAGATTTTTAGCTGATATGACAATCAATGTCAAGTGTTTGACCAGACACTGCTTACAAATCTTCAGGTCATAGGATATGAACTCAGTTTCAAACTGGGTAATGAAATCTGGATTTCCTATGTTAAAAGTTATATAAAGTTTTAGTACCCCACATTTACAAAAGGCCACAGTTTCTTTTGAAAGAGTCCTCATTTCTGCTGCTACTTAGAGCCAGATATAAAAAAAAAAAAAAGATTATACTCAAAGAATCGTAGTTCCCTGAAGCAGAAAAAACTTTACTTGTTCAGAATAAAACTCAGTCAAGGACCTCACCAGGGAAGCACCTAACTGACAAGTTATTTTCCCTGCCCAGAACGAAGGCAAGAATAGGGTGAGCCTGAACCTTCATCTGTGTAATTCTTACTTCATGCTGTGCGAGCTCCTAGGCATAGGGGTGATACCGGTGCTGTTGCCTTATTTTCGGTGATAGACTGGTAATACAATGGTGAATTTGGATAGTGTAAAAGTTACCAGAACCTGAAAGATCACTGGGGTCACAAGACTAAAGGAGCAGAAAAGGGAGCTAAATATTTGGCATTTGGTTCCTAAGATGGATAACGAGATGAAGACAGAGTGAGAACTTCTATACAGAGTGGGCAGAAGATTAGTGGGTGACGAGGAAGGGCTGAGCAGAGAGATGGGAATCCAATTGACTTCGAGAGAAGAAAACCCAGAGGGGGGGATGTCCCATAGAAAATTGGAGGACAAGTTAAAAGTTAAGGTTGGAAAATTTTTAAATTTGAGTCATTACACTTCCTCTTGTTTTTTCTCCCAACACATTGATTACAAGCACAAACATATATTTCTAATTTTTTTTTCTAAACTTCAGATGATTAAAAAAAAATTGGAGTCATTAAAATTATTTTTGTTTTCCCGAGGAAATGTTTACAAGATTTATATTTGAAAACGAGATTGTATTTGCACTACTGAAATCAGACAGACTTGTGAGTACCCCGTGGTTCAGGGTCAGTGATTCATTGCGCAATTACTGTGGAAGAAAAGGGAAAAAGGAAACCAGCCCACAGTCTGGTGAGCAGTCCTGAAAGACTACAGCTACATGCTCTGTGGAAACTCCCTGGCTTTTAGTTTTCAAAAGAAGACCGTGGATGTTTCACTACTTGGAATTATTTGCACAAGTTTTGTTTTTAATAAGAGTGTCTTGGAAAAGATTAAGCAGAGCGAGATGAATCCGTCATGAAACTGGCCTCATAGTATAACTGTGATCCAAAGCTACAGAACACTGCGTTCAGGGTGGTTGTGGTTAGCAAGAAATTTGTTTGAAAAAGGGTCTACTTTAAACTACAGGTGCATAAATAAGAAGGGAATGATCCCAGGCTGTGTGTGTTCAATGACATTACAATAGATGCTTTCTAGGAGGAACCACACAACATAGGTTTAAGAAGTCACTTCATTCATAGTGTTGGGGGATATAAACATTGCATCTGGAGCTAAATTGTTCTTAGTCATGTTCCTTGTTGTTTTGTTTGAAAAGAATCTGAGTGGATTTAAAACTAAGTTATAATAGAAAGCGGAGATACTACAAACGTGTTTCTCTCTTGGCAAAGGGAGTAGCTGGGCCTGATAACTGATCACCGCAGTGACTGTAATGAGTGTCTCAGGTGGGGAAACCTGTATTTAGAAAATCATGGTTGATGGATAGCTGAAAGCTTGAACAACTGTAAAGATTTAGTCTTGAGAAAAAAAAACCCCAAACTGACAAGATTTATTTAAACCTGGGATCAGTTTATATGGGCTCTTTGGTCAACTCGGACTCCAAAGCTTGCAATGCTCTCTCCTGAGGCCCACAGGACCACCAGTCCTTGGGAGCAGATTGAATTGAGTAGAAAGTTGGGGAGAAGGCAGAGAAAATGGCAAAAATGGATGAGCAATGTACTAAGGAGTATAATCTATGGTGCCAAAGTGTGAGATTTCTCAGTTATATCTTATTTTTCCTCAAATCCTGATTCTTTTTTCATGTGTGTGTGTATGTATGTATTTGTCCTTGTGTGCATGTATATTTGTATGCACGTATGGGTGTATATATGTGTGTTTGTGTATGAGTGTGTATGCATGTGTATATGTGCTTGTGTACACGTGTGGGTGTCTGTGTGTGTACGTGTGCCCTCTCAAGCACTGTAGCAAGTGCTCTACCATTGCTTGTGTACACATGTGGGTGTCTGTGTGTGTACATGTGCCCTCTCAAGCACTGTAGCAAGTGCTCTACCATTGCTTGTGTACACGTGTGGGTGTCTGTGTGTGTACGTGTGCCCTCTCAAGCACTGTAGCAAGTGCTCTACCATTGCTGGGCATCCATAGCTCCATGTTGACTTAAAAGACGTTCTTAACTCAGTTCAACACTTTCGTGTTTCCTGAGCACTCAGTTCAACACTTTCCTGTGTTCTGGTTATGAGGATGGATGTGTCCCCCAGACTTGTCAAACTTCCTTGTTTCTAAGGCTTATCTACTTGAGAAATAGAACTAATCATACTTCTATCAGTATCTGGCAGAAAAACACTTTATTTATCAGTCCATATTCATGTAAAATCAGATGGAGCAAATATAGATAACACTCTCTGTGAAGAAAACATGACAATGGGCAATTCTGGGTAGTAAGAAATAATTTATACACCACTGTGAAAAATGGATGAGAAACCAGTTGAAAGTCATTGATTCATCAAGGTCAAATTTGGTGATGTTTCAGAGTTTGTATGTTTACCCACAGAAAGGAAAACGAAGGGAAAGAAAATTCTGTTTCTAAGTACCACCCTGTTCTCTGTTTCCTGTGCGTTGGGGAAATAGGAAAAGTCGAATAAGTGCTTTGGTATAAAACTGCAGCTGTGAGGTGTGGAGGAACTTCATATCACGTGACCTTTGGTATTTGGGCTTATGTGTACTGACAGTATCACTGTAGCTGCTACTAGAACTGGGTAAGTGTCCGAGGGCACCTACTGAAGTATTCATGCTTTCTTATGTCCCAGTGCAAACGAGGGAACATGATCAGAAATAGAAGTTAGAGACAGTTTATCAAGAAAGAAACTGCATGCTACAGAACAGGCATGAACTAGTGAGTGATGGGAAAAACCCCAAAGTGTTGGGTCTGCTGGGGCATGACAGGTTATAGGATGTTTACATAGCACCAGCTCTATTAGAATCAGAACTCTACACATGCTTCATTCTCGGTTGAGATCAGGCAAAGACAGTGATTCTAGCCTACATTGCTCAGGTAAGGAGTTAGGAATTTGTCACTCAAGGTTTTGTTACTGGGTGACATCCATGTTGGGAAGCAGGTTAGAATGTTGTATGAGCTCCTGAGTAATTGGTATTCTCAAGGGTCAAACATCTCTATGTAGTTGGTTATTTTTGCTGTTTGCTCTTTGGGGGCTGCTTACTCAGCTCCCAAGTAAACACACAGAGACTCTTCTTTCTGATGAATGCCTGGCCTTAGCTTGACTTTCTTTTTAAATTATCCCATTTACCTGTTGCCTCTGGGCCTTTTGCCTTTCTCTATTCTATACACCTTTCTTAACTTCTGACTCCTTAGTTGGCTGTATGACGGGGTGGCTGACCCGTAGTTTCCTTCTCCCCTTTTCTTATTTATTCTCTCTGCCTGGTAGCCCCACCTATTTCTGTCTTCTGCTTAGCTATTGGCCTCTCAGTTCTTTATTAGACCAATCAGCTGCTTTAGATTCGCAAAGCAGCAGCTTTACAGCTGTTAGATAAATGTAGCGTGAAAGAATGCAACACCTCTTTGTGTCATTTAACACATATTCCACAGCAGAAAGGAATGGAACACATGTTAAGCTAACATTCCCCAACATCTCCAAATCGCTCAAAGCATGACACTGTAAATAACATGGCTTTTAATTGAAATGTTACCTCTTAGAGAACATATATTTGGTAGGGACGCTTGGCAACCATAGTGAAAGCCTTAACCACATATCCAGATCCTAAGGGCACAAGGGAAAAAGGAAAGAGCATGCATGAGTGATGTTCCGGGTGTGGGGCTCTGGCTTTTTGTACGTTACTGGGACTTTGTAGCTACTACCGTTCCGTGATTTTTTCCCCCTCTTACAAGACATGAAATTTAAATGTTTTGTATTGGGAGCCGTTCCTATACCCTTCCACCTGCTCAGTGAGTCAGAAGGTTAAAATGTTTTCTTTAAACACTCTTATTACTCTTACCTTTTCTGGCATACCATGTACCACTGATGCAAGGAGCTTTCCTCTGTCAAGGACATGGCTAGAATAGAATAGTGGTCAATTATCTGTGGTAATCCTCTGTCAATGGGTTCTACCCAAATCAGTTAGATAGCCTTGTAGGGTGCTTAATAGAACTGTAACCATGTTGGAGATTAACGTGTTGAACACGTGAATCTAAATCTAATGAAACAATCTATTTTGGAGGAAAAGCCCGACTATTTGGAAGTGATATATAAAAATGTAGGCATGGGAAACTGACTTAGTTAAGATGGTGAAGAGCACTTGCTGTTCTTTCAGAGAAGCAGGATTTGGTCCCTAGCATCCATATTTGGCCATTCACTGTGGCCAGTAAGCTGATATCCTCTTCTGACCTCTGAGTGTACCCATGCGTGTGTGTGAAAACACACACACACACACACACACACACACACACACACACGCTACTATAAAAATTAACTCAGGAAGCTGTGGTGGTAGTACATACTTGTATTCCCTGAACTTGGCGGTTGGGCTAGAACATTCAGCAGTTCAAGGTCATTTTTGGCCCCATAACCTAACTTGGGCTACAGGAGATCTTGTCTCAAAACAAACAAAGAGCCACAAAGAAAACAATGCCCTCAAAAACACACTCATAGAAAGCCATGCAAATAGAATTTAATATCCTTTTTCTCTTTTATACATCCTTAATCAAAAACCCTCTTTAAAAGATAATATTAAATTAAACTTATTAATTTATTAATATTAATTAAATATTAAATTAAACTTAAATTTAATAATATTATTAAATTTAATATTAAATTAAACTTATTAATTATTAAACTTATTAAATTAAGTTTATGATCTTAATTTTCTTGTTTTATTCTTTTTTGCCTTTATTGTTTTGTTTGGCCCCCGGCCTCATGAATGCTACTGATTAAAAATTTGGATTCAGACAAATAAATTTTCATTGTAGTTGACTTTACATGATTTGATTAATTCAAGTAGCTCGACATTAAACTCTATACTAGCTAGTTATAATTCAGCCTGGCACAAACTAGAGTCATCTGGGAAGAGGGGCATGATTGAGAACTGCCTCCATCAGCCTGGCCTACTGAAAACCTGTGGGGCATTTTCTTCATAAATGATAGATGTGAGAGCGTCCAATCCATTGTGGGTGGTACCACTCCTAGGCAGGTGTGTGGGTCTGGGTCCTATAAAGGCAACTTCAATGAGCTGTTGAAATGAAGCCAGGAAATACCATCCCTCAATGGTCTCTGGTTCTGTGTTCACAACCAGGTTCCTGCCCTGAATTCCCTGCATGATAGACTGCAGGGTGTGATGTGGGATTCCCCTCTGTATGCTGTGAATATCATTGGTTAATATTCACAGCATTGGGCCTGTAGCAGAGCTATAGGGGAATTGAGCTAAGTGTGGAAAACCAAATGAATGCTGGGATAAAGGAGGTGGAGTCAGAGAGACCTTATGTAGCGCAGCCAAAGACAGACACAGAAACTTTAGCAGGTAAGCCACAGCCATGTAGCCATACACAGATTAATAGAAATGGGTTAAATTAATATGTAAAAGTTAACCAATAAGAAGCTAGAATTAATGGGCCCAGCAGTGATTTAATAGTACAGTCTCTATGTGATTACTTCAGGGCTAAGCAGCTGGGAATCAACAAGACGCTCCATCCTACTACAAGGGTGAGAGATGAAATAAACCCTATCTTTCTCAAGTACTTTTGGTCAGTTTTTATTACAGGAATAGAAAACAGACTAGGAAACTCTGTATTCACTACTTTGTCCTATCTTCAGGATGCCTGTGCTTTTTATTAGGACAGCTCCTGAACTACATGCCCAGCTTTATATTTGTTTTTCAGTCAAATTTAATTAGAATTAATTGAGCAAGTGATATTTATAACAAAATGTTTCATATACTTTTTTATTAAGTTGAAGTTTAAACATATGGTGATCCTATTCATTTAAAATTATTTGCTCCATTTTAATGGAATAGGCTATTTAGAAATAAAAATAGGTAGCCTTTTAAATCTGTCTTTTCTAATACTGGTGGTTGAGAGTTTGTGATTTTTTTCCAAACTGGATGTTTTATATTCAAATCATAATACTCTGAACTATGTCTTGTACGGTTATCACAAGCTTTGAAGACACCATAGGTTGTAGATAATATTTTGACTTCATTGCTCCATTTCATTTATTCAAGTTTAAATTTTTATCGTGGGTGTATCCCAAATATAACTTTTTCACTAAACAGCCCTATGTTGTTCTTGAGTCCAGAAAAACCCATTTTCCTTATCATATGCAGTTTTCAGTTCCTGATATTACTTTTATTTTCTTGATGGGTATCCTACTGGGTACCATAACTCACCTCTAATGTGTAGACTCTTTCAGGAAGTTATAGGATCTCAATCAAAACTTACAAAAGCCCAGATACACGAGCCATGCTTTAAATATATTGTGAAATCTATTTTTACTGACAAGTGCTGGTTCCCTGACAACAGTGTCATTGTGCTTGGTTACGAATCAGCAGCTCTAAAGGCTTGAGTGTCAAATGAAGACGATATAGTGCACTCATTGTGGACAGAGGAATTCCTGGAATAGCTGGGCCTGACTTAGGCCTGGCTCCCATTCTCCAGTTCTGTGCCAGTGCTGCTTGCAGAGGACTTCTCTGCCCTTTGTTAGCTGGTCTACAGTGAGTGTGTGCAGCTTGACACTACATGAGACAGAGGAGATTTAACTTAAATTAATTTGGAACATGCTTGCATTACCCAGGGAGAAACACCATTCTGATACCACATTCAAGTTGGGCTGCAGAGAAGGGACAACAGTGACATCTACTTTCATCTCAAGCCAAACATCTGTGCCCTCAAGGAGGCCAACAGGCAGCTGCCACAGCTGCCTCTCCTCACTACACCCAGCCAGAGCTAACCCAGAGCTAACCCAGAGCAGAGACTCGACATCCTTATCTGAGTCTTCCCTTTGCCCTCATCAAATAGAGAAATTCCATAAAATCAGTGTTTGCAATTTCATTAATGCTTCAGCATGTCCAGACTTCTGAACTGTACTAATGATATATTTAACTTTTTTGTGAAACTAGTTAGAAGCAACAGAAATTCAGAAATTGCTATTTGTAAGGGACAGTATAATTAGTCCTTATCTGTAATAGTTTCTTATCTATCTATCTATCTATCTATCTATCTATCTATCTATCTATCTATCTATCTGTCTGTCTATCTATCTATCATCTATCTATCTATCATCTATCTATCTATCTATCTATCTATCTATCTATCTATCTATCATCTATCTATCTATCTATCTATCATCTATCTATCTATCTATCTATCTATCTGTCATCTATCTATCTATCATCTATCTATATCTATCTATCTATCTATCATCTATCTATCTATCTATCTATCTATCTATCTATCTATCTATCTATCTATCTATCTATCTATCTATCTATTTTCGAGACAGAGTTTCTCTGTGTACTTCTAGCTATCTGAACCAGGATGGCCTTGATCTCAGAGATCTGTCTGCCTGTGCCTCCCAAGTGCTAGAATTAAAGAAGTAAGCCACCATGCCCGGTTCTTAAATTTATCAGAAAATTCATTATACCACACAACTCAGAAAAGATGACATTATTTTACTTTGACTTTTTTATATTACTAGAAAAATATTTTTAAAAAATTGTCCAACAATCTACAAGAGGCACTCTAACAAATATTAAAAAGGAGGGAGTTTCAACAAAGGCATTTAACATGAGCACTTGAATAACAGTTTGGAATAATATACAGGAATATAGAGTTTTTATAAAATCCTCTTTGTCAGTCTGTTTTCCATTGCAATTTTTCACAAGCTTATAAACACAATAGTAACAAATGGAGCTGTGTGCACCAATAGCGACTCCTCCACGAAGTCTGCTTTCTGGAATTTTACATCTTCATTCTCCGCTCAATTTGTGTCCTGTGGGAGCAGATGTAGTTTAAGGTCTTGGAGGCTGTGTGGTTCACAAAAAGATGAAGGAAAGAAATTAAAAGAAAAAGCAGTGAAAGACCAGCCCTCAGCTCGGCAGGACACTTGGCACACACACACACACACACACACACACACACACACACACACACACACACCTAAATCTGCCCCCGAGAGAAGACATGGTATTCATCTTTCTGGGTCTTGTTTATGTCATTTAACACCATCTCCAGTTCTGTAAATCTTCCGAAAGTGTCATTCTCTTTTTTCCCCTTTTAAGATTGACTTTTTATAGAGTATTTATTTTTAGCTCTGTATGTGGAAATGTGCATGAGAGTGCAATTGTTGGTGAAGCCCAGATGCATTGAGCCCCCTCTGCCCCGAGATATGAAGTCACAGGCAGTTGTGAGCAGCCTAGCATGGGTGTGGGGAACTGAACTCTCATCCTCTGCAGGCGCAGGATGTAC
The DNA here is from genome assembly GCF_982192425.1 of Myodes glareolus. Classification (NCBI taxonomy): domain Eukaryota; kingdom Metazoa; phylum Chordata; class Mammalia; order Rodentia; family Cricetidae; genus Myodes; species Myodes glareolus. The sequence continues at coordinate 11,835,711 of NC_142033.1, forward strand.
TTACAACCTCTGAACCATCTCTTCAGCCCTCATTCATTTAATTACGGCTGAGGGAAGTTCCATTCTGCGTGTGTGTATCACATTTCCTTCACACACTCGTCTGCTGATGTGTATCTAGCTAGCGCCATGTCTTAGCTATTGTGGATAGTAAACAAACAAATACAGACACACAAATGTCTTCGAGTATGTTGAGTTAGAGTTCTTCATGTGTATATACCCAGGAGTGTTAGGGCTCGTTCATGTGGTAGTTTTATTTCAGTTTTTTTTTTAAGAAAACATTTTAACGTATCATTTTGTGTGTGTGTGTGTGTGTGTGTGTGTGTGTGTGCACGTGTGTGTGCGTATGGTGTCTATGCTATGGGGCTCAGAGAAGCTGTGTTCTGATGTCAGGGAAGGAATATAGCAGCAGCAGCAGTGACAGCAGCAGAGCAGATGGGCTTGTCAGCAAAAGTAAAGGGAAATAGCTCAACAATAGGTCATTGTCCTTTCTTGACATCCTCGCTATTGTTCGTTTCTTATGTGCTTGGCGTTGGCTGTTCTAACTGCAGCGAGATCGAGTTTAAGCCTCTTTTAATGTACATTTCCCTGATAGCTAAGGATGCTGAGTACTCTTCACATTTGCTGGCCACTTCTAGTTTTACTTTTGAACTCTTTATTTCATCCAGGAGCTCAAGTCCTTCATTCACTGAATGACTTGGTTTTTATTGGTATTCAATTTTTAAATACTTTCAATATTTATCCTGTGGGAGCTGTGTAGTCTATGAAGATTTTTTTTTTCATTCTGGTGATGGTTTTTCTGGCTGTACAGGGGCTTTTTAATTTTTTAGAATCCCGTTTACCAACTCTTAGAGTTATTTTCTGGGCTGTTAGAAGCTTTTTTAATGTTTTAGAATCCTATTTATCAATTCTTAGAGTTATTTTCTGGGCTGTTAGATTATTTTTTTCAGAAAGACCTTGTCTATGCTCTTTATTGGTGTTTCTTCTAGCACTTTCTAGGATTCGGGTATTAAATTAAAGTCTTTGGTTAACTTTAAATTGATGTTTGTACAGTGTGAGAGATGGTGACTGAGTCCCATTCCTATATAAGAACAGATAACAAGATAGATCTTCAGTTTCCCCACCATCATTTGTTGAAGACTCGGCCACTTTCCCAAATATACTTTAATATCTTTATCAAAAATTAGGTGACTACATTTCTGTACGATTTCTGTATCCTTTATTCTGGTGTTTGCGTATGTCTTTCTTTATGTTACTATGATGCCATTTTAGCTGCCATGGCTATGTAGTATAGAGGAGTCTTGAGTGAGAATATGGTGATATCTTCAGTATTGTGTTGTCCAATAAGCATTGTGATAGTCGGGAATTTCAGAATTACTTTTCCTAGTCCTGTGAAGAATTTTGTTAGGACTTGATAAGGTTTATTTTCAATCTGCAGATTGCTTTTGGCTAGATAGCTATTTTTCCAACGTCTTCTTCCTACCCTTGAACACGGGAGGCCTGGAAAGTGTCTTCGATTGACTTCTTCAGTTCTAACACAGGTCTTTCATCTCTTTGGCTAAGTGCCTGACGCTATTGTGAATATGATTCTTTCCTTGCTTGGATCTTGGGAATGTTTTGATTTGCATACAGAAGGCTACTGAGTGGTCTGCTTTCACTTTATACCACAAGATGCTTCTGAAAATGTTTGTGAGGTCTAAGGGCTTTCGGGTGAAGTCCTCAGGCCCTTTAGGGGTATGTCATCTGCAAATAGGGACACCTTGACTTCTTCCTCTCCTATCTGTATTCATTTTAGTTTCTTTTTCTTACATTTTTGCTCTAGTTAAGACTTCAAGAACTATATTGAATAAGAACAGTGAGAGTGGACCCTCTTGTCTCATTCCTGATATCAGGGAAATGTTTTCAGTTTTTCTTCATTTAATATTATTTTGTATGTAAAATTATTGTATATAATCTTTAATATATTCTTTTTATTCCTATTTTTAAGGCTTTTATCAGGAGGGATGTTGAACTTTGTCAAAGATCTTTCTACATCTATTGAGACGATGATGTTATTTTTGTCTTTTAAGTCTCTGTCTGTTGCCTTAGTATGTTGAACCAACCTTTCATTCCTAGTCTGGGGTAAGACCTACTTGGTCATAATAGATGTGTGACTGTTTTTATAATTTTTTAAAAAAGAAATTTACTTTAATTTTATGCATATGAATGTGTGTGGCATGTATGTATGCATAACATGTACATGCCTGGTGTCCTGCAGAGGTCAGAAGAGGGCATCTTACTTGCTGGAAGTAGTAGATGATTGTGAGCCAACACGTAGGTGTTGCAAATCTGGGCCGTCTGTTAGGACTCATGACTACTGGGCCATCTTTCCAGCCCCATATATGTGATTCTTACTATATTCACAAGAGTGTGATTTGTAAGAATTTTGTCTCTGTTCACCAGAGAAACTGGTCTATAGATCTTTCTCTCTCTGTTTCTCTTTCTCTGTCTCCCTCTCTGTGCATGTATGTGTATTTTTTGTTTTATTGTTTTATGTCCTTATCTAGTTGGTATCAGAGCAAGACTGACTTTGGAGAATAAATTAACGCTTTGCTTTCTCTATCAAACAATTTTGAGGAGTATCACGGTGTCTTTAAAGCAGTGGTGGAAAAATTATGGTATGTTGAAGGAGTCATGATACCTTGCCTTTTTATATTTATTGTTTCTGTGATGTGATTTATGCATATGTCTTTCAGTTTTATTTGAAGATATTCCTATGAGTACCACAATCTTGGGGCCCCAAATTTTCACTTTTATACTTTCAAATTATATCATCCTGTATTTCTGAAATTTTTTGTTTATAGAAGGTCTAGTAGATACATTTTCTTGCAAACTGTCTTGACTTATCTGTGCCCTAATGTGATTGTTGGTTTGATGGTTAGAGAAACATTGTTGTTGCTTCCTCTATTTCATTTTTTTCAGCACAAGCAGTTAGAGGTTGCATTTCAAGTATCAAACACTCTGGCCAGCCCGAAGTGGGGTTCTGCTATGTAATCTGTTATAATTTTTCAAAAAATAACTTCTTATAGATGCAGTTCTACTCTTAACATTAGGTTCAAGTTTAGGAGCAGGAAGCTAATGCTGAGTAAATTCAATTACATTCTGTCACACGGTGATGCTGAATTATGACTCACTATTTTTAAAAACTACCTCAACCCGTTTTCAGTAGTTGGAAAGTTTTGAAGTTAGACTTAACCCACAAAACTTCTCTACCATTTTCTTTAGAATCCTATTACTCAAATTCTGTGAAAACATTTAAACATGTTGTTGGTTTGAAATTCCATCATCCATACATGAGGTTCTATTAGCTTTTATCCTTGGTCCCCAGTTTTGCTCTCCATGAGTTTTCTTTTCTTTCTTTCTTTTTTCAAATGTAAGATTTTACGAGATTTGCTTCCTAGTCACTGAAGACTCTGATTGGTATGTGAAAAGCAGTATTCATTTGGAGAAAACTTTCAAAAGTTCAAATGTTGGCTCCTGTTCAAAGGCACATTCTGCAGGGAGAGGTCCATGATTTTGCAGGTGATTTCAGACGCGGAGTGTCTGTATTTCCGCCGTAATTAAGAAGCACAGGAAATGTTTGTGTTTTTGTTGCCTCAGGACTTCCGCCCTGTCTAGTTGCAAGCAGGGGATGTGAAAACCACTGTCCTTCATCTGTCCTCAACTTCCATCAAGAGAGGGAGCAATGCTGCTCACAGGCCATCTGGACTTTGTCTAACTCTGATAATGCTGCGCATGGGAGTTCTAAAAATAGAGACAGCGCTGTGGCGACCAGCAAGCACAGCTTGCTTCATCTTGTTTTTGCCTGGTAGCCACGGGCCTTGTGTGGTGGCTTCTGCAACTCGGAGCCCAGTAAGGGGAGCAGCTCTGCTCCCGTGCCTGGTGCACGCTTGAACACAGACTGAATTTTTGAGACTAATTAATGCTTGGCTTTCCCAAGGAGTCTGTGTTCTGCAAGTGTGACATTTGAGACACGTGAGGAGGATTTGCACCTTTGGGAATTAAGCCTCGGAAATGGACTAGGAATACATTGTCGAGTAAGGAAACTGATATATATATTGGTAATCTTTAAACTTCAAAACAGAAAATGTAACAAACAACAGTGTTAAGTAGGAAGTTTGATTTGCTGTCTTGATTCTGCCAGACATGGAGAGGCTAGCATTGGTTTTGATATCAGGAATTTTCATTCTCTGTTCATACCCAAAGACCTTTGAGGCAGGGCTTATTTTTTCTCTATTTTTCTAAATTTATTCTGAACAAATATGGATTTTACAATGTACAATGTTAGATTATATCCCAAGATAACACTTGTTTTTCTAAAGACTTTTTGTGTGTAATGTTGAATTGAGTTTTCTCTGACATCTTTTGAACTAGGGAGATGGCCTCAAGGTGGTTAATAAACAGAATTCACATGTTAAAGTTAGTCTTGTAGCTTAACCTTTTTTTTAAAAAAAAATCTTTTTTTTTTTTCAGATACTAGCTCAATCATGTACTGAAATCCTGGAATTGAGTCCTTCAAGTGTCTGTGTTGGGGGTAAGTGTTTAGAATTTCTAAGTACTATGTAAGAAATTGTTTTTTCCCCCAGCTAAAATATATGATTTAAAGCTCATGTTGGAAGGAGAATAGCAAAATTAACTTTTTTGGCATCTTTTTTGTGTAAGAAATTTTAAATAATTCCTTGAAATATTTCTATTTTAAATTCAAATTTTTAAGATTCGAATGTTATTTTAAATAATGAGCATATTGTGCGACAGGCTTTTATAATGTTCTGTATATTTAGTTCATATTTGAGACCGTTCCTATGGCAAATAAAATAAAATGTAGAATCTTTTGTCTGATCAGGTGGCCAGGTATGCGAAGGTGCAGAGCTGCCTGCTCTGTTGACCTGGCCACGTCACCATATCTCCCAGCTCCAGGCACATATGGAAGTGACTTCGGGGAAGAGTGCAGGAAGGAAGCAGGTGGCGTCATCAGCTGCTACTCAGGGCTCAGGTCCCCACCTCCCAGACATCCTTGCCCAGACAGTCTGCTTCGCCCTGGCCTCCTTTCTTCTTCCCATTTGACCTAGAGTTCATTTTGGCAGAGCTTTACTTAGAAAAGGAGAAACGCTGTGTCCTGGAGGACAGGGAGACTCTATCCTGGACTTCCGCAGAGCGTCACAGTTAGTGGACAGGTTCTTGCTCTCTGCATCCTCTAGCTTCCTAATAAATGGTCATCGAGATGCCAGGCAGGAAGAGTACACAAGGACATTCCCGCGCAGCGGGGTCTCTTCTAGACATAGAGACAATCAGTTTCCTAGAGAGAAACAAAGACAACTCATTAAAGCAACAGATTTTGTTATTGCTGTTAGATTCCATCTTAGTGCACCTTCCTGACTGTGTCCTTTGAATATACAGTTTCACCTAATCACCATAACAGCGCTACCTCGAAGTTGTATAATCCCTCAGTTGGCAGATGGAGAAAGGGAGGCAGAGACAGATTTGGAATTTGCCACTAGTCAATGTCCTTTAGATCCTTGTCCATCTGACAGCAGCGCCCACACTCTCACTGAATTACATTTTAGGTTTTACCTGTACAGTGTGAGAATTTACGACTCAGTGAGTGGAGAGTGGCTGGTAGGTTTCGCTCGGGTAGCTGATGCCGGAATGAGTGTGGGACAGTGTCAGGAGGAAGAAGTTCGAAAGGACAGAGGGTATTAATGTCAATTAAGACGAAAGAAATCTGAGCGCAAAAGTCCATTCAGACATCACCAGTGGCCTCTGCTTGATTTGTAAACTTCAACAAAATCTGAGCTATATTTTTATAAATACATGTACTGAAAATAACAACCCAAATAAACAAACAAACAAATAAACAAACAGAACTTCAGCTCGACCAGTCAAAAGCAACCAATACATTTAGAATATAAAGTAGGAACTTTCCCACAAGATAGATCTATGATGTGAATGTGTGGGCCTCTCTCTCTCTCTCTCTCTCTCTCTCTCTCTCTGTCTCTCTGTCTCTCTCTCCACAAGTGTGTATGCTTGCACTATTTCTATATTCTTTCTAGAAAAAACTTTCCTGAATTTATTTATTTAATTTTTGGTTGGAGCTCCCAAACTACCCTTGACTGGGAGCTGCCCAATTCATAAACTGTAATTTGATCAGCTCAATTCTCTGACATTTCTTATGGCTCAGTTTGTCCTTGGGACAAGGAGCCATCACCATTGCAATGGCTAACATATTCTCTTGTAGTCAAATAAGAAGTACTCTCAGCCTATCAGAGATTTTGTCAACTTTTCTCGTAGTATATTCTTTCATTCTCTGACACTTAGTGTCTATTCTTACAGTGTAGATAGGGAGACAGTAAATCAACTTCCTCTAGGCACTGTCATGGCTGTCAGTAACCCAGGAGACAGAACCTCTATTAGATTTTAGTACATTTCCTTTGTGTACCACCTGAACTTTATGCCGGGAGTGGAAAGAGAAAGAGAGCATTCTTTTTGGAAAAAGGTGTGAGAACAGAATTCTGGGAATTGAGATAAGCCAGGTAGTTATTACTATATTTTAATTCTAATACCCGGGTTACTATTGAAAAACACTCTAATAAAGACCAAATGACAGCTCCTCATGACAGTGAATGTTGTCTCCGCTGTACCCACCTAGACAACCTAGAGAAAGCAATCATGGCTGGAGTCGCATCTTCATGGTTGTCGGTTAAGAGGAGAGAATGAAGAAATGTTTTCTAAAGCTCTCGATACTTTGGTTGTTTTCAGTAAAACACTGGTTACAGTGCTCGCCTTTCTTTTCATCTCTAGAAGAGTTTCAAGTTGTTCTGAGTGGGAGAGCAGTCACATCCAGCAGTCACGACGGCAATGTCCTCTGCACATTCACCGTGAACAGCACCTACTCGAAGAGTGAGTCTCTTGGGATACCATGGCACATGAATGAATTTACTGCACACAATCTTGAGGATTTTTTTTGCTTTTAAAAGTATTTATTTTTATTTTATGTGTATGAGTGTTTTGCCTGCACATATGTTTGTGCCTACTGAGTACCTGGTGCCTCCAGAGCTTAGAAGACATTGGATCCTTTCAAATTGGAATTATAGATGGTTGTGAGCAATCTTGTGGGCCTTAATAATACAAGGAGTAATAATTATTTAGTAGTGACAACATTTGTTGATTAGTTCATAAACCCTAGACGTGGTCCTAAGCAACGTCAATACTCAGGAGGTGGTTGGTGGTGAGTAAAATGACCTTCCTCCTTTGGGGAGACAGCTAATGACAGGCACAGCTGGAAGGCCCTGCACCCAGGCTTTGGACATCAGTCCTGTAATCAAATGTCCTCTATCTAGACTTACATTTCGCTACTCTTGCCTTAAAATGGAATTGTATCAGACTACTTCACTACTTGTCGCCTTACACTTACTGTTTTTACCATCTCTTCTCTGCATTTGTATGTCCAGTTTTAGTATTGTTTTTCTTGGCTCTTGTGCTGTTGGCCTTTCAGGCCCTTAGTGTTCACCAGATCGAGTTGGATGATAGTCATCTCGTCAGTAGGACTTGCCTTCCTGAGTGTGTTGGTCTGCTAGTAAAACATTTTTTCCCCAATCAGTGGGTATTTTGGCCTTTAATATATGAACTCTGATCTAACTGTTTTAGCGAGATTCAGCTGTAGCTTTGCTGTTTCTCTGATGGTATTAAAATCAGCATCGGTTTGGCAACAATCAGCCACTTGTGTGCTTGTTGAATTAAAGCGGGGAGAGTTTCAGCATGGTAAAATGGTCATTATTCTCTGTTCTCTGTATCAGGAACACCATTGGGTTTGGGCTAAACTCCTAATACATAACACAGCTGAGCAGGAAAGACTAACTTTATTTCTATTCAGTAGTTATTAGTATGTAAGTGCTAGATTTATATGACTTCTTTGGATTGCATGTTTGGGTTGATTATAATATACACATTGATGAGAGTCACTTTATTGGCAACTCTCAAATTGGTGGAGGTGAAATTGTTTTTTTATCACTCACATTCTTAGCCGATCCATTTGCTTATGTAAATGTTTTCAGCCATTTCATTGCCAGATGAATTTCCACACTTAGGGCTGAAGCTCCACAGGGGTTAAGCACCCAGCTTGCTAGGATGTGCTTGTGTGATGCAGAGATAGCTATCTTGTCAACGTAACCACAAGTCTGCTATTTTCCGTTCTTTCTAAGTTCTGTTTCTTAGAAACAATATCTAATTTACCCTGATATATTTGAAGCAGAGAAAAAGTTGTGTCTACAATGTATACTATTTAACTTAGCTCAAAAATTTCTAACTTAATTATTTATCATATCTTTACATCAAGATGTTATGGCTTCATTTCTCAATCTTTGGTTTGCCTCTTTAGCTAGGCTTCTAAAAATGCTGCTGACATTTCTCATATTCTCCACTGAAGTCTTATTGTGTAATACTTGGCATTTTTTTTTTGAACGAGGCTGTGCTAAAGATATACAACTCTTTACTAACTAAATCACTTCTTATTTTTTTTTAGGTGAAAAACCTGTACTTGTTCAGTACAATTCCATACTTTGTCCTGCGCCTGTCCTACACAAGGCTGGAGAGTAAGTACCCATCAACAACAACTCAACAGGGATGTTTAGCTCCTAGGCTACTGCCCTGTTCTGCAGAGGCTCTTATGTCTTTTCTCTTTTTCCCCCCCTCTCTCTCCCTCCCTCTTTCCTTCCCTCCCTCCCTCCTTCCCTCTCTCTCTCTCTGTATGTGTGTGTGTCCTCACTCCTGATAACAGCATTTCTTTACTGATTAAAAACGAACAACAACCAAACCAAATCAAAACAAATCCCGAATGCAACAAATAAGTATGAAATGACAATTTACATTGGTACTTTTGTTTATTTATTTTGTCTTTTGAGGACAAGGGGTTATATAGCCCAGCATGACCTCAAATTCACTGAGTTGCTGGCTAAGTTTATTAAGAGGCTGCTTTTGAACCCCTGGTCTTTCTGCTTTTACCTTCTAATGCTGAAATGCCACCAAGTCTGATTGTTAAATTTATTATGAATAATTTTTAACTGTACTGAGTGGGTCTCTGCAGCCACCACGTCCAGCAGAACAAGGATCCACAAAAGGCAAGAAGGCAGTTTGGTTCAACATGACTAAGACGCTCATGATGGTTCAAACTTTGGGTGCCTGACTTTGAGTATTCTATTTCAGGCATATTTAAGTACAGCACAATTTGGTAAAAACTTTCCTAGTGATAATTGATTTAGTCCCATGTGCACCATAAACCTTAAGATGTGATGCCATTGACACTTTTTGTAAAGTAGATGTGACACATGCCATAAAGATATGTTCTATAGTTTGACAAGCTCACAGTGAAGATTTTGGGGAGAATCTGGTATGGTCTTAGCCACACAGATAATGCAAGACAATATCAGGCTACTAACCAGTTCAGCTCCCAACCTTTTGGCTGGATAACAGGCTATGCATTCCTTCCTTTGAAAGAAAAGTCCTGGGAGTTTAGCATTCCTATTGGCCCTAGTGTTTACCTGTGAGTACAAAGACCTTAGTACCTCCCACGCTGCACAGATTAAAATTAAACTATAAATTAATACTGAAACTGTAACCTCAGTAGATTGAAGATAGTAATGTTTAGTATGTCTTGGTCATGAATATTGATTAAATATAATCTAAAACTGCATAGATGAGTTTGAGAATCATTGTTAAAACTTACAGATAATCGGAGTCACACCCATTATTTTGAACTTCAGAGTACTGAATGTACACATGCATGCACACACACACACACAGAGTTCCAAAGTAAGATTTTTAAATATTTGCTATGAAATTTAATAGTTATTAAAGATAAAAGTAAGTGACTCATGGTATATATAATTAAGCATATACTTTCATTAATTTGTACCTTAATTTATTTCCCATTTCAGTTACTCCTATACTAATTGTGTGTGTGTGTGTGTGTGTGTGTGTATGTGAGAGAGAGACTATAAAACCCGATGATAAGTGGTTAAAATCAAATTTTTAGTTCAAAAGAAGGGGTTTTATTTGAATTGTCAATGCACAAGCAATTTTAATAGTAATTTAGTATTTCTATCTGATTTTTTCTCATACACCTTAATATGCAGCAAATAACTATATAAGGTTGAGATGTTCTCTATTTGATAGCAATGATTGCAATAATTCAGAATGCTGATCCGACGGATGGAATTACCTAATGTTCACCTTTTCACAGAGCATAAAATTATTAAACGCCCAAAGCTAAAATCTCAACTCAGAATTAGTGTTCACACTTTGAAGATTATGCTTCCTTCCATGGAATCAAAGAGAACGGTTTTCATATTTTGCAGTCAGCTTGAGTACTTGGCTTTTGTGACAATGTTCGCATTCACTGTATTTGGAAGTTATTGAACAACACTCTGGTCATGCCAATCAAATCAAGTGGTACCAGTTTTATATATTTTTTTTAAAATTGAATGAGCTATACCATACAACTTCAGAAGCAAGACTATTATTCAGTTTTGTGTGTGTTCTATGTGCTGGTCTAGTGTCAATGATATCCTGCCTGTGACTGAATCAGATTTTCTGGTAGTTTAATTTTTCATGACATCATCTTACTCCAAGTGTGTAGAACTCAGTGATCTTGTATTTGCCATGAAAAACCAGTGGAGTTTGGATCTGTTTACTAGAACTTGGAATGTCCTGATCTCAAGTTATATGTTTTTTCGTCTTTTCATTGGCTATAACATCCTTGTTTTGTTTTTGTTTTTGTTTTTTTGTTTTTTTTGTCATTCAATTAAAAACCTTTTTTGAATCATCACTGATTTGTTCCTAGTTTGTGCTCCACTCTTCAGTGAACTCATCTGCACTGATTTCTGAAACAAGCTTCTCCGCTTACAACCTCTACTACCACCATGCTAGGCAAAGTCATGGCAAAGTCATGTCATCTCACGCTGCCATCATCCATCTCTCTGTTTGCCTCTCTGTTTCTACCCTTGACCTCAGGGATCCTATTGAAATAGATAGGCTGTGTCCTCCCTTCAGGAAGGATTACTGGGATTATGTTTCTCTCACACACAAGATACAGTAGAGCTGGCAGTGTTCTCCTAAGGAACCAAACCTTCCCTTTCTCAGGCCTCACCTCTTCGTTGCTTCTCTGCTCAGCTATGGCCACACTACCCTTTCTCATATCTCTTAAGCCATCAGCTTATACTTCCATCAGTGCTTTTCGACTTGCTGGTCCCTCTTCTTGGAATGGTGTTTTCTTATCACCTTAAGTCTTGTTCAAATGCCACATTCTCGAGAGAGTAAAAACCCTTCCAAGGTACTCTTTCTTATCAAGTGACCTCCTTATTCCCTTTATATGTTATGATTTTTCTCCCAAGCCCTTACATTTTATTGTATCTCCTTTCTGCTAAGACAAATGCTGCTGAGTCTTGTTTCTTGTAGACCCCCATGCATTTACCCAGTGCTCACCGCTCGATAAATTATTAGGAATTGAATGTTGACAGAGGTTTCTTTCCCACCCAGTTCCTGCAGGTGTTCAGTCCCAAAGAATCACACAGAGGTCTACATTAGTTATAAACTGATTGGCCTAGTAGTCAGGCTTCTTATTAACTCTTATAACTTATATTAGTCCATAATACTTGTTTGTGTTAGCCACATGGCATGGTACCTTTTTTGGTGAGGCAGTCACATCTTGATTTCTGTTTATCTGGCTTCTTCTGTGTTTGGGTTATGACTGCAGACTGAAATTTCCCTCCTCCCCGAATTCTTGTTGCCCCTCCTCTACTTCCTGCCTGGCTACTAGCCTATCAGCATTTATTTAAAATACAAGTGACAAGGTAAAGACCATTGACCTGCAGCAATTTAGTAAATTATTAGTGTAAATTCATTAAGCATTTGATGGTTGAAAGGCAATTACATTTTTCTCAAATAGTTCTGTTTACTAATAAAGATAAAGAATTAAAAGAGGTTATTTGATTTCTGATGGAGGGACAGGGATAGGAAAAATGATCAAAATTTTATTTTAGCATTACGTACCATTGATAAAGACAGAAATATGTGAAACATTTAAATAAGTGGATGATTAAAGAGGACATTTTAATTATTCTCTCACATAATTATAAAATGAAATGACATGCAATTTATAATTATAAATACACTTAAAATATGCCAGGCATTAGTTAAACTTAAAAAAAAATGCTTTGACTTTTGCTTATCACTGTATGTGGGGTGTGACCTGTGGGCCAGTCCTGTGCACCTGCCCAAGAATATGGGGAGTCACATAACAGCTTTTAGCTTTCCTTCCATCTGTGGCTCTCAGGGATCAAACTTGCAGCAGGCTCCTAGGCCTCAGTCTTTTTCTCACTCCTTGAATAGCATACTGTAGCCACTACTGACATCCTTTCCTGGTTGGCAGATAGGATAAATACTTCAGATGCATGATTTTAAATATTACATACATAATGAAAAATAGTGGGTGTGAAAAACCATCATTTATTTAGCTTTAGATACTAGTGTTTTACTTATAGGAACAGAATGTTCAGGGATGGAGATCCATCTGAAAGAATTGCCTTTGGACCGTTTTATTTTATTTTGACATCAGATTCTAATCATGGAGGCACTTTTGGGGGACATTGTGATTATTCCCCGGGTCTGGGAGGCATCACCGTTTGCTCTGCTTAGTCAGGTGCACACAATTTAGGCGGTTTTCTTTGCCTTGACTTCTCTTCAGATACTTTCTGTAGGTAACCAGTTCTTCTGAGATTGAATTAAAACCAGCAACACTGTAACAGTGTAGCCTTGTAAGGTGACTGATGCTTAATATGTTTGCCTAATTGCCTCTTGGCTAAGGATTCAACCCCATTAAACAGCTAGTTAGTCTGTGTTTCAAATAAACACATCTGGCCTGTGAGTGAAGGAAAGCTTCACTCTGAAGGCGACAGATGTGGCGATGGGTCCCCCTGTTCTCTCACCTAAATAATTAACAATGCTCTGGTGAAGGAGTCCTAGACAGACAGATGCCTGGTCTCAGAGCTGGTCCAGAGACATAGGTCTCTGCTCATTAGCCGGCTCCATTAGTTCTGCTCTCATCTTCCTGTTGAATTTTTTGAACCTGCTTGTGGATTTTGATTTAAATGAGGACTAAGGTGGATGTTTACTGGGAGGCGGGACTAAGCACTTGCATTAGAATAGCTGAGATGTCTTATATTCAAGTACTAATGTTTTGAAGTAACAAATGTTACAAAGACTTGAATGTGGCAGAGGGATTTGTAGGGCTGAGGTGGGAGGGGGAGATGAGATGGGCACCATCAGGATGCATTACATGTAAGGATGAAGCTGTAAACTAGCAAATTTAATTAATAAACAAGTTTCAAAACAAAGACATTAAAAAGTATGTGTGTAGGTCCTGCCTAGGAGTAACTAAGCATGCCTAGAGTGGAGCTTTGAACAACTTTCTTTGAAAGAGATCAAAGTCTACTAAATTTATTTGATACAGATGTTTGGTTAAGATGAACAAATTCGTAGGATATGGGAAAGAAACTGAGAGTGGAAGCTGCTGGGCTTTTCCTACTCTTCTCACTGGACACCGTTTCCTTTCACAACTTTGTCTACTTATGAAAATTGTCTTAGCAAAAATTTTGGTGGATCATTTAGTTTATTTGTGTCAGTTGCTCATTTGTAGCAAGCTTCCTTCTTTAAGTTTAAATAGCAGGGCCTCCTGCGAGTTCTTTGATTGGTCTCCACTCCAGGGTAGCAGTCTCCAGGTGTGCCGGGTCATGGCACACATTTGCAATACAGAGCTAGTTCTCTGACCCTTGCTCTGCGAGACAATGACACTAGCACAGCTGCTCTCGAGTGTTTGAGATCGCAAAACTGTAATTTGACAAAAAGAACAGAGACAACTCGGGTAAACATACATAAACACATTGTGAAGAAAGAAAAACAGAACAGAGCAGAGCCGCGCCTCAATCTACAGCTTGCTCGATAGAGGCAACGTAAAAGGCATATGGTATAGTTAAATGTGCTTTCAGAAACATCGGCCAGAATCCTCTGGCAAATAGGAAATAAATATCTATACCAGACGAAAGTGATAGCAATAGTTCTTTTAAAGGCAGCGTGGGAAGCCACCAACAGAGTAAATGGAGTTAGAGGTAGTAGATATGGGTCATTTCAAAAACCTGATATGAGAAATCTGGAATGTTCGGTGAGGGTGACTTGGAATGAGAGCTAGACTTGGTGACGGATTAAAAATATTTTTCCTGAACATTGTTATTTTCAATGGTGAGTCTAATTTACTTTGGCATCCAATTGACTAATTCCATTTACATTTTTCTTCGTTGGCTGAGTTTTGCCTTTTGCCCAGCTTTTCTTTCTTTTGCAGAAACATACCCACATATGTGTGTGTACATCCATGTCTGTGCAGTCCCTAGATCCTTTGTGTTGGCAGCAGGTGATACAAACATTATTGATTCAATCTGTTCTTTCTTGTAAGGGATGAAACTTGATAATTTAATTTGCAGTCCTGGATACCATGCCGTCAGTTGTACCTTTATTTGGATTATAACCATGACAATCTTAATGAAATAAGTGAAACCTGAGGACCTGCTTTGTTACTCTAACCCTCTCCCAGCATAAAACACACAGCATTTTATTAAATACTATTTTCTGATTATAGCAAGCAGCATGTCATATTCTCTTAGTCAACACTGTGTCTCTTTCCCGAGCATCTGAAACTGTTATAGACACTGTCATTTAAGAGGAACATGTTTTTTTTTTTGAACATCTGTATGGCTGGTCAATGAGATGTTGCCAAATGTGGGACTGTTCAATCAAATGCTTCCAAGACTGGAAAAAGTTGTGACTCCCGTGTGAAGGACACGTGACTTCATCCCATGTGATGAACATGTGGCTTCACCAAGCGTCAGAAGAGCTGTCACGGGAAGGACTCACTCCTTCTTGTTTCAAACTAAGAAGAAAGAAAGAACAGCATCAAAAGAGAATCACATTTTACTTTGTTGTAAGGCAGATCTTTGCAAAACCTAGAATGACTTAGCGAATGTTGTGGCATCTAGAAAATGATGAATGTGATATCTCTTAAGTCTGCGCATGTGTCTTCTATGAAAAGACTTAAAGTAGGGGGTTATTATTTTCCTTTTTTTGTATTTTACTAAAATTCATCAACTTATTAAAAGAGAGTTGTTACTAGTGCAATACTGAAGGCATTGACAGTGCCCTTCAATAGGATTTCCACAGAGCTCTGACTTTGCCCTGACTTCTCCTGAAAGTTGGTCAATCTAGATGACTGTAGTGTTTGTTTTGGTTAGATACACATGTCATGATAGCATAGAAAGAAATAATTATTTAACTAAAAATTCCTTTAATATCTTTAAATAATACATTTAGATAGAACATTCATTCACCTCTGTACCCACAAATAAAAGTGGCTTCTTTGAATTACCCACAGATCTGAAACCTCTCTTTCAATTTAAAACCTTTATCATTCATGAAGCTTAACTCAAAGAACGCTCTGCAGAGTATTAGACAGTAGTGCTTGCTTTCAGATATCTGAAGTTACCACAGTTTTAATAACTTTTTGAGTGGTTACCAGTTTAATTTTCAGTATGAGCAAATTGGAAATAAATTATTTAGTGTTTCCAGCATTGTCTTTCACAGTTTCCTTTACTTTTTAAAGATCCCCTTTAAAGGATCATTAAATGGAAATCTTTTACAGAATATTTATTTATATATAAAGTTGGGAGCAAGTCCACACATTTCAAGTAGGTTTCTGTGGATTAAAATGCTAACCCTATTTCATGCAGTGTGACACTTCTCAGATCAGAGTGACTTTGACGCGTAGCGCCGAGTCCTCTTCCCCTCCTGTTTTGGAACACTCATGTATCTGCAGGTGTGTTAAGGCACTGTGACTATGCGCAATTGATTTTATTTAGTCCATAGTATGCCGGAAGACGATTTAGTAATTTCTCTGGCAGAAGAATTTAGTGTGCTTGAATTTAGCTTTATCAGCTATTAATTGAGTGCTAGGGGCCATGAAAATATGCTTTAAAAACTCTTTCTTGTGATACATTGTAAAAGTTTCTTTTGTCTTTTTCATTTGAAAACCTGTTTCAAGGGCGGTGCCAACAGCACTTTAGGAAGTCTAGAAGAAGTACTAAGCTCTAGTACCGTTTATGGCCGAGAGTCAAGTACATTGTGTTTTCAGCCTTGTGTTCCTGCATTGCCTGCGTTACGGGCACTCCTAGATGGTCTCCACACTCTCTGGACTTCATGTTTTATATCTCTCTTCAGAGGTTACCCCAGGGTCCTGCTGTTCCTTGAGGCTCTTAACTGTCATTTCTATCATGGCTGTATTTCTGACCTATAAAATCATTTTCTCAAAGGCTTCCTTTCTTGCTGACCAACTCCAAATCTCCAGGCAAGATCCCACATTCTCCTGTAGTTCTATTTCCCATAATTCACTTTGCAATGTCCTCCTAACTTCCTGTAGGTACCTTAAACTTGGAGGCTACAGAGAGCTCAAGATTGGTCCTTCTCCTGTGTTCCCTACACAAGATCTTGCAACCAACTTGTAGCAGAGAAACATCAAAATCATCTTTCTTTCTTCCTTGCTTCCTACATCCTGTGAATATCTGTGACCTTTAAACTATGGCTTAAGAACTCTCATGTTCTCATTTTTATAAGTCTGTGTTGCTACCATTTTAGTTCAAGCTCCCTTTGGATTTCATCTGAAACAGGCTCGTACTGTTGTAATTGGTCTTTGTACTCTAGAAATACATTCTTCAGATGCATGCCTTATACTTAATAATATCAGCAAGAATGGCATTTGGAAAGCACAATTATCATCATGTTTTTAAGATGCTCATTACCTTTCAGACTATTTCCAGATTCCTGGAGCTAGAATTCTGGAAACCTAGCAGCCGTTCCTGGTACTCTCATTTCCATTCCGCAGCTGCCTGCCCGCTCTCCAGTGCTGCACTGCTGGCAAATACAGTTGCTTCTTGGACGGTCCACTGCCTCTCTCATCTTTCAGCCTGTCAGGTTCTTCGTCTACAAGGATTCAATTTTTTATCTTACTTTCGAACTCCTGATCATCCTTCAGGATGGGTCTTATATGTGACTCTCTTCAGGAAACCTTTGTCATTTTGTTCTCCTCCATGGTCCTATGGAACATCTGTGCTCATAACTATTTCATATAATGCCAGTCACACTCTATTGTGAATTCTTCCATTCAGTGGCATTGGAATTGGTTTCGTTATTACAGTCATATTAAACAAATTCTAGTTTGGCTGTGCTTCTTTTATAGCAATTATTAGTGATATCTGAGTCAATTTAAAGGTCTTTGTTGTTTTAAGTAGTAAAAGAATGAGTGATTAATATTAGCAAACATGGATCAAACAATTTGAAGTATGATTTTAGTATATCCATGTATGTGTATGGATATAGAATTCAGCTCAGCATAGCTATAATGTTGGGGTTAATTATAACAGGAAATAGGACTGCAAACTTTCTGTACACAAACCTACATGAATTAGGAAATTTTGAACAGTTCAGCTGCCTATATTTTCGTGTCAGTAGTAATTCTTTAGGCAAATATATTGCATGCATGTCTAATTCTGGTTATACATTCTATATTCTCTATACTAGTGGTTTTTAGAATGGTTGTTAAAAGATTGCAAAAACCGTGATATTCTGAAAGTCCTTTTAATAAATCATTGGCTACAACGAAACTTCATATAGCTCCTGAGTTTCACACGTTAAGAGGGACATCTATGTGTTTGTGAAGCTCCCTCCCTGGAACAACGCTGGCATAGGTATCACTTTCACAGTTTTGCAGGCCGGGGAATGGAACATTAGTACTAGATTGACATATGTCCAAGACTGACTTTAGATCACCCAACACGTGTCCTAAATATGCGTGCTTTTGAGAGTTGTGTTCACATTTTGACAAATAAAGATGAACTGTACCATTGCCTTCTGTTTGTGTCTGGAATGAAGTAAGCACAGTATTTATTTAATATGTTTCAGTCCATAATCAGATCTCATAACTGAGAATCTACACTCCATTGTTAGAAGCATTCTAACCATAAGTAGGAGTTACATGGGGATAGGAGTAAGCAATGCATTGGAATTAACAGAAAGGACATAAAATGTGACTAAAAACATTTACTATATACATTGCAGTCTTTGGACAAACAGAGCTCCACGTATTGACTTTAGGCTGGAGGGTGACCTTTAGCTACCTTGGTGCTTGGGGCAGTCATTGGGTTCATCACAATGCCATATACCATACCAGGAATTTAAGGACTCTCTCTAAAGGAACAACAGAATTCAAAAGCAGAAGCAACTGTGTTTTTTATGTTTGCAATACTTTTAAAATTCTTTTCCAAAAATTATAAATATTCAAAAATATATATTCAAAAATAAATATCTTGTTTTAGAAAAATGTGCTGTAGTTTACCACAAAAATATGATTATAGAAAAATCTCAAAAAGTAATCCTTGCCTAATGTATATGTGATAAATTTAAATATGTCTCAAAAATATATGTGGAGGACTAAGAGGTTATGCTAGCGAGGTGAAGGTTCCTGGATCACAAAGTCAGATTGGTCCGACTTTCTGGCCGGGTACCTTTTGAAACTTCAGTTTCTTGACTTGCAGAATGGAAGTAGTGCCCGTGGCCTATTGTGAGAATTAAATGGATGAATTAATGTTTCTGGCTAATAGGAAGAACTGAATTTACTAGTGCTGTTATCGACTGTACTGTCTGGATCTTGCTACCAATATGTGCATTTTATTTTTTCTGTGAGGACCATATAAAAAAAAAAGCTTCTGGTAGATTTTCATATCTGTGTAGACTTGTTTTAATTTAACCCACCACTGGTCATGTTGTTTGTGCATACACAGTCATTTTGTGTAACTAAGTTCTCAGCGTGTATTTCTTCTGCAGGAAGGTGTGACCTTAATTTTCAAATTTTATGTTGTGGTTTTTATTTCACTTCAGTAAGCGCTAAAATTGTGAAATGTTTCTGCTGGACTCTTAAGTACTGAATCACAAACAACCCCAGCCGGTTGCTACTGACTTCTTAAAGTGGAAGGGATGAGATTACCCTGAGAAAAATATATTAGTATAAATTAAAAATTATCTTCTCCTCAAATAGAACTATGACTCCCCTGTCATATGACTGCACACATCCACGTACGAGAACTAGGAATTAGCAAAGCTTGTTTTGGATTCTGTTATGCTTAGTCATGAAAACAAAAGGAAACACCACGTTCTGCAGAATAAGGAATTTGGTTTAACTTAAAACAAAATAGGCCATTTGGCATTCTATTTTGAAATAGTGCAAAAATTCAGTTAAATTCAAAAGTTCCATTCTTTTCTGTTTTTAACTAAACTTTTTTCTTCTTAAAGAGTTTTTTTTCTTGAAGTAGGCATGCTATAAGGAATAGTCTTAATAAGAGTACTGTATTTATGAGTTATGAATACGATCTTAGCTTGACTTTAGCAGAATTGTCTTTCTCTGTGGTCCTATCCCCATGTGGATCTGAGCCAAATTACCATGTTGAGGGAAGGCACCATGACTTCAGTGACGTGATGGAAAGGGTTCATAATCAGGTAGAAGCCAAGATTCAATACTTTTTACTAAAGCAATTAGCATTTAGTTTCCTGAACCCCAGCTGTAAAACTGTGAAAACGCACTGATTGCTTTAAAGAGCTGTGGTAAAGATTAAGTAGTCAACATCGCCTAGTTGACTTTTAATTATTGCTTCTTCACTCTTTTTGTAGAACTCTCGAAGTTTCCATCAGCTTTAATGATGGGAAGTCTGCCATCTCAAGATCCTTAACAGTCACAGCTACAGAATGCGTGAGTACAAAGCTAATTGCCTTTAGAAGACGTTTATCAGGAGAAAATAACCAAGGGCGTTTCTCTACTGTTTATGGAAGGCACAAACCAAGAGTAACCACATGGCAAGGACACATTTGCATAGAATTTAAGTTCTTCTGTTTTGATCTTTTTTAAAAAGGATTTCTAAGTGCTATACATTAGATTTCAATATTTCTCAAATCCCCCAAAGCCATACTTTAGATCAACATAAGGTAAGAGAATAGAAATGATGCATTCTTTTTAGGAGATCAAATATGGAAATTATTTTTTATTATGAAGATTAGAATTTAGTATCTAAGAGACTGATCAGGTTTTGAAATTATTTGTGCACCTTAATAGGTGACATCATCATTTTGTCCACAGAGATGGTGTATGTGCTTTGTGATGTAAGGGAGAAATGTGCTTCTGAGGGTTTGGTAACAGCCGACTTTGAAACTGTTCGGTTGTGGCTTATTTGCATCATCTAAAATACAGTACTTTAGAGACAGGTTTTTCTTTTGCTGTAGTTAATTTTGTATATTGACAGAAAGTCTTGATATTAGACTGCTGGACATGAAAACAGGATGCTCGAAACTAGCGTGGTTATTATTTTATATGAACACACACACACACACACAAGCAAATAAAGAAAAGCCAAAAAACCCTCTTTTCTTTCTTCTCTAAAAGACCAAAATAGCAGGCTTAATATTGTCTCATATCATGATTTCTAATGTAGTTTTATCTATTAATCCAGGAGACACAAAATACTGCCTCTGCAGAAATATCTGTTTTTCACTGTATGACCTTGTTGTAGGGAAAAATAGGCATCCACATGGGCTTTTCAGCCCTTTGAATTTTCTGGATAATTTTAATTAACATTTCTTTCTGTTTTGTAGATAGGGGCTTTGTTTTGTTTTGTTTTTTGCAACTAATAGGTTTTGTGGATGTTGTAATTTTTGGTTCTCTGGTCTCTCAGGATGTGGTTGATGGAGGTTACAAATATTTGGGTTGTGTAGTTAGTTTGCTTAGGGTTTAGCTCCCTGAAATGTCACTTTCTACATCCTTCTTCCCCTTCTTTTTTAAATTTATCAACTAATAAATATTTTCTAAAACCATTTCTTCTTATTTTATCTATCAATTCCAGTTCCCACTCTCTCCCCTCCTCCCGCTCTCTCCACTCCTTCTCTCCCACCCCACACCCCATTCACTCCTTAGAGAGGGCAAGGCTTCCTGTGGGAAGTCACCAAAGTCTAGCACATTGCCCTAAGGCAGGACCAAGGCCTTCCCCCAGTGTATCTAGGCTGAGTAAGGTATCCATCTAAAGAGAATGGGCTCCAAAAACCAGTACAAGCAGCAGGAATAAATCCTGGTCCCACTCTTAGTAGCCCCACAGTTTGCCCCAGCCATCCAACTATCACCCACATTCAGAGGACTTAGTTTGGTCCCATGCTGGCTCTCCTGCTGTCAGACCAGAGTCCGTGGGCTCCCATTAGCTCAGGTGAGCTGCTTCAGTGGATATCCCTATCATGGTCTTGACCCCTGTGCCTGTGTTATCTCTCTTCCCTTTCTTCAACTGGACTTTGCAAGCTCAGCCCAGTGCTCCACTGTGGCTCTCTGCATCTGCTTCCGTCCCTTGCTGGATAAGGATTCTATGATGACATTTAAGATGTCATCAGTCTGACTACAGGGCAAGGCCAGTTCAGATACCTTCTCCACAATTGCTTGCGGCCTTAGCTAGGGTCTTTTTTGTGGACTCCTGGGGATTTCTCCAGTGCCAGGTTTCTTCCTAGCACCATAATGGCTCCATCCATCAGATGGCTATTTCCTCTCTCCCTCTCTGTCCTTCCCCCATCTTGACTATCCTGCTTGCTCAAGCTTTCCTTTCCCCCAAGGCGAAGGACTGCTCCTTCCTCTTCTTTGTCCACCCCTGCCACTTAAGAAATCTTTCTTCCTGGTAGACAGGAAGACAGGTCTTTGTTTCTGTCTTATCACTAAGAACTAGCTCCTCCTGCAGGAACTCTTAGGCCAGATGACTCACCTGGCGCTTACAGATCTGTAAGGCCATTTCATCCGAGCCTGGTGAGTTCTCAGGAGAGTTATATTACTGGAGGTTGTTGAAGAAGAAAATGTTAAAAAAAAAAAAAGAAGAATATCAGGCATGTCAGATGTGGGAAACAGTTGGGAGTGGAAATATTAAACCTTAAATAGGGGTTGAGATGATTCTCACTGAGGTGACTTCTGAGTCAAAGCCTGGGAGATGAGGGAGTGACTTTTCAAGACCATGTGTGATAGGAAGGTTCCGTGTTGATGGGCGGCACAGGGCAGAGCCTGAGGTGGGAGTTTCTAAAGAGAGTGGAGACAGGCCAGGAAAATAGGGGTCTTGGTATGGAACAAACAGTGGTGGGCAGGGTGCTGGATGATTGAAACTGTGTGAGCTACTGTAAGGATTTGAGATTTTCTTCCCAGTTAGAGGAAGAAGTTTGCACAGTGGCATCCACTGAATGCTTAACAGGCACCCCCTGGCCCACTGTATGAAAATGGCCAAAACCAGAAATAATGACACCCAATCCTGTCAGCATTTCTGTAATCTAAGAAACATAGTAAAGGAAGTAGTCCCGTTGGGCTGACAGTGATGCAAATGATTAGGAAGAGGTTAAAGTTCAATATACTTTAAAGCTAGGGCCTTAAGCTGCCTAAAGAGCTTAACTGTAATTTGTGAGAGAAAGAGATCTAGAATATTTAGAATAGAGGAGCCAGAAGGAGGACTAGTTTTCAGGTGGAATATGAGGAGCCCCCTGTTAAAGGACAGGGGCTAATGGTCCCTCAGTGGCAGCCATGCTATGGCAGCCCCTGACTATGCAAGCCTTAGTGTTTGGCAAGGTGATTTAGGGGGTCATCAGCAACACAAATTCCACATGAATTTTGCTGGAGAGCCTGAATGAAGCTTCTCAGAGGTCTGCCTTTGACTTCTTCAAGTTTCACACCTTCTCTGTGGGTGGCTCTTTGCTCCAGATGCAGTAGCTTCTCTCCTTTGAATGGCTCTTCATTTTGCCTACACCCCTCCCCCCTTTTACCTTTCTCAAGGACTGCCTGCCAGATTTGTCAAGCTTCTGTTGGGTTTCCTTCCTCGTTCCTCACCTTTATCAGTATCTGTTCAAGCTTCCTCTCTGTCACCCACGGGCTACTCCAGACGCGGCTGATGTGTGGCCTTGGCACCCTACAGTCCAGTCTACAGTAGTGGCTCATCGAGTACGGTTTAGATGAATGGAAGAATATTTTTAGATTTCTGTCATATATATTGAGTTTAAGAAAAATGGCATTCATGTTGAATATTTATGAGGAGTTTTCAGCTGGAGGTCTGATTAAGGAGAGCGTGTCAAGTAAAAGTGAGGAACTTTTGGTTTTGCGATTGTGACTCAGATCTAGGAGTAACTAGAGCTGGCTTCATCCTCTTCCTCATCTGGCTTCTAGGTCTGCACCATGCTGTCCGTTCCTAGGACTGTGGTTTCCATGCTTGGCTTCTCCTTACTCTGTTTAGGAAGTTATGTGAACAATGAATTGATTTCCTTTTCCTCACTGACTGCTCTATGCTCTGAGAACAGCAAAGGAAACAGGAAAGCTGGGAATCCTATATAATGCACTGAGCTAGTGTCTGCGATGAGGACAGACAGACAGACAGAGACAGAGCAAGGTCGGGTAGCTTTAAATCATTGCTTCCTTTGACCCTGCTTCCATCCTGCTTGCCTGAAACAAAGGAGAGTAAGCTTCACAGTTCTTCAGAACATATGTACTCTAGTTTGAAGTTTTGAACAGTCTTTGGGATCAGTTATGATTGCAGGACCATCACACTAACCATCTCTTTCCCTTGTGGGGAATTGTGTCACTGTTACTAATAGAGGCACTTAATTTTGAGGGGAAAAAATGAAGGATTTTAAGTGCCCATCTATGTAATATTCCAATAGCCGGCACAGGTCTGTGAGTTTCTTGTTCATTGCACATGCATAGAAATAGCAAACCAGCCAGTCAGTTCTAGCAGATTCTGGGCCTCTAGTTGCATTTCCTCTTTTGTGGAAACGGTGTAAATGCTAACGGGGAATCAGATGCTCACAGAGCTCTCTGTGACACTGAATAGCACAGTCACACAAGGTCTTTTTGTGAGCTACTGGGCCTAGGTGGGAGTGGGGATTATCTCAACAAGATACTGCAGTGTCTTTTGTTTCTCTGGGTGTATGCTATAGTTTCCCAGTGTACTTCTGGGACATGCTTTTCCTGGTTGTCCTTGTTTGTCTGCTTTTGTATTAATTGTACCTGTGCCTGTGGGGTGGCATGATTCCTTTCTGTGTGTACATCTGATGAGGAAGGAGGATGTGCTTCCTGTATTTTCCTGATCTACACTCTGATTGTCTTCTGATAGCCTTAAGAAGACGGTATTTAGATGTTGGTCTAAAATCTCTATAAAGTATTTTATTTTCTCTTTATCTTTCTTCTCTGTGCTCTTTCTCTTTTAAAACAAACAAAACCCACAAAGACAACCAACTGAAACCGTTTCCCTGGGAATCCAGAGTAGTTGGCCTTTGGCAGGGGCACTGGTTTCCTCTAAACTCACTGATAAAGTGAAAGTGTCTATGTTCCTTTTGTTATGTGTGCCATGTGGGGTCTTACTGATTTCGAGTTCATTTTCTTGGTACATAGTTTGTAAACATTAAGCAAGGAGTTAAGTCAAGTGGTAAGCTGATTAGAAATGGCCTTTGATTTCCCAGGAGACGTACATTATGATAGAAAAAATCGAATTAAATTTCCCAAAGCTCATAATTAATTCCAGTGTAAAAAGGCTACAATTAAAATCTACAGAAATTCTATCTAGTTTTGTCATCCAGTTCACTTTGTAGCAATGGGATCCTAGGCGGGGGTTCCTGCTGGAAGGGCTTAGCCTGAGGCCTGGAGGATGGAGCAGAGGTCATTACAGTGAAGGTTGCAGGCAGAGCCCAGAGCAGGTGCCTAAAGGATGGAGGAGCTTTGCAGTCAGACAGTGAAGGTCTTGCCTGAGTCACATGTGAACCACGACCAGAAGTCACAGGAAGAAAGGACACATCAGGCTGCATTTCCATCTAGGCACACATAGAAAGAGCTGTTGTTGTGGTT
Source organism: Myodes glareolus (assembly GCF_982192425.1). Lineage (NCBI taxonomy): Eukaryota > Metazoa > Chordata > Mammalia > Rodentia > Cricetidae > Myodes > Myodes glareolus. The sequence goes on from NC_142033.1 coordinate 11,860,777, forward strand.
TTCTTACTGACCTGTGTTTTGTCTCTTCTTCACACTCCAAGGATGTAAAGTAATTGCTATTGTATTGTCATAAAATCTGGGGAAATTCTGCCTGGAAGAAATTGAGCTTGAACCAATATAATTGTTGCCTAAGCACAAAAGTCCCCAGGGCACCATTAGTTTAATCCTCAAAAGTTGTGGTTTTCACATTCTTTTAAGACGATCTTAAGCCGTCTGTAGCACGTTGGAAGACATTGCATTATTGGCCATCTTAACATAGCATGTATACATTAAGTGAAATAAAAAGGAATTAGTAAAATTTAAAGGAATCTAACATAATTTTGCCTTTTGTGCTCATTTTTTTTCCTACCTAGTGTGTGCTTCCTTAAAAGAATAAACAACATGTGGTATTTGACCTTAAACTTTCCTCTTTTTTTGTTTATTTTTCCTTCCACAGTCTAATGGGATCACAGCCATCATCGTGATTTTGGTGTTGTTGCTGCTCTTGGGGATCGCCTTGATGTGGTGGTTTTGGCCCCTTTGCTGTAAAGTGGTAAGAACTTTCACCTCTGCTCTTGTTCATGTTCTAAAGCAGTAAGATATAAAGTAGGGCCCAGCGTGTGGACGGATGCCGTGTGGCCCAGCAGCAGCACAGCTTGAATTAGCAACTTCAATTTCAATTATTTTACATACAGTAAATTCTAGAAAACACGCATGCCGCTCTCGAGCATAAAACTCACATCAGAGACACTTCAGAACTCAGGTGTGTGGGACGGTGTGTCGAGAGGTTGGGGGACCGTTGGGATGAAAGTTATTTCCATTCAAGTTCAAGAAAAGTTTGGCTACATGGATGCCGGGTTCTGCTGGTGTGTCATGCATGGGAGCTGTGGGCTTTTGGCTGCTGTTTTAAAAGTGCCTGGAGTGCATTTCTTTAAGGATCTGTTGGCATGAGGTGTTCTTTTACCTCCCAGCTGGAACATATTTTAGTGGTAAGCCCAGTGCAGAAGTTAGGCTGTCAGTCAAACACTGACTGTAGAGACAGATGCGCAGCTTCGGTGTATGCTGTCTTCGTGTGTGAAGGAAGCCAGAGAGAGAGTGGGTGGGGTGGGGTTCCCTGTTGCTCCTGAGCTACCACCTGCTTGACTTGTAAAAGCTCCACACATTTTAATCTAATGATTACTTTATCACAGCCTCTACATGGGCTTCCCTTGGTTCACCTGGGCCAGGGGAGGCAATGGGATGCACACCTTTCTGAAGCTCAGGGCCAGAGTCCGTCATTTCCAGTTTGAAGAGGCCACCCTTATTTCTTGCCATGTGATCTCTTTTATCCACCCCCAGAGCCAGTACCACTGTGTCGTATCTCCTTGATCATTCATCTGTATGTGTCCCTGTGGCAGAATGCAAGTGGGGGAGGCTGCCAGTGTTACAGACCTACATACCCCAGTTGGACCCATTTCGATCCTACAGGATCATCTTCCATCTCAGGGTTGTTAATCATCACACCTCCAAAATCCCTTTTCCATGTAAAGTACTTTATTCACAGAACCAAAATTAAGTCACAGACATCTTTATAGAGGTATTATTCAGCCTCCTACGTGATAGTGCATAACTTATATACATTAGCATATTTCATTTAATCCCCTTTTATCTAGAGTTTATAGAAAAGATTATCCCAGAAAAATCTTCCAGTGTGCTCCTTTTACTTGTGTTGAGAGTGTTACTCATGGAAGCAACACTTTCTCCATCTCCTGGGAGTGTTTAACATGACACAGTAGACTGCCCCGCCCACTTCCTTCCTTTTCCCCTTTGTTACCTGATTTCAGCTTCCCAAGATATCAGGGCGGGCTTTGTTTTCCATCTCCTTTCCTTATTAGAGGCACCGCAGTCTGCTGCCGTGAGGTAGCCTTCCCATCCTTTATCTCAGGGTAGCTGGGCCACAGAGGAAGGACAGCATTAGCTAGGACAGCAGTAGAGATGACGCTCTCCCTGTCTCTGCTGAACTCATCAAGCTCCTGCCACAGCAATTTATGCTCAACCAGTGTCCTGGTGTAATCTTGATTATCTTAGATATGGCTATGGGGGGAGGTGGACGGCATTCTTGAGTCTCAAATTAAAAAGCAAAAAGGTGCCCTAATGTGATTTGTGCTCCTTGCATTTTTAATTTAAATTCTATGGTAGCAAATTCTCTCCCTTCGTTAGTTTATAATTTCATTTACTCTTGGTCACAGGGTGCAAAAGTGTCAGAGTGTGTGCTTGCTCCCTTAAAGACATATGAAAAAAATGAAATGACCCTTTTTAGGAAGTTGTTACCTTTTCTGAAATGTAGAAAATAATCTTGGATATTAAGGAGGAGGAGGTCCTAGCTGGTAAGAGCAGGTCCATTCTGACCTGAGGCTTTGCAGATAATAAACCACGGAATTATGTTTATGCAAGGCGTTGAGAAGTCCCTCTAGTTATTATAGGATTTCACAAAGAGTCCCTAGCTTCAAAACGCGCACGATCGATCGCTCATTAGTTCTGCAGTTTATTTGATGGAGGCAGCCACTTTCACTTTATTCTTAGACGCACAGAATGGAAAGCAGCAAGCCCTGAATGTGAACTCAGAGTCACACCTAGGTGGAAGTGAACTGTAACAAGTGTGTTCTAGAGGAGGTTCAAATGCTGGGGTAAGGCACAGGCAAAGTCCTTTGTTTACCATTTTGCAGATATGTTTTGATCATGTAGAAGGTGGCAGTTACTGTATTCTTATACATACTTACAATATGATACGGAATTTTGTAGGTCAATATAGAAACAAGGAAATTGAACTAGAAGTATAGACGAAGTTCTCTAAGTACCCAATAGCCATATATAAAGAACATTTTTTCAGAGGAGCCTGACTGACTGTATGTTTTCAAACATAAAGAAACTATGTAATTAATGAAGGACCTTTCAGGTGTGTGTGTGTGTGTTTACTTTGTGGTGTGCTTTAAAAAGTGCTGAGCCGAGACCTAGTGTGGAAGACCCTCAGGCAGAAGGGTCTCCTATGACTTCTAGAAAGTTTGCGTTCACCCGAGAATGGGAAGTGGTGAGATTCAAGAATCTTTGAGAATTGAATGATTTAGTCTCTTGCGATAGATCATCTTGAATAGTTTAGAAGGGATCTACACATAACCGTAATTCTTAGGAGGGAAACTGGACCACAGAAAGGGAGAAGATGGTGCAATGGAGACAGACTGGAATGGTGCAGACCTCATGACAAGGGATGTTGGTGTGGAGAGATGTTGGGAAGGCAGGGAGTGGCCAACAGTAGAGCCATAATCTCATGAGACCTAATTCAGACTCCTGACTTCAGACGTGAATAAAAACAAGTCTCTTTGTTTTGAGTCACTGGGTTTTGAAGGTTTTTTTGTTGTTGTTGCAACAATAAGAAAATAATTATATTTATAGACTCATTCTGATATTCCCAAGTTGGAAATGACTGGTCAGGGTTATTGATTTTGAGAAGGCATGAGAGATGGCTCAGGGGTGAAGGCACTTGCTGCCAAACCTGATGATCTGGGTTCAATATCAGTGACCCACAGTGTAGAAAGACACAACTGGCTCCCAAAGGTTGCTCTCTGGCCTGCTTATTCGCATTATGATACAAAAATAAATAGATAAGTGTAATAAAATTGAATATAATAGAATAACCAGGTTTTGGTTTGTAATGCATAATATTTCATGTACTGAATGGAACTGACTTACTGTCTCAGAGAGAGATGAAAACAGAATGAGGTTATAATTCTCAGAAATATGCTAGGCACGTGTAGTGCTAGCATCGTTTGACAGGGTCCCCGGGTTGCCACTCTTTGCAAGAAGTGTCCAGCATGGCTTCATTCAAATGCAGGTGTGCAGCTGTTGGCTTTCCTGAAAGCTAGGGACTGGCGTTTTGCCCTGCAGAGAACAGCAGGCCACAGGATGGTTAGCTACATACTGTCTCTGTGAAACTAGGATGTACCCGGTGAGCTGTACCAGCCTCATCCCAGGACTCAAGGAACAAATGAAAGCCAGGAGCGTCACTTCTAAACTAGTTTATACTGATCCTGGTGAAAATGCACAGTGTGAAGTAGTACCTTTTTTGGTGATGTGTGAGTAAAAATATACCTTAGCGAGCATTTAGCATCATTATTTCTTTAAAATCTATCCTCTAGTATAGCTCAGAAAGTTTGTGAAAACAGACAGGCATTGTGTGACTTGTTGAAAATCTTCCCAGTGATGTAAACAAAGAAACGAATAACATACAGATGTTTACTGGGGCATCTTTCTGAACTACCTCATCTCCAACACTGAGAGACATGCTGTCCGAGTCTCCCACAATCAGCTTTAAAACAGAGCAGGCTGTTGCTCATTGTAACAGAAGTTCTGCTGGCTGTGGGAACATTGTGCTCAAGGGGATTTGTTACCCAGGGTGCCTGGTTCTTTCATTTTCCCTGAAAAGTGTCCCTTATAAATGCATACAAAGTAGAAAAGACACATTTTGTAGTCCCAAAGAATCACAGTTTCTTTTTTATTAATAAATAGATAAGGTAGTTATTTCCCAGGTCAATCATAGTTTCCCTCCCTCCTCTCTTTTCAGTCCCCCCCCCCCCACAACATCCCTTCCCTCTCACTCCATATCCATTCCTCCTCCTTTCTCTTCAGAAAAGGGCAGCTCTCCCATGGGCCTCTCTCCACCCAGCCATGGTATATCAAGTTGCTGGAAGACTAGGCATCTCTTCTCCTGTTAAACTTGGAAAAGGCAATCCATTAGGAGGAAAGGCTCCCAAAAGCAGGTAATAGAGCCAGAGACAGCCCCTGCTCCTACTCTTAGGAACCCCACGAGAAGACCAAGCTAAATAACTGCAATATGTGTTCAGAAAGCCTAGGTCAATCCCATGTAGGCTCCGTGGTTGGCAGTTCAGTCTCTGTGAACCCCTATGAGCCCAGGTTAGTTGATTCTGAGGGTTTTCTTACTATGTCCTTGAGCCCTCTGGCTCCAACAATTCTTCCTCTCCCTCTTCCGCAGGATTCTCCAAAGCCCACCTAATGTATAGCTGTGGTTCTCAGAATCAAAATTTTTAATTGTAATAAAATCTGAAGTATAATCAGATTTTAAATGTAATATATTTATAGCTATAATTTAGTTTCAATATTGTTCATGTATTCAAAATCTCACGCGTTTGAATTTTGCGTAGGCTAATATGAGAAAGGTTCTGTAGATGCACCAGGCTGTTAAAGTGAGGCATAGGATGCCAAAGTCAGGTTGAAAGTGCCTGTTGTAGGCTGGCCGCTCAAGACAGTCTTATTTGTGACTGTTCACTGTTTTACTTTCTCTTCTGCCATTCATTGTAAGGGACGCTTTGTAGGGATGGAAGAGGAAGGTGACTGTGACTGAAAACCCTGCAGATTGTGTCTTCTGTGTGCCTGGCTTTCGCACAGAATCAGAAACAGAAGTAAAGGTGACGTGGAGGGCGCAATCCTCCACGCTCCACAATTACAGATGTGAGGCTTATGAGGTGGCAAACACAGGATTTCTGGATTGCTGTCCATGAGTGGGGTACACAGCTGCAAATATTGTTAATTACGCTGGGACCGATGAACGTTCATGTTGCTCTAGTGTCCTTAGCCAAAGTCTCCATCCTCAGGGAGGCACCGCAAAGTTCCTTGTGTCTTCTTGCATTTTGCACATTACAGAAAGATGTTGCGAATCTTAAATTAGAAAGCAACTTCAGAGTTGCCTTTGTTTTTTAAATCCCGGTTTGCTGATCAGGTAAGGTTCATGGTGATGCTTCCAGCCAGAGCTCTGTCGAACAATTCTTAGCAAGCACCAGCTGTGTTGTTCCTTACATAGTAATAACGCCTCTACGCTGCACTTGATTTTTATTGTTGAGGAGGGCTCCTGGTACCTTTATTGAATTAATTTCAGAGAGGCCCGATTTTGGGGGGGAATGTCCAATAAAACAGAAGTAATTTAAATTTTAATATGCCTTCCTTGCATCATTAATTAAAATGATTTATGTTTGGTTGCCTCGTTGAAATACAGTGTGATAGATGCTTGGATGTATTGCTTCCATGGTGATATTTTCCACCATCATTTAGGACTCAGGGTACCAGGTTTGTCCTGACCTATGACAGCAATGTCTTTAACTCCTGTCAGGATATAGCTTTATACTGTTCTTCCCTTGTCCCATTTGACCTTGTATTTATTGCACACTTTTCTGGCTTTTTGCTTATTTGTTCAAAGTAAGATTCCCTGAACATGGCTGAACTGGCTAAAAAGGGAAGAGAAGGAAAGAACAAGATAACTGGGCTATATTTTCTGTGTCCAATTGTGGAATTCGGAAAAGGACTTTGCAAGTACAAACATAAGAGAACTTAGGGTTTTGCACTCCAGAAGAAAGGTACTGCCCTTGATCCATGCTTTTGTCAAGGAGGAAAGAGAAAATGAAGGGAAGACCCACATGGATTTAAAAAATTTCCATAAACAGAGCGTTTCCTCCCACTGTCTGTGGGCTTGTGGTCGTTAGATAGTTTTCTTTTCGTTACTGGTAAAAATTACACCTGAAATCCTACTACCGACAGTCTTTATACTGTATCCTTTTTGTGTGTGTGTGCGATCCAAAGCAGTGCAATGTTGACAGTTCTTCCACTCTTTTTCTGACTATCAGAACATATAATTGCATTGAGCTGGCTGCAGGCTCCACCGCTGACATTTTCTAATGCAAAGAATGCCCACATCACTGGAGCGTTTGAAATGTGTTAATGAACAGATCAAAAGGACTGTTTGAAGCAGCTAACTTTCTTTCTTTTCCCTCCTTTTCTTTCTTTCTTTCTTTCTTTCTTTTTTTTTAATTTTTAAGAAATCGGCTCTCCTCCAAACCGAAATCTTGGTTCAAGCAGCTAAGCCGAGGAGATGTAATTCTCCCTCCCACCCCGATGATGATAATAACAAACGGAAAAAAAAATTGGAGAAGACTCAAACTCTCCATATGGTCCATAAAGTGGTGAAAGTGTTTTCCAGAATTTTCAATACAGAGCTGAAGGATGCTAAGTGGAAAAGTCCTGGCAACTAGGCAATATTACGCCTTTGAAAACCTGCAAATTCTCATGAAATATGGTGCACATGAATACACCCTTCTCTGGAGTGAATGTGCTCTTTCACTATTTAACATAAGAACAAGATTCTCATGACTGTTATTTTTAATGCATTTGGACAACACTAAGTTCCCTTCTCCCCCGAAACTAATTTTACTGGCATGCAGGCACACAGGCATGCCGCTTCCACATAGACTCCCACCCTTTTCTGGCTTTATTGACAAGTAGTATCACATTCTTTTCTTCTCTTTTTGTTACTTATGAGTCCACGTGGTAATGTGTATAGTAATATTTTTATATATAAGGGGAAGACTGGTTTATATCTCTGCCCTGAAATTTCTAAGTGGGTGATGCTGGGCATAATAGCGAATGTGCAATGCTTCTCTGAAATGGTATAAGCCCCATTCCAACATACTCACTTCTTTTACATACTTTACTCTACATGCTTTCTCGTTTCCTGTCACCTGTGATTCCATTCCCCCATCCACCCCAACAAAACAACTGCTTGACAAACTACTGACCTTTCAAAGACTTTCCGTTGGCAGTTCAACACTTATTTTAAAGTCTCCAATGTAATGGAATTGAACTCAGGGTTTGGAAGTAAATGTTCTAAGTTATGGGTTTGAATTTTAACTCTGACTTTAATTCTGTCATTGTATGCACTTGGTGAAGTGTTGTGGTTAGAGGTTGTTGGAATTCTTTCTTCCGTGCTTAAAATGGACATCAACATAGCAGTCTTACAAAGATATGAAAATAAAAGAGGCCAGAGTGTCTACCTTCTGGCAACACCAGTGAAGGACGGTTACTGTTAGTAAGCAGAACACAGTCCGAGTCCAGTTCTGGGTCCTGTCCTGGGGGTTCCTGTCACTGTTGTGATGGATGTTGTGTCTCTTAACTCAGAATGCCTGGCATTTGATTGAGGCAGAACATGAAGTATTTATTTTCATTGTTAACCATGCATACCTCCAGACTTCGAAATCTATTTAAATTTATAATAGGTCATGCACATAATTAGTTTCTTATTAATTGAAAAATTACCTCTAAAATGTTCTTTTCTGGAGTGTTATGAATACAAGGCATAGGCACACATATGTCCATATAGAATTGTGAAAAGTCATTGAAATAAAAGACCTGTGAGAAAGATTACAACATGAAATTTTATTATATTATTAGGCCTTCCATGTTAGAGAGGACCCAAAATTAATCAAATTTATTTCCCAGATATAGAAAACTGGGATGATCTTATGTCTTGCCAATTGCTGTCAAGTTCACTAATTCTCCGGATTCAATGGTTGGCAAAGAAAGCTGATGACTATTTCCACTGAAATTAGCAACATTTTACAACATGGAACTCTTGCTGGATAATTTTCACCTTTTTATCAGCATTTTGCTTACTAACTTAGAGTGTGATCATGACCTAAAATACTGATGGTCCATATATCTGAAGGAAGTAGGGGGATCATTGATCTTGTTGGAACTAGACAGATGTAGAGAGAATGTTGAGGCAGAGCTGTGTGTAAACTGATGTTGTACCACACTGAGACATCAGGCAATGGCAACAGAATAGCTGGGTCATGTAGGTGTACCCAAAGAGGCTCAATATCTTAACGTTATAGATTATGTTAAGTAAAAGCTTTCCAGTAAAATAAAAGCGTCTGAAGGTACTCATTGTCCTGTGTGAGTTTGATAGAAGTGACTGCGTAAAGATTTCAAACATGTATTTATTTATTTTATGTGTGTATGTGTGTGTGTGCCTAAGTGTTTGATTATATGCCACATGCATACTGGAGTCCACAGAGGTCAATAGAGGGCATTGGCTCCCCTGGAACCAGAGTTACCAGTGGTTGTGAGCTACCATGCAGGTTCTGGCAAATGCAGCTGGGGTTTCTGCAGGAGCAGTAACTGCTCTTAACTCCTGAGCCCCTTGCTGCTGCCTCACAGAAGGATCTTAATTTAATTTTCCTCCATTAGCACACACATAGATGGTCAGTATTAACTAAAAAGGAGGAGCTATGAAGGGAGAATGCTAGAGATTTTATTTATATTTTTTTTTTCATTTAGCTGTGCAAGATGTACATGTTTGAAGACTAAACGTGAAATTCTTGTTACAAAATGAAAGTGATCTCAGATATTTTAGACTCAAAATAGAAGGGTGTATTATGATTTTTCTCTAGTGAGATCACTCTAAAGAACACTTGCAAGATATAAAAGAGATACGAATTCCAAAGTTCATAAAATAAAATTCAGAAATTTCTTGATTTGGACTGTGTGCTTTGGAACTTTGAGTCCATTTTGGCAAGGGGAATGGTTGATTAAGCTATTAGAAGGATATTGACCCAATTACCAAAGTTAAAACATAGGCTCTTCTAAAGATACTGAGAGAAGCTAGGTATTTAATTTTTACCACAAGGATTAAATGTAACCTCTGGTGAAAACTGTAATGATAGACTATCAATAGCATGAATATTAGGGTTAATATTTTCCCTTTTAGACTTTTATTCTCTGAGCATTTCATACATCTGTATGATGCGTTCTGGTCAAATCTACCACACCGATTCTTCCCCTCCAGTTTTCCTCTATCACACTCACCGCTATCTGCTACCAACCTTGTTCGTTCTTTTTTGAAGCCCATCAATTATAATGCCAAGAAGAGGCAGGGAATCACGAGGTTCTAAGTGCTTTGTCCAAACACCATTGAGTTTAATTGCTGAACTATATTTAAAAATATTATTTTGGGTTAAGTAAACTATAGTTAGGATATTGACTAATGAATATATACTAAAAAATTGAGCAAATAAACAACTAAAAATATAACCCAGGTAACTCATAATCAGTTTATTAAAAAGTGGGTTATAAATTTAGCTCACAAATATGACCTCAATAGAAACATAGTAATTATTGGAGCCTCCAAAACAAGGAATTTATCTTCATTAGGAAGAAAAAGTGTGTGTGTGTGTGTGTGTGTGTGTGTGTGTGTGTGTGTGTTTGTGTACATGTGTGTTTGTGTGCACAAACTCATGTTTTCCAGGCTCCAGGACCAGGGCTAAAGACTGGATACTGTTAGAGAGAGAAGCTTTGGCTTTATATTGGGAAAAAACTTTGAAATGATGCGTTCCTTGCCAGTCAAATTGTGCTTTATGAAATAGTGAATTTCTCTACTGCTGTAGTCTAGCTGTAGTTTAGACAAGACTGCACACACTAACAGTGGGGAATCTTTAGAATATTGAAGTTTTGTTTGCGTGACCCTTGCAAATCTTTCTTCTTTCTGTGGTTATTCTCTTTTCTTCTCTCCCTCCTGTTTTCCTTCTTCCTTACTTCCCTTTTCTCCTCATTTTCTTTCCACTTCCCAACTCTTTCATCTTTCTCTCTTCCCAACTTCCCCTTTCTCTTCTGCCTGCCAACTTGAAATTACATGTTGTACCAATCCCACCAGCTCCCACTCTGTTAAATATTGGGAGCAGACTGAGGGTAGTGAGCTTGTGAGACATGTATTGACAATCTTAACTTTAAAGTTAAGATAAAATGAAAGCAAAGAACTCTGTGAATGTTGGGGAGGAAGGGAGAAGCATCTGTAAACACCACAGGAATTGTCATCTGCTTTGGGAAGACAGAGATTCATGGCAGGGGAGGGGGAGGGAGGAGAGAAACATGTCAAAGAATCTGTTGGGCCTGAAAGGATTGGAGAATTATTTAGAACAAAGAGACATTGTAGGTTATGCCAGCATTTGTAGTCTGCATCTGGAAAGAGCAAACTACTAGAAAGGAACATTGGGAAAAATGCTGGGGTTGGCTTGAATCTTACAGGCTGAAATGCTGATAGCAGTGTTTTCATTGGGTATTCAGGTTAGTGAAGATACAAAGTATTCCCTTTAATGAAGGAGATATATAATTCTTAAGTTTAAGTCAGCTTAAATCTTTGGAGTTGCCAGAGTAGACATTGTTTTCCTTTTCTTTTTTGTTGTTTGTTTTTTTTTGTGCTTTCTTACCTTTTCTTATGTTATGGAACTTTCTACATTTTATTGTGTTTTATTTTGGGACAGGTTATCAAGGATCCTCCCCCACCACCTTCTGCACCAAAGGAGGTAAGTGATTGCCTAATAAAGTGAAAAGCAGTTATTCTATTTTCATTTGTAAATATCATTTTGAAATTATACTAATTCTATTTATATGATAGCTAAGTATCTACTCTTTACTTTGTGAGAACCTACTGCTACTTTTTAATCTTACCATTTCTTTCACAGAATAGAGGAATGAGCCCTTCAGTGGACTGGCTAAAGGATCAAAAGTCCATAAAGATTAAATATATTTTATGAATAAAGATATATTAATAGTTCTGATGACACTTATCTAAAATTGTTGAAATATCTATGCTGGCAGTTCAAAGATGCCATTACTTTCTTCAAAGTGATAATTTGCTATTTTATTACTCTGTCAGCTACTAGCAACATAAAGTAAGAAATATACTGGTATTGTGCATTCTTATAGATTCTTTAATATAAATTTCACCCTTCAAAGTTACATATATATTGACACATGAAGTAATTGTTAAAGTGTTACCATAAATTGAATAAGCTTTTCCAGTTTGAATTGATGAACATACTTGGTTTAGATACACAATACTCACAGTTAAAATAATCAACTTCTTTCGGCCTAGGTGGGATGTAGGAGAATTTGGTGAAGGGGAGGTGTCTTAATCTCTTGTAGAATTGCACTTGAAATTGATGTATGTCATTATAAATGCCCCCATCTACCCCAAATATCATTTTTACATTTCCCCATAACAATGGAATTATTTAAAACATCTCAGTGTGATGAAGCTCTGATCAACTGACATTTTCAGAAGTTGATTAAATCCACTTTTAAAAACCGTATCTCCTTAGGAAGAGGAAGAAGAGCCTTTGCCCAACAAGAAATGGCCGACTGTGGACGCTTCCTATTATGGTGGTCGAGGAGTTGGAGGAATTAAAAGAATGGAGGTTGGTCCCCTAAAGAAATAGAGAGTGCTAATCTAAAATGTGTATTTATAGGGTTATTGAGCCACCAACACTGTGCTTCTTTTAATCTCACCCTTCATTAGCCAGCACTGGGTTTTCTCTGGGCACATTTCTTCTCTGTGGAATCACCCTAGCCATGCCAGAGCTGTAGAACAGCAGGCTCCATCAGTCAAAGGGCGCCTTGAGAGGATTCCTGAACACTAAGGAAAAAATAGGTTTGGGTTTCCCCACTGTTTTGGAAAAAATTACCCCATGGAACACCAACTTTAAGAATGCCAGTCATTCATAGTTGCAACAATGCTCTTCTTTGAAAAGGCCCAACAGTTAGTTATTATTTGAAGTATAATTTTTGAAATATTCAACATGACATGACTTTATCACAAATATAGAAGAGGCACATTTTAAATTTTCATCAGTTTTTACTTAGTGCTCTCCAACTATCCTAATTAATAATACATATCATTTAATATGTTGAACTAATTTTTGTTAGTCCACTAGTCCAAAGATTGAGATTCTTCCTAAGGGAAAAAAGCAACATTAACCTATGCAAGGATCCTGGCCAAAAAAGAAATGTTATTTTATGAATCAGTCAGATAAAAACCAACTTACAAAACCGGAATTTTATTTTGGCTTGGGGAGTTAACCTGCGGTTTGTAAGCTTTCTTGGTTTGGGTCTGGGTCCAGGCAGAGCATTAGGTAGAGCATGCTGCTTACCACGGGCAGGTGGAGCAAAACAAAACAAAGGACATCTTGCTGTCAACCCCTAAATGTGCAATCTGCGAAGGTCTAACTCTTAGACCTGCTCCTGGGTACCGCCCCTGACAGTTGCTGTTACCTTCCAAAAGAGCCACACCAAGACTTTAGTACCTGGGCCCCTAGAGAACATTCCATATCCAAACCGCAACGATTTCTCTATGCTCAAAAAAGCACATGTATATTCCCCAAAACCTGCAATTCAAACTTCAAGAGTTCTCAAAATCCAGCATGTAAACTTGCACCTCCTGCTCTTCCTTCTTAGTAAAGGAAAAGTTTTGAAAAAGAATGAGTCAACCTCCATTGAGTCCGTGTCCATTAATCTTGAAAACTTTTGACCACATTGCTAGAATACTTTATAGATATGATGGCAAATGGGATGATAATGGATTTTAAAATGGCAAAGAAAGCATAGCTATTTATAAAGAAGAAATTCAGTATATAAAGATACACAGTAAAACCGAGCTGAGAATTAAGCATCATTAAAATGTCTCTACGGTGAATTAGAATGGGAGCGGGAAAATCATCCTTAATGCTTTGCTGAGCATACTTCTTCAGACCTGCACAGTGCTTGAGCTGGAGAGAGTACATGAATTACAGAGGTTCTGAGGTCGTCGGAGCTGGAGAACAAACCTTCAGAGCTGACGTTAGATGGAGTCACAATGGATACTTTCTTTTCCCTGGATTTGGCAAATCTCTTGGAATTTGAATATGTATTTAAACTGTCCTCTCGTGGAGTTTGCAGAAAGCCGGAGCAGAGCTTCTAATAGCAGCTGCTATCACTTCAGATCCACTACAATTCCTAATAGCTTCACACGGGTGTTCCTGCCAATTTCTTGTGCAACAGACTTTTAAAAATTCTGAAATTGCTCCTTTATTATATGGACCCTGAGTTATCCCAATATGCTCTAGAAATTATGAAACTCATTGTTGATAATGAAAGCCAAGTGGGATTGGAGGCATTCAGCTCTGACGCTTGTAGTTACCTACTGTTTCCCCATAATAAGAAAACTCTGGTAAGACTTTCTTTAGCAATCTATTGTACTTTCTTCTTTCCTCTTAGGGCATCTCACTGTGATCAGCTTAAAACGTTAAAATTTACACTCACACATAGACCTACACACAAGTACACCATTTAATTCCTTTGTAGAGTTGCAGGAAACTTCTACAGGGTGTCTTCTAGTCTTAGTCCTTGAGATTAAGTGAGACTTGTGTTTGGCGAAGGTTGATGATAACCCAGAAGTTATTTCACAAAACAAAGACAGCAAACTTATTAATCTTCTTAGGCCACCATGACTGCAGGCCATGTCTATAATCATCAAAGCCTGGGAATGTCGTGTTGGATCAGGACTCCAGTTCAACCATCTTTCACGTTTTTCTAAATCTGAGAATGGTTCCACTGATATTTGAGTCTAATTGTCATGACCTCTGCGGTTTCAACTGTGAAGGCTAAGGAACTGTTTGTGTTAAAACCTACCCTTTCTGAATGGATCTAAACTGTATCTCCTTACTGCTCTACTCTGAATTACTTCTCGTGTTGTAGCATCCATGAGTTTACTAAACTATCTGTCTCTTTTGTTTTTTTTTCTTCCCTAAAATTGAGATGTGTCCACTGCAAGAAATGTGTACTGGTTTTAAAGTTTTAAATTCAGTTAGCTTTGTCTAAAGGTTTTATTCTAAGTGTTAGCATATCTAGGCCAAGACTGCGATTTGAAAAAAAAAAGTAATTCTTTCTCTCTCTCTCTTTTTCTTTCTTCCTTTCAAACAAATTTAACAACCCCACAAAGAACATTCTTGCTACTGATGACATTGAAATATACAGATATACTTTAATGAGCCAGCAGGGTTCACTTGAAATTGAAAACTATTCTAAAATTGTGGTAAAAAGGTGTGTGTGTGTGTAAATCTAAGTGGCTTTATCAAAAAGCTTGCATAGTTCTTTCCATGAAAAGTAACCATCTATCTTCCTGCTAACCAATTCAGGTCAGGGACTTTAAACTTTGTCTTTCACTGAGATGACGTAATGCTGTGGTGTAGCACACCCTGGACTGGCCTTTGCTTCTCTCCATGCATGCTGCTGGTTTATCCCTGTCCTCTAGCGCAATGTCCCAAGATTCTCCCCTGATCCTGTTTGGGTAAAGTCCTCCTGCAGAGACCACTTCCTATTCATATATTGTCTGGATACAACTTGGCTCTTAATTTCTGTTTACTGAAAAGTAAAGCAAACAATAACCCCAATCCTCATGGTTTGAGTCAATACCAGGAGTTCCCGGAGAATGAAATTATCTAAAATTAGTGGGTTTCGCTAATGGTCTGTGCTTTTTCCCCCTCAATCCAGAACCCTTTTCAATTCCTGTCTCTCAGTTAAGAATTTGCTTATCACATGGCTATATTCAGATGAGCAAAAGAGCTAAAGACAGAAAGCTGTTTTGGAAAGTGAAAGGTTGTCAATGGAAATTCATACGTTCTGAATCAGCCAAATGTGAAAATTTTAAAAAAGATTAATTCCTCATATGTGAGATAAATTTATACAATTCAGAATTGCGTAAAACTTATTCACTCATCTCTTTTTGCTTCTGTCCAAATCCATACCCTGCTTGGGTACTCCTTTTGTGACTTTGGGAACATTTTTAACCGGTGCTGTAGTTCTGTCATCTGGAAGAGAAACACAGAATATCAGCTTCTTTGCATTTTTGTATGGATTGAATACACAGGAACACACCAAATAAATGCCACCATTACCATCTTATATCTCAAAGTAGAACTGAACTGCATAGTCTTGCATTATCTATATATACCACAAACTGTCTAATTGAAATGATGGAGAAACCATTATACCAGATTTAAGTGACATCATATTTTACAAACGCTTATATTGTGTATTGTATTTGGGTCATGATGTTAATATAATAAAGAATGATGAGGGAGATCCCTGGACTGTCCTGATTAGCCAACCTATTCTAATGAACTAGCTCCCTGTCCCCATGAGTGACCTTGTCTCAGAACACATGATGGAGGGCCCCAGAGGAATAACTGACCTCTGGCCTCCACACACATATGAACTCAAACACACATGAACATGCATACATACACCCCCACACATACACACAAGCAAATAATAATGAGTGGTTTGGAACCCAATAAAACTCAGAAGAAAAGGAATTGGAAGTCAATATACCCATTCATCTTATTACACTGGCCGGGGGCCCCCCTAGGTGCTTGCTCCTCTGGGGCCTTCTGTCTGACAGTGGTGTCTCCTTCATCTTCAAGGTCCGCTGGGGCGATAAAGGATCAACTGAGGAAGGTGCAAGGCTAGAGAAGGCGAAAAATGCCGTGGTGATGATCCCCGAAGAAGAGACACCCGTCCCACCAAGACCACCTCGACCCAAATCCACACACCAGGCCCCTCAGACAAAATGGTACACGCCAATTAAGGTACATGCCTGCATCTCGGGTGACATAGCTTAAACCTAACAGGGACGTAGCTTTTACTGCCTCACCTGTCCCACGAGGAAGACTAAGGCAGACCCAATGACAGATACTCATTTCTGGCTCTAGCAGCAGCTTATTTCCTTAGCATAAGAACTTCTGAGTTTCTGTATAGACTAACTTGTTTAATTGATTAGTGAAAGGAATCTACCCAAGTTCACAAATCTAATATCTCTTTAGGGTCGTCTGGATGCACTCTGGGCTTTGATCATGAAGCAATATGACCGGGTGTCCTTGATGAGACCCCAGGAAGGAGATGAGGTTTGTGTATGGGGATCTTTTGATGGGGGGTGCACAGTATGATGAAAGCAGGGAAAAATTAATGAAAATAATTTAAAGCTTCCTGTTGCCATGCAGGATAGAATTGATACTAACCAGTGTGTGCTCTTGTTACATGGGGTGGCTGTTAAATTTTGTTTTCACAAGGCATTTTCAAGCCAATTGCATACCAGTGCCTTTCCAGATAATTAATTAACACCATAAGCATGCCCATTGACTTTGAAGACAAGTGTTCTGAGTGTCTTTGTTTTGGAAGAAACAGACTGGGAATTAGCATCTGAAGTCTTTCTTCTCGCATTAAGTAGCAATGAGATCCAGGGAAAATAACCTCAGAACCGCTGTCTTCGGTATAAACATGTCACTGTCTTCAGTCATTGTCACAGTCTAGTCTCTGAAATATGTCAAGGTGTCTTTAAAGCCTGAAGCACCGAAGAAGTCTGAGGTGGTGGTATTTAAAGCCACATGCTTACAGATGTGTTGTATGTATGCATTTTCCTCACCAAGGGAGTCCATTTAAAGCTCTTGCTTTGGAAATATGTTTAGAATTATTGTTTTTACTATTTTTCTAATAATTTGCTCCATTTCCCTGTGTAGCAATTGTAGAGAAATTGTTCAAAGTCTCATATTCAACAGTGGTGGGTTTGGTTGAGAGACGTGGTACTGTTCATGCTGGTAGGCTGATTTCATGGTGTGAGTACGGCCCTTTCTCTCCTATGAAGGAGTGAACACCGTGCACATCTGCTTCAGAGAACTTTGGCTTCACTTAGGGCTGGCACGCTACTCTTTGAAACTATGAAGCAATCAGTCAAATTAGTATTTCTGTCGTGAAGCCAAGATAAGGTGTATTTAGTCTTAGGTGGTTTTAGCTTGATGTTTAAGAGTTTAGAAGAATTTTAAATTTAAAATTTTTATGTCTAGCCCTTAGGAACACTTCAGGAACATCTGAGTTCAGCCACATAGGATAGACAACTTGAGAAATATTCTTGAACTTCCTAACGTGATGTCAGTGCCATCTGATAGGACCACTGGGAGAGAGAGCTGTGTTCTCAGAAACAGACTCTTCTATTACCAGGGTGCTGGCAGATTCTCATTAGAAATTTCCTTTCGAGGGAAATTTGTGTCTCGTTTAAGTTCGGATGTGAGCTTGAGTTCTGTTTCTGGAGCTACATGTAACTCTTCTTCTTGAACACTCTAGACTTTACACTGCATTTTGCTTACCATTATTTTCAGGCCTCAGCTGAGTGTGCTCTTCACCAGGTTAGGTATTCGTCTGTTTAATAATTTCTGTCTTATTAAGGATTAATATTGAGTGAATAGTGAGACATTGATGGGGCGGGGAGGGGGTGATTCCAGTTCTCTTCCTAAAGCCTCATATGCTCTTTTAACTATTGTGAAGAAGTTTGGGTATTTGCAAGATTTACTCCCTAAAATTCACCAATACTTGGTTAAACCGGGTTAACCATTAAACTCTAAATTATGAATACATGCTTCATATAAATGTGAACTATATATATGTGTACGAGATCTTCATTTACATCCAGTTATCATCTTGCTCTAAAGATCTACTTTCCAGTGAAGAATTGCATTAAATATTAAAAAGTCTGTTAAATATTGTGTTGTCAGGACAGAGAAGCATGTTAAATTACTATTGAAATAGTTTGACTAAAATATCAAGTAACTCATTGAAATAAATGTTATTTGATATTAAGGTCAATTCTTCTAAAGATTTTTGAAATTTATCAACATGTAAATTAGTTTCGCTAGTAATTTGATTTTCCTTTGTCTCCCATGGCCATCTCCTTTTTTTTTTGTATGCACTCATATATGCAGACAGAACATTTACTTTGCTTTGTGCTCTTTATGAAGTATCCGTGTTGGTACAGAAGTGTCAGAGTGTGATTGTAAAACAACTTGCTCATTTTAGGCATTATGAAGGCTCTGAAACGCCAAAATTTACATGGGGGTGTTCGTTTACATTGTCAGGGCATAAATGATACTTTTTGCCCACGTCTGGATGCCAGACAGTCACATCCTCTGAGGGTGGAGGAGGAGGCTGACTTTAAGCCGCATGACAGCTAATGAAGCACAATTGTTCGCAGGGCCTGACTAATGGCTCCAAGGAACACAACCCCTGCTTTCCCAGCAGCTTGTTTTGTGCTTTGGAAAACAGCCTTGTCATTTATGTAGGAACAGTTTCCCGCAGATTCTGCCTTCCGAGAGCTCAGTCTAATAAACAAACCCGTGACCACAGAACTGAAGTTGCCAGTGAGTCCCGCAGGTGGGGCAGCGAGTCCTTCCTGGCGCTTTTGGAGCTGAAGCTGTGCTGGGGCGCAGAGGCCGCGGGGCTGCCGGGCTGAGCTCTGCGCGCCCTGAAGTCCTTGATGCGGAGGCTCAAGTCGGTGAGAGCCTTATCAAAGCGGCCGCGGGGGCGGGCGGGCTCCCAGCGCGCGGCTGCGGGCGAGCGCGGGCTTTGATGCGGGCGGCAGGTCCTGGGAGTCGCGGGTTTGGCGGCCAGGTGCGCGCTAGCAGGTTGTCCCGACATCTGCTGGCGGCCGCGGCGGCCCGATTGTCAGCCGAGGTAGTTGAGAGCGGCAGGACCGTTTTGGTCTTGCGCGCGCTGCCTGGAGGCCTGAAACTCCAAAGGTAGGAGCGGGGTGGACACAGCTGCGCTCCCAAACTTGCCGGAGGCACAAATAGGAGATCTAATGCAGTTTGACTCCATGGCGGTGGGGGGACAGGACAGAGAGCCACTTCAGAGACAACTTACCGCTGCAACATCTGCCGCCAAGTTTCCAGGGAGTGACAGGGGACAGCAGGTACAGATCGAAGTCTCTGCACAAACAACCTCCATTACGCCCTGGACTCTTTTGAAGGGTCTCCATCAAACAGGCCCGAGTCCGCAGCAGGAGTTTGTTTGGTTTTCAAAGCAGTGTTTTGTGTGTGTGTGTATTTTCCCCTCGATAACAAGGTAATTTATAAATGATGCATTACCATGCGTCCTCCTTTTTTTCTATGACAAGAGAGTTGAGAAACGGAAAGGCAAAGAAAGAAGAAAGCACAGGACTAGTTTGGAGTTGTTCCACAAACCAATTAAATCCCCAAGGACCTCCTTGACAGTGTTCGAGGTTATGTTAACCTTCAAATGGCTCCTCGTCCGCCACTGAGCAGACAGCAGCTTACATGTCCAACAGAAGAACCCCAGAACACGCCTGAAATGCATGGGCTTCTGCTCACTGCTATTCCGTGTTCAGAACTCAGAGTTTTATCTCTGCGGATGGGAAATTTAAGGTTCTTTTTTTCAAATGAATGTGGAGCTTTTTTTTTTTCATTCAGTAAAACAAAAACCCAGGAAATTGAATTCACTTCAGTTTGTTTCTTATTTAAGGACTCCATACCTGTAGTACCCCAAAACAAACAGACATTTTTTTTCTCTTGGGGGGAGAAGACCCCTTTCTTAGCGGGAAGAAATTTCATCAATTTGGCTTTTACCAAAAATGTTGCAAAGAGTCATGATCACGCACAGGTGTCTAAATGGGATGGGTTAAAATACTAGCCTGGCGAGAAGGAGTTCTGGGCTATGGCAAGAGAATAAAGCCTGCCGTCCTGTGAATTATACCACCATCCAGTAAAGTGGGTGCGTGATCACCTGCTTGAGATGGTGAGAGCTGCCTGTGCAAGTGTGTGCTTTGGAGCAAAGGATTAGCCACGGAGCAGGGTCGGGGGCTAGAAGCTGGAGCTGGTAAGGCCAATTCGGATAGCAGCGATGGAAGCCGCACAGGTACAGGAGGCATTTTAGGCAAAGCCAGACCTAGTAAGTGGAGAACACTTATGAATTGTCCTGGTGTGCTTTGCGTTCTATAAAACGACTGATGTCCCTTCTGACAGAACATCAGTCCTCCAGTTTTTAAAAGCTCATAGCAAAACAAGACAAAAAACATCAAGATCATAAGGAGCGTAAACTCGTTTCGAAGGTGCCGAAGAGTTCTGTAACTGCAGAGGCTGGTGACCGCAGCCCACCTCCAGCTTAGATCCTGACTGTCCACGCCCGTTAGCCCTGCTTCTGAATTCCCATGCTGAAACAAGTAGGCCTGACTCTTTCTGCATCACAGCTTCTTCAGTGACTCCAGCGTTCTGAAGGTTCACTATGAGCGGCCTGGTGTTTATAAATCCTGTGATACCGGATGCTGTTCGGCCGCTCCATCCTCAAACTGACCACAGCTTCCGCATCAGGGCTTCCCACCCTCTGCGTTGGTTGTCTGCCGTGTTTGCAGTGTGAACTCTTGTGGATTTCTTGAGGATGTTGATCTCTTAATCAAATGGTTCTATATTTTGAATGTTTCTGGTGCCTGGATGTACACTGTTAATGACTGCAACTAATTGCAGCTTACAACCTGTGACTGGCACGTGTCTGAATGATAAAATTCTCATGAGAACAACCCATGGCAGGAACTTGCCATTATTATGGCAACCCCACTGACTGCTACAGAGGTGCAGGTCTGTATAGACAGGCATTCATTTACACTGTGGTTGTATAAATGTATCCCCCAGTACAGAACACATTTACTTTTTATGAAAGTCATCATCTCACACTGGAGATTAGCATTCATAGAAAGTGCTCTTTCAGTTCTCTTCCTTAGCTTAAATAAAACCACCTCTTAATTGTGTAATAAACAGGTGCATGTTAATTCATTCTGGTTTCCTGAAGTGAGATGCAAGATACATAAAATTTAACTGCTTAAATTACAAAGCTAGATGAATATTTTCCCTTTAGACCTTTTCTTTTTTATTTTTATTATTATTTTTAAAACAATATTTTTTCTTTTTACGTACCAATCCCAGTTTTCACTCCCTCCCCTCCTCTCGCTCTCCCTACCTTCCCCTCAACCCCAATCCCCATCCATTCCTCAGGCTTCCTATGGGGAGGCAACAAAGATGAATTTTAAAGGATTTATAAATAGTATTTGGATGTTTACTGAACATTTTAATAACTGATAAAGAAAATTATGTATTAGAATTAACACCTCTTTTTATATCTGAACATTTTAGTAATTGATAAAGAAAATTATGTATTAGAACAAACACCTCTTTTATATCTGAACATTTTAGTAATTGATAAAGAAAATTATGTATTAGAACCAACACCTCTTTTAGTATTTGAACATTTTAATAATTGATAAAGAAAATTATGTATTAGGATAAACACCTCTTTTTATATTAATGTGCTGCTTTCAGAAATATGAATTTTCCTTCTTGTCTAAGCTCTGACTGGCACAGTGAAAGAATACTGCAAGAGGGGTCTTCACCAAGGAAGAGAGCACCAATAGGCTGTCCAGTTACAAACAGACCTGACATTGTATGGGATAAGCAGGGTTTATTTGCAAATGCTTGTGTATATACCTGTATGCATGCAATACCAATAAATGAAGAGCCCGTTTATTTGAAAGAGACTTAGGGGGTATATGGAATGGCTTGAAAGGGAAGGGAGAAATGTAATTATATTATAATACCAAAAATAAAACAATTGTTTAAAAAAAAAAGGTCAAAATTGACCTCAGTGTTCCAGGACTGAACACAGCATTGCTCAGTGTGTGCTGAGCTGGGAGCATCCTGCGAGCGTCCACACAGTCGTCCCTCCCAGAGGAGAAATGACCTCAGAGTTATACTTTAACATTTTCACCTGCCTTTTTGATTTGAGTACTTTGTATGTAAGCTTTTAAAAACAGTATTTGTTTATTATATATGCATGTGTGTGTGTGTGTGTGTGCACCTTAGTGTATACGTATGTACATCGCATGCAGGCTCCTGTAGAGGCTAGAAGACAGTCGTTAGATCCCTGGGACTAGAGTCGCTGGCAGTTGTGAACCACTGTGTGGAAGCTGGGAACTGGACCAGGCTCCTCGCCAAGAGCAGAAGTGCTTTTGTCTGCTGATCCGTCTCTCTCGTTCCATTTAATCTTAATACAATCTTTATTATAAAGGAGAAAATACATCTCTAATCAATCACTTCACAGATTATATAACAAAATTGTATTTTCTTCATTATGTTTATTCAATTTCTAACTTGTAGTTCAGGAGGCACTCTAAAAAGAAGGAAAACTTACTATTGAAATAACTTAGTATTTAAAAAGAATGTTTCATGATCATGCCTTAAGGTCTACCAGGCCTTAAGGTCTAGTGTTAAAATTTTCACAGCTCAGTAAGGAAATTGGTTTGAGCAGGAGGTATTTACTAGTCCGTCTTTTTCTCTTTCCCAAAGACAGATTCTTGCTGTGTCATTGTGGACTGGCTTGTACTCACTGTAGATAGGTCTTGAACTTGCAGCAATCCTCCTGCCTCGGTCTCCTGGGTGCTAGATTACAAGTGTGTGCCAGAATGCTTGAGTGTCCTCTGATTCTCAAAAAAATGTGTACTCACTTAAACACATTATCTAAATAATGCTTTTAGGGACAGAGACTTGTTTACTTTGCTAAGTACTTTAAGAAACATCTTTTATTTTTAAGATTATAATATAATTACATTCCCCTCTTTCCCACCTTTTCCTCCAAGCCCTTCTGCATATGCCTAATTCATGACCTCTATTTCATTGATTGTTACATGCATTTGTGTATGCATATGTTTATGCATATATGTATTTCAAAATACAAGTCTGTTCAGTTGTAGACAGAGACTGCTCTTTCATTTCCTAACTGCAGAGACCCAAATAATCACACAGAAACTATATTAATTACTATAGTACTTGGCCAATAGCTTAGGTTTCTTATGGCTAGCTCTTATATCTTAAATAATCCCTTTCTATTATTCTGTGTATCACCACGAGTCTGTGGCTTGCTAGATAAGGTTACGGCAACTGTCTCCATTGACAGCTACATGGCATCTCCTGACTCTTCCTACTTTCTCTCTATGTCTCTGTTAGGATTTTCTGCCTGGCTTTGCTCTGCTAAACTTTAGATTCATATGATATTTCTTAGCAACCTGGTTAATGTCTTGAATACTAAATATGTGTCCCCTCTGACATACATATATCTTAAAGATATACATGTATACCTACATAAAATTTATACTCAATAATTTGATTGGTTACTATGCATATTTTGTTTTGAGTAAAAAATTGCATATTTGAAACAGGCTTTTAAAATAAAGTTGCTTCATTCTTAAAATAAATGTTCTACTAACACATTTCATGGCACTAATAATTTCTCATTTATTCTGAATTTGCTGTATTTTATGACGTACATTTAGAACCTTCCCATGGGAAAATCAGACACACAAATAAATCCCATTTATATTTAATCATTTAACAGAGTTAGTAAGCCTGCAGATTACTGCAGTAGAATATTCATATAGCATATTTACCTACGTAGCATACTGATAAAAATTGTAGAATA
Organism: Myodes glareolus; assembly: GCF_982192425.1. Lineage (NCBI taxonomy): Eukaryota > Metazoa > Chordata > Mammalia > Rodentia > Cricetidae > Myodes > Myodes glareolus. The sequence continues at coordinate 11,884,750 of NC_142033.1, forward strand.
AAAGGTGTATTTTTTTTCTTTTTCCAGCAGTGTCCTCCATTCATTTAAGTCCCATCTTGACTCTTTAGCCCTGGTGTGCCCTTAAGTCCCAATCCTTGGTCATTTCTCTGGTGTTTCACCTTTCTCTGAAGAGCCCGGAGAAGCTCTGTGATTTGTTATCGCCATTAGGACCATCTTTCCCAGGCAGTTCTGCCCGCCCTTCTGACTTGCACCTGCACATTTGAGAGCTTATGTGATTTTCCACTTGGTTGCCCAGTTGTCCCTACACTATCTGTGTTTAACTGGACTTAACCATGTGACTCAGGAAGGCTTTCCGCTTTGGACTGTATAATTCTCTCAGTCACTTGCTCTATCCTTTAAGGTCCATCTAAGGACAGACACAATGGACATGCCCATGCCTATGTAGTTCTTAGACCTCTGTAAGGAGCATCAAGGAGATTTTGGCGTTCTGAGTCTGGGTACAGTATCTTAACTGTCATATTTATGAGCTCAACTCAATGCACAGAATTCTGTAAACAAATGTCACTTCTGGTTTTGTTGTAATTTATTAAAATGAGTGATGTGTTAGGTCCTAGAAATACGTGAGAAAAAATGTCACTTGACTTTGCAAGTTTAAGTATTTCTGTGATCATTACTTTGTATTTTACTATCCTATACTTTCCTGAAAATAAGGTATTGGGAAGATGAAGACAAAGCAATTCTAATATTTGACAAGTTTGAATAATTACCTATTAAGGCATGGTAGGAAATAGTGGTACATAAAAATGTTATTTTATGGAGCTAAGATTTGTCGTTTTAGCATGGAGATCAATTTTAAGTGATAATGAACTAAATTAAGCATTTTTTGAGTTATACAAGTATGACACAATAATTTCCTTTAGGTTGAATTCTTCATAGATGAAGATTAGCTATTCTTATAAATTCACTTTACTAGATCATGACTTTTTTTTTTTGCTTAAAGTATCATTTCCCCTATTTTTTTCTAAAAATGTATTTGATCTTTGCTTCCTATTGGATCCAAGAAAAGTTTTAAGCGATTGGCATTCTTCTAGGTACATAGCAGTCCCTGCCAAACCGTGCGGGTTCTTGTCAATCACACATTGCCTCATCACTCATGCAGCTGGCTGGCATGTAGCTTATGTTAGCTCCCTGTCTCATTGTTCTACTTTACAGAAATACTGGCTCTTCATGGCGAGAAAGCTGACAATCTATTTGGATCCTACTGTCTGGAAAAACATGTGATATCTTAAGCTGTCCTCTGAATCCAGATTTATGAACTAGTCCTAGATCCTAACTAGATTAGTGCCTTTTCTATTAACTGCTAAGTAAGGCAGCTGTCTGAGCTGCTGGTTGTAAATTTGCTCATGTCTTTTTTGCTAACTCTGCTGCAAAAAGCAGCAGATAACAGGATCAAAGTTTCAGAGCCTCTGTTTTCACAGCCCAAAATGAACTTGGAAGGGATGATGAGAAAGGTCTGAAGAGGTTAAAGCACGCGTTGCATTGAGGAAAAGGCGATGGTCTCTGTCATTAATCTTAATTATTTGCTAAGGATTTCAATCCTGAGTTATTAATACTGATGTTAAGCCCTTAATTTGTCATACTTTGCTATCACACACTGTTTTACATGATAAGAATTATAAGAAAAGGCAGAGAAGTGTGTGTGTATGTATGTGTGTGAGCACGCACATGCATGTACATGCATGCTCATGTGCATACATGAATGCACACATGCAAGTGCCTGATATAAATATTTTCATTTGTATCTTTCAAGTATTTCCTTGTGTTAATGTTCAGGCCTTCACCTTTTGACAGTCACTGTGAGCAAGCAGAAATGATGGACAAGTAACAATAAATCCATATAAAATCTCTAGATACTGCTTAGCAATAAGTGTCAATAATGCTGAATAATGTTCCTTTCATGTTTACCTGAATACAAAATACTTCACTGAAAGGGAGATGTCAGGCTTGGAGTGACATAGAAGAATGAGAAACAGAGCTACAATAAGGAACAGAGAGAGAAAGAGAAAAAGAGAGAGAGAGAAAGAGAGAGAGAACAAAAAAGACGAAGAAACAAAGAAATTTTATTTCTCAGAACAAAATTCAAGAAATAAGAACATATAATTTTTGCTTAGGTGATATACAACATATTATGTATTTTTAATGAATGCAGTTCTGATCACTTTGAAGCAAAACAAATTATCCCATCTATTCTTAAAATCCTGTCTCTAGCTGGGCAGTGGTGGTGCATGCCTTTAATCCCAGCACTCAGGAGGCAGAGGCAGGCGGATCTCTGTGAGTTTGAGGCCAGCTTGCTCTACAAGATCTAGTTCCAGGACATGCACTAAAGCTACACAAAGAAATCTTGTCTTGAAAAAAACAAAAACAAACAAAAAATAAATAAATCCTGTCTCCCTCCCTTTCCTTCCCTCCTATTAACTTCTCTTTACTCTAAAGTCTATGACAGTATCCTATGTTGCTTTTCAATGAAAAGTTGTGACTACTTATATTACTTATGAGTATTTTTGTCTGCCAAAAATGACTTATAAATCTTCAAGGGAAAAATCTTTTAAAAATAGATAAAGCTCAGAACTTCTGAAATAAAACTTTAGGATTATATTCTGTGTTTTCCATGTGCTTGGGTTAAAAAAAATCAGTGGCAAAATATATAATGTATGGAATTATTGTAGCTTTCCTGCATGAATCTTGAGTTGATAGCCGTGACCTAAACTTCGGTAGTAAGATTTAGTCAGAGGACTGGGTATTATCAATTAGCAGATTTAGAGTCACACATTAGACTTTGAGGTGTCTGCTCTTATTTGCATTGTTGTTTGCTTTGTATGAGTTATTTTGGCAACTCATTTAATTTAGTACATTCCTCAACAACGTAGGAGAAATATAGAGAAGAAATACTCTATTAATCCACTTACTTAAACTGTATATAGAAGCTACTGCTTATGCAAAAACCTGTTGATGCCCACAGTTTAGACTTTAATTTATAGGCTCTAAAGAGCCCACAGAAACTTTGAATGGTCAGTAATAACACAATGCAAAGGTTAGGACTGGGCTCTTAGAAGCCTCTCAGATTGTGGTGAGCAAGCAAAGTGTTTCACTGAGTAGTTTAGACTCTATTGATAGTTCTATTTTTCATTTATAGTCTTTCACTATGGATCACAAGTGGAATTGCATGAAGCTTTTAGCATAGCAGCTGCTGGGTTGAGACCAGCACATTCTTGTGTAAAAGAAGTCTCCTGATAGAAATAGTTCGTTTTAGAGTACCAGTTTTGCTTCATGAACCTGGGATATTGTGAAGCCTTGTTTAGGATGTTTCTTGTTTTTTTTAGAGGACTCTTTTCTTGCTTCATTGAAATATTTGAGTAGACTGTTGAGGCTCGGAATTTCACAATCTGTAATGCTGTGTGCATCTGTGCATAGGTGTATATGTGTTGGGTTGAAGGGTGGATGGTTGTCTACTAGTGTAGGGAAAACAAGTGTAGCCATTCTTGAGGATATTTATGGCTTTCTTTTTATAGGATGGAATTAGAACCCCAGGTCACCCAGCAGCCCACGAGCATCCACTGCATCTTTGGGTTGTTTAACATGTTATCTCATTTTTGTCTTAACAGTCTCAGAGTTAGACATCATGTCAGCCCCATTTTACAGATGAAGCTAATGAGACTCCAATTAGTACATTCCTCAATATCTCGCTGTTGCAAAGTAGTTGGGCCTCGACTCAAATTCAGGCTTTGAGATTTCTAGTTCAGTGAATATGGAATGGTTGCACACCGTCTTTTTTTTTTAATCAGTGTTTACTGTTTGTTGTTGTTGTATAACCCACTAGCTTTGAACGTGTGGCAACCTCCCTTCCTCAGCTTCCTAGGGTTATAAGCAGATGCCAGCACATTTGATTCCATGCTATCATTTTACAGTGCATCTTATATTTCGAAAACCCAGTTGAAAATGAGGGTAACTATGCAGGTGTGGAGATGCTTTTAAATTTTGAGTTTTGAATTTGACAACTACACCATCATTATTGATACATCGCCTTTGTCATGCATTCAGAGTGCGTGCATATTACTCTGTGGTAGCACATGCAGTTTGCTTTTAATTTGTGTGCACGCATTAATAAAACTTGAAGTATCAGAGTGGCAATGAATGCAACAGGAAGTTCACAGGCTGCGGGGTAAGGAATACCTGAACCAAAATGGCCTCAGCGGTTGTGGGATTTAATCTCTTTCTCTGCAGCTTTCATCCATACTTTTAATTCTGTGCCCTAAGAGAAGAGAATGTGCAGGGGCAGAAGAGCGATCGATAGTCAGTGTGTGCAGGAATCACAACCTGTCGTCCAGGTGGGGGCAGAAGACTGCGAGTCGGAGAGGAAGGTTGCTGCCTGAGGGTGGAATGAATGTAGCTTCTACCACTGTTGACAGCTGGAAAGGCTAGTTCACAGGAGCCCACGGGCGTGGGATTTCTACACTCTCATTGATTTATGTCACTATAACACATTTTTCTTAATCTCTTTATCTTTTCATATGTGTAGAGTTTGAAAATATCCCCCAAATATGTTGATGTATATGAGCTCATCTTTTTATTTATTTTTTAATCAAAATCTATACAAGACAGCTCTATGAAGAAGGTCCTTTCCATTTTGCTCAGGATGGGATCTCTGGATCCTGCCTATCACCCCTCAGAAAGAGGCTTCAAAGAGAAGTTGGGATGGCAAAATCTAACTTACTAGTAACAAATATATTTTTACAGCAACGTATACTTAGCAATAAGCATTTCCTAGGCTAACCATGCTTAAGAAAAAACATAAACATTCTATCGGAACATATAAGCCTGAAAAATGGCAAGCATTCTTCACGCTACGCTGAAATCTGCTCAAGTGACTGCTGTAAAGCCACAAGCCTGGCTCCATGGTGGCCTCTTTCTGCTGCTGGTAGGCTTTACAGTAAATTGAAAATAGTTGCATATGGAAGGAAGCAAAGGGGTGAAGAGTTAAGAGATCCATATAGCTAGTTGTCTGCTACTGTTCTATTTTTATAACAACTCGATTTTTAAATGATTTTTCCCCAATGAAAGAGAATTTAATCTATGGTATTAGATTATTCCCACAGTCATTTTGGTAGGCTGCAGTTTGCTCCTGGGTGTGGCACAACCAGAAACTACAAGCTCTCTTTTTATTTGATAGTTGTTCACAGAACAGCGTGAATGTGTCCCTGTCACTGAATATATAGAGATACATGGAACTCTTCTCCTGTTGGGTCACACTAAAATTGATTTTTCAAGCAAGGCTAACAATACTAGACACATGCTAAATGAAAATCAATCACTGTGATTTAAATCAGATAAATACACTTCTATTATTAAGTGGTCTTTCTCCATACAGCTCACTGGATGGCAGATAGCACCCATCTAGTCTTCGACCTCTAGCCCCAGGTTTCAACAAACCTCCGAGGAAAATGGCTGGTTTGTGGTTTTCTTTTTGTAGCAGACTTACCCTTACTCTCAATCAAGTAGATGTAAAGTATATTTTAGATTGTATATAGGTATAAAGATACTAATTAACTACACATTTCTAGCTGGTGAGATGGTTCAGGGATTGAGAGTACTGACCGCTCTCTTAGAGAGCCTGGGTTCCCTCTGCACCACACGACAGCTCACTGGAACCCTACCTCCAGGGAATCTGACACCCTTTGCTGGCCTCTGTGGGCACCAGGCATTTGAGAAGTACACAAATGGACACACCCGCAAGTACTTCTACATTAAAAAAAATAGAAAAGAAAATATGCAGTCTATATCTTAAATGTAAGTTATTTATTTGTAGTAAGTACTTTCTCTTCTCACGTTCTCTCCTCTCTTGCATATGTTTGCTATTGTGTTTCTACAGGAGGATTTGAAACACATTTCTGTTTCCTAATTTTTATTTTGAGGCAAAATGTCTTCCAATAAAATTAGAGAAAAGAACTGAAAGTTGCAACTTAATGCATCTAAAGAGATGTTAGGGTTTTTTTTTCTTTTAAATTAAAAAAAAACGACTGGATAATCCATACCTACTAGATATTTATTTTGCTCCATGGGGGTAGTCAAAGGGTTAATAGGTCTTGAAAAACTATAATCCGTCAGGGTATGGTGGCTGGCAGTCGATATCCCAGCATTTCGGAAGGCTAAGAGAAGAATTGACATGAATTTGAGGCTAGCTAGGGCTACATAGCAGGTTACAGGCCAGTCTGAGCTGCAGAGCGAGAGTCTATTCCAAGCAAGCAAACAAATGAAAACAAACAAAAACCAACAGAACCAAAAGAGCAAAAAATAAAACTAAAAAAAAACCCCAAATACAATTCAGTCAGAATAAAAAAGACAATTGGCAAATAAAACAAGAATAAAGCTACCTATTCAATCTAGACTTATTCTAATGTCTAATTAAATGTCTTACTACTTTATACCCTAGACATCTATTATAGTACTGCCAGTCAAAATGTATTTTGAAACTAATAATTTTGCTTCATACTCATTTTGGCAATATGCACATGAATTGACTACAAATGTTTATAATATATAGCAAACAATGTCACATATACACATACACACATTACATACATGCATATATAGTTACATATGTGACAACTCCACAATTATAATTTTCCACCAATTAATTGATGGCTTTATATTGTATGCTAGAATTAGGTTATGAGAAGCACAGCAATATAATAAAATTAACCATTTTTTTTCTTGAGCAGCCACTATGCTCAGGCAATGTGTGAGACCCCAAAATATTTAGTATGCGTTCATCAACAGGTTTGTAACCTACTCACAGGACCAGGAGTTGGCAGGTTGGAAGTAAATAATGAACAATTCAAATATCAGCTCAAGGCACAGGAAGGGTGTGTGGAAATTGATTGGTCATTTAATAATGGCTGGTGTAGATAGCACAGACTCCGCTTGTGGAGCATGAGCTGAAGTGAGAGCTGAGGGAACGACACAGACCAGAGGCAGTTCTGAAGGAGTGGACCAGGTGTAGAAGGAGGGAAAGCTTGGCTCGGTTATCAGGAGCCTTGGAACTATGGCTGGGAGATAATAGGAGAAGCTGAAAAGTCTCCTGCAGGTCTAGAGGGCCTAACATGCTAGTCTATTTGACTAACCAGTGAGTGGCTGACAAGTATCTATGGCTTTGTTTCTTAAACTTTGGGATGAAGAAAATTCACATCTCTCAGACAAAAGAGACTTTAATTAGCATCTACTAATTTTGTTATCCAGCTTCATGAAAATGAAGCTACGAGCAGGAGGAAGCTGGAGCTCGTGGAACCTCCCAGTTAGAGTTGGGTGGGGGGGTCAGGGTAGTAAAGTTAAGCCTGGAAACTCAGATGCAAAACTGAGAAAGCACCTCAGCTAATGCCTTGAGCTTGGAGGAGAAAGTCAGATATGCTTAGTGGAAAAGGCATGGCATCAAAGTCAGGCCCAGACACCAGAACTGTGGGAGTGTGTCCGGACTGAGGACGGCTTTCTTGATTTAATTTTCTTTCCTGGACCTAATCCAGTACTTCCTCTGGTTCTTATGTGCTGTGTTGTAAGTCAGGCTGGTGTCGAACTTGCAGCAATCCTCCTGCCTCTGCTCCCAGCAGGATTACAGACCTGAGCTATAGCATCCAGCTGTGGTAAATGCATCTGATTTTTTTAAAATAGAATCTTGAGCGCTCCTTGGTATAACTTTGTTTCCCAGTAGTTTTGCCTTTTGCAAAGTGTGAAACACATAGTTCCTTCCGCGTCTGAATAGCACTCAGTAGGAAGAAAGGATGGGCAAAGGAGAAGAAAGGAGAGACAGTCTTCTGTTTGAAAAATTATGAAGCTGTTGACACTCTACAGCCATTTCTAAATAGCTTCTTTCCTCCAAGTACTGAAGGCCTGTAGCTTCTGGAGATTGGGCCTTTCTTCTCTCCAGAACAGTCCAGCTTTTACAAACTGAAGAGGGTCCTGACTGAGGGCTGAGGGTCTGTAGACTCTTAGAAGCAATTATGTTTTTAAGAAGTTGGTTTGATTTCTGAGGGCAATAGTATGCTTAGTAACTATTAGAATCATCAAGAAGGAATAGAGGACATGAGAAAGGGATTTCAGGCTATCTTTCTACAACGGTTTCCAGGACCAAAGACTGATGAGTCTTAGAATTCACTGTATTAAAAGTAATATGAGCAGAACTGAGCAAAATCATGAATTCTTAGTGAAACCTTTTCAGAAGTAGAAGAGTTTTCGTATGTGTGTTTGTGTGTGCCAGCACATGCTATTCATGTGTTCTCAAGCATGTGGGGGCCAGAGGCCCATCTTAGGGTCTTCCTCTATATCTTGTGACACTGTTTTTGAGAGTGAACCTAGCCTTCACCAATTTAGCAAGACTAGCTGTCCATCAAGTGCAGGGACCTCCTGTCTGCCTCTCCAGCATTGCGGTGACAGGTGCACCTCCATGCCTCTGCTCTGCTTCTATGAAGTCACACGTGACAGCAGAACCCAGGTTTGCAAGCTTGCGAAGCCAGCGCTTTCCCAATTGAGCAGCCTCCCAGCCAAGACTAGAAGTATTTCATTTTATTAGTGTAATGGAAACAGTGAAATTCAGATACCACTGACAGAATGTTATGTTTGCAAATGTTTTACAACCATCAGCTATGTACTTCCCTTTAAACAGTGAGAAATGACAATTTATCAATTATCATATTTTCAGCGAAATATGTAAGGATGGTACAGGTTTACCAACAGAAAGCAATTTGAGTCTCACTTTGGCCAACTTTCCCAGGAAAGAACTTGGCTTAGGAGAGAATTGAAATTTATTTCACACCTGCATGCTGCCTTTCTCACTGGATCCTCATGAGATGTGGTTGCCATCACACACATGGGAGTCTAATAATGACCCAACAGCTGCCAGGTGGTGAAGGGTGCACTCAGAGTTCCTGGAGAGTGAAGCTTTACTTTATGTTGGATTTAATAACTTATAATCCACCAAGGAGCAAACGTCTTCAGGCATCGAGGACTGACTTTGTGTGCCAGTTTCTGGGCACAGCATTTGCCATTTGTATTTTTTTTTAAAATACCCTGCATTTTCCCAGGAAGCACCCCGTAAGGACTGTCATAGTGTGGTCACCAACCTCAGATGGTGACAGCCGCTGCAGTTGAATCCAGCTCTTGTCATCGTTAATGATTTTCATTTGATGCTGTATTCTGGTCATTTTTGCTTAGTGTACATATATGTTCATTAGAATAATTACTACATGCCACTATCCATTTAATAGACAGCTCCTAGTCCTTGCAGATATGTAACTATCATGGAATACGCACCAAGCCCAGGTGATCGGCTCTTCCCATCCCGTTTGTAGTCACTTGTGTGTGTCTTCTTTCCCTTTACCCCCATGATGTTAAGATATGTTTCACAGCTAAATTGATAAATTTTCATTATGCTGCTCCTACTGAGAGGATCCTTCTTAGTTTTAAAGCCACAGTCTGACATTTATTAAGGTGTAATAGTTCCTGAACATAAAGCATGGCCAGCGGCTTAGAGTCTTTTTATCCCGTTAATATCGGACAGCTAGAGGAGAAGCCAGAGAAGCAAAAACCGTGCTGACTCGGGGAACCAGGATCTCCAGATTATAAATCATGCCCGCGGAACGTTATAATGCCTACATCAAACCTTTGCTTTAATTCAAACATCTCTCTTCCTCCCTCCCCTCTTCTAACCTCTCTTCCCCTCAGCTCTCTGCCACTCCCTTCATTAATTAACTCTCTCCTCCACTTACCGAATTACTGAAGCAGAAACGGAAGAAATCTCCTTGATGGTTTTCATCTTGTCCTGGAGTTGTCACGAGAGTGTGTATTTGAATTAAATACAGTTAGCGGTTCCTTTGTCTGAGATGCTGATATTCGAAACATCTCCTTTATCTTTTGTGTTTTGCTCAAGACCCTTTTTGTAAGCATGTTTTCTTCCCCTTTTGGAGAGACTTATTTAAACTTAAACAAGCAAGCAAACCAACAAACATGGTTAATTGTGTGTGTGTGTGTGTGTGTGTGTGTGTGTGTGTGTGTGTGTGTGTGCATGCTCCCATGTTCCTGTGTGCCACAGTGTGCATGTGGAGGGCAGAGGACAACTTTTAGGAGCTAGCTCTCTCCTTCAGCCACGAGGACTCCCGGGATAGAACTCGGGTCTTCAGGCTTAGCAGCATGCATCTTTGACCTCTGAGCGATCTTACAGGCCCCAAGACAGCAAATCTAAAGTGAACGTCTGAGATTTTGTGTCTCTTAATTTTTCACTTTAAGAAAACAAGATTTCAGGCCTGAAAAATTTGAAGAGCATGTGTTTTGCATGTGTTGGGATTGTCAAAAGTTCTGAGTCAAATGTTGCCTTCTAACTCACTGGTGGCTGGCCCAGAGCCCCTCAGACCATTACTCCAGTCCTTTGCTTTCAACCAAAGCTTTGTCTATGAACCCCAGAACAGAGGCAGTGTTTCAAAAGATTGTCCTCGGTTTTCTCACGAATGTCATATGGCCAGTGTAAGGCCTGCTTGAGAGGTGTGTCTATGTAGATGGGACATCTTTGAAGTTTGGAACTTCATACATCCAGGAACCTGGTCTAATAAGGCTAATGGTGGCAAAATTAATTTTCTACCACATCCTTTTTGCCACTTCTTTTTCCTATAAACTGAGAAAAAATTCACCTTTGCAATATAGAAATGAATGCAGTCAATGTAGTCAAACTAAAAATTTTCTATTTTTACTTCCTATATTACTATCCAATGACAAGGTGATTTTTATGAAGCTAAAATTATTTTCTCAAATAACTGTTTTCTGTAAGAGTATCTTTTATATCAGTAACAAATAGGGCAGAAATCTTTTAAATTTGACTTACTCATATCCATATTTGTAAAAATCAATCTTCTGGATACATTATACTTGGGAGAGATTCTTTTTCTGAGTTTTGTAGTATTTTCAGTCAAGGTTCTTGAAAGCTGATCCTGGTTATTGTGCATGCCCAGACATTCCCCATCTATTGTATCATCACACTGAAATGACCTTGTTAGGTGAGGGGGGTGGCAAGAGAGACATACTGCACCTCAGGAGAGCAAGTGGAGCCATGCGTATCAGGAGAAGACACTAAAGATTTATTGTCTGTGGCAAAGGAAACACAGATCTCTGCTTGTGTGGTAAGTGTTTCTGACACCACCATGGCAAAGGGTGAGTAGAGGCTGAGGGCCAGAAAATGTTCTTGTGGGGCCTAATACTAGGCACTCTCATTTGGTTTTCGGTATATTGAGCACGTCTTAGTGTTTAGTCTCTGTAACACTTAGAGTGCAGATGGTGGTCATACAAATCTTTCTTCCAAAGGGAACCTTGCTGTCCAGTTGACTACCAGGTTAGTTTCATTGGACTAGAATTTCTGAAGAGATCCGTTCTGTTTCTAAGAGGCAATAGCAACATACAGAGAAGTATAATTTTCCCAGTCTCATATTTTACTTATAGAAACATCTTTTTGTTCCACACCTAGGAGAAAAACATGGGTGATTTGGTTAAACTCAAATCTGGAGGAGGGAGGTAGATCTAACACAAGACCTGCAAACCTAGGGTGGCTTCTCAGTATATCTTGAACATCCCCAGAACACTGAGAAATGTGACTTCGGAGTCATAGTTACAGTGGGGTTTGTTTGTGTTTCTGGCCAGAAACAGCTCACTTCTTATACCCACAGAAGAAATTCATAGGAATGTGCAATATTACCTCCCTGAATACCTTGCTAAGAAAAAATAGAAAACATTGTGACTTTTATTCTATACTGTGTGCAGACATTAAGAACTCAGAATATAAAATATAAATGCTATTGCACTATGGTATATTTCTTTCTCTGTCTTCAGGTGGGGGGAACATCCTATACACATAAATGCTTCTGACTGGGGAAAAAATCACCAAAGCCAAACAAATGCAGAGGGAAGTGTTTTCGTTTCATTTACTTCCTTACTTTTTAAGTTGGATACCTCATTAGCCATATAAGAAAACTAAATGCCCTCTGTCATCAAGAGCAGACTGAATAGATTTAAAGCAGAGTCTTTAAATCATGTTAAAACATCTGATTCACTAAGTTGCTGTATCTGGGTTCTGGGCCTGACTGTACCACCTCTGTGCCATGAACAATTTTGCAATCACTCCAAAATTTATTTTCTCCTTTTTAATGTTTAAAATGGGATGTTGTGCATAAGGGCATTTATCTGACAGGGCTGACGGAAGAGCTAATGAAATAGAAAAGACCATAGTGCTGTGACTCAAGCTCAGAAAGATTCAAATAAATATTTGATATTTTCAGTAACACTCATTTTCATTATCTTCAAAACTGGCACCTCTGCTTCTCCGCATTACACCTCATATTTAATATTTTCCACTTGGCTTTCACCTTTATTCTTTTCCTCTTTTCAAATAATTTGAAGATTGTGCAGTGGGCATATCTAGGGTATATGTTTATGTGTAGAACACCTATGTTAGTATATGGCATATGTATTCCTGTTGGCCCAAGCAGATTTGACTTAGGTGCTGTTGGTTTAGCCCAGACCACGTTGACTGGATGGGGTTTCTTCATGCATCTCCTTGTAGGTGGATGCCTAAACGTGCTGGGAGAAGATGCCAGAGGAGCACAACAAATGAAATCTGAGCAGCTGGAATACTGAAATACATAATAAAAACTAAGATTTTGGTTCCAACCCACACTGAGGGTTTCAAATCAGAGAATAACGTGTTTTGTGAGAGAGGAAACCTAAAATTGATTTCCCAGCTTTATTTTAGGTCATATAAACACCCAGCTTCACTTTTTGTTGAGGATTCAACAAGTTAACACATGTGATTCTCTGGGAATATTGTCTGCCTTGGCGTAAACACTCACTCCGAGATTACAGTAGCCTATGGTGATAATACATTGGTAGTCAGTGCTTCTTCTCCTAGAGAAAGTGGATGCTACTTGACATGAAGCTTTGACAGCTGAAGGCATGGGAATTGAGGCATGAGATTTCCCTACAGTCAAGTCAAATAGTGGTATCTAAAGAAGCACTGGGAGTGCATCCTCCTTCCTAAAAGTGGAACTTCGATGCTGGACATATTTTGGTCTACTGAGGGGTCTCCTGTCCCTTTGCAGATCTATGCAGATTCTCTTTCATTGTTGCCCTCGATGAGCAGCTCTTGGTAGGAGAATGAGGCAGGGAGGGAGAGGCACTTCTGTTCCCCACTATGCTTGCTGTAGTGTGAAAGAATCTATTTGCAGTAAATAGCTTGAAATTAAGCCTCGATCAGACAAATATGCTTTAACTCCACACATGTATGTTTCCGCTATATTTATACTTGATTATTAGAATACACAAGAATGAAATATTGAGATGACTGGTTGAGAGTGTAATTTTCATTCGATTTCTTCATCTTGCTGTTGGCAGTTGCTCCTCAGGCTCTAGGGATAAAACATTGATTTAACAGAGAATCAGAAGGGCAGAAGGGTCTGCCAGAAGTGGTGGACATGCTTAATGTATTTAAAGGATTAATGGACTATTGAAATTAAAACCTCTAACAAAAGCATGCGATACTAACTCACAAATGCATGCATAACAACCTCATGGGCTGCAGCATCAGCCCATGGCTTACTTCTGTGTTGGAGGAGGCAGAGTGTAGACAGGATATTACTCAGACTGGGAAGGCTGAAATAATGTTTTGTTTCTCCCAAAATTTAGAAGTGTATACTTAATTACAAGGTCTCACATTCATATTTTTACCCCCAAGTAGTGCAGTGTAACAGTATATGTTTATTTTTTTTGTGTGTGTGAGGTTCCAGAGTATGATACAGAAAAGAAAGAAAGAAAGAAAGAAAGAAAGAGAGAGAGAAAGAAACATTTTTCTTCTACTACAGCATTTTCAAAAGGGCTCATGATTTAATGGTTTTTAATGAGGGCAGCAATAGCAATTGTTTCTATATGTATTGCAATATATTAACCTCTACAGATAGCGAAGTAGCAGTACTTAAGGCAATAAACCAGTTTCTCCAGTATTATTTGAATTTTTCTGTAGTGCCAGAGTTAGTAATTGCGAATTTGACATGAAAATGCGGAGACTTTCTGTATACATTTATCTGGCTGGAATTCTAGAGTGTTCCCCACTCCCTGTATTTTTGTCAACAGTGTTCAATTGACAAAAGCATTCTCTGGAGCAATGATTCGCAACCTTCCTAATACCGCAGCCCTTTATTACAGTTCCTCATGTTGTGCTGACCCCAATCATAACATTACTTTGTTGCTACTTCATAACTGTAATTTTGCTACTGTTATGAATTATAACATACACAGATGATATGCTGGATATCTAATAGGCAACACCCAAAGGGGTATGACCCATAGGCTGAGAACTGCTGCTCTAGAGGATGCTAAGCAGGATGCTAAGAGGATGTGTTGTCATTTGTGTGGGCAGCAGCCTCTGGCAGGCTCTACCTTGGGGGTTCAAACAGAAATGAATGGATCTAGAGTCAGCACATTCAGGTTGTGTTCTGTTCATGTGACAGCATAATCGTCATTAGTAAGATTTAGTCAAACACTTGACTCAGCTAGGATAAATAGATGAAAGAGTAACAAGACAAAAGACAGTATTTCTTGTGTTGAATTTATATCCAATGCATTTTGAATGCTATTAGATGACTTAAACAAACACAATGTCTAGGGCATAATTGCTGCTCACCATATACTTTATGATTCTCACTGCTACTTAATGACACAGAGCATTTCATAGCTATTTTTTATCTCTAGTTTATATAACCATTTAAATCCATTCTTTGAGAAAGGCACGATCAAGGCAGTATTTTTATAAGGATAGTTTTAAATTACAAATCAGAATTAGAAAAACTGGACCAAACAAACAAAACCAAAGCAAAGTACATAAAGTGGGCCAGGCAGTGTTGGCACAGGCCTTTCATCCCAGCACTCAGGAGGCAGAGGCAGAGGCAGGCAGATGTCTGTAAGGTCAAGGCAAGCCTGGCCTACAAGAACTAGTTCCAGGACAGCTAGGGCTGTTACACAAAGAAACCGTCTTGAAAACAAAAACAAAAATGAAAGCAAAACAAAAAACAAAAAAATCACCCCAAAACAAAAGAAAAACAAACAACAACAACAAAAGAACATAAAATGGTTGCCTGGGTTTTCTTAATATTGCTCTTGTGACTTGAGTGACTGATCCCTTTTCTTTTTTATTTCTGAAGTTATAATTACATCATTCTCCCTTCCCATTCTTTCCTCCAAACCCTCCCACGAACCCTCCTTTGCTCTTTGTTGAAATGTATGCCCTCTTCTTTAACTGCTCTTACACACACACACACACACACACACACACACAGAGAGAGAGAGAGAGAGAGAGAGAGAGAGAGAGAGAGAGAGAGAGAGAGCTCTGTTTGTAAATATTACTTTATTACTTGCATTTATGTTTTCAAGGCTGGCCACTTGGCATTAGAAAATCAATTGGTTTTTGCTCTTCCTGGGGAAGACTGTGTCTCCTGTTCTTAGTATTCATTAATTGCATGCAGTTCTTTGTCAAGGTTTGAGACCTCAAGAGCTTTCCCTTTGCACTGGCACATGGCTATTGTTCTTCTCCTTGTTCAGATTGTGTTTGGGCAGTCATGCTGATGATGCTTATTGGGTGTAACATCACTGACCTTTCCAGAAGAAATAATCTCACAGCAAACTTCACGATCCTCTGATTCTTACAATCTAATCTGCCCCCTCTTCTGCAGCGATCCCTGAGAATTGGTGCAAGAGTTGTACTGCAGATATAGCAGCTGGGGCCTGGGCCCCATAACTTTGTATTTTGGTTGGCTGCAATTTTCTACAATGGTCTCTGTCTGTTGCATAGAGAAGTTTCTTTGATGAGAGGTGAAGACTACATTTATATGTGGGTTTAAGGATAAACATTTAGAATGTGTTTAGGGGTTGCACTGGTGAGGAGGAGTGCTGGAGGAGGCTGCTTGTTGGTTCCCAGCCACCTGGATAGCTTAGACCTGAAATAATCACACAGAAACTGTATTAATTAAATCACTGCTTGGCTCATTAGCTGTCGCTTCTTATTGGCTAACTCTCACATATTATTTTAACCCATTTCTACTAATCTGTGTATTGCCATGTGACTGTGGCTTACTGGCTAAATTCCAGGTGTCTTTTTCCAACAGGGCTACATGGAGTTTCTCTGACTCCGCCCTTTTTCCTCCCAGCATTCAGCCTAACTTTCCCTGCCTATCTAAATTCTGCCTTACTATAGGTCTAAAGCAGTTTCTTTATTCATTAATGGAAATCATAGTACACAGAGGGGAATCCCTCATCAGTGGAGCTTGTAGGGCCTTCTCCAAGATTTATGATCTTACTACCTTGGGTAGATTTCTACTACTAGGCACAATTATTTTTTCTTGTTGGGCAGGTCCAACTAAAGAGCTGTTTGTTAATACCAATGTATGCATGCCAGTATTGCACCCTTAGGGTTATCATGTCATGTTGGTCGTTGTTGAAGCTCATGGGCATCATAGGTGGGTAGGACTGCTGGTTGCTTCCATAGTTTGGAAACCTGTTTGGTGCCTTCTGGTGCCATGAAAGCTAGTCATAAGCGAGGAGACTTTCAGGTTAGACACAGCTTGGGTCCTGTGGGCCCTAAATATGGAGCACATGGCATCTCCAGCAATAGGGATTACCTTCCATGTCTGATGGTAACCAAGGGCAGTAGTAACAACCGGTAATATTTTGGGTCTCTTTTGGTCAAATATTACCAGAAATTCAAAAGAATGTTTTTGTTATGTCAAATGTTTTTTTAAAAAATTGTCTATGGCTATTGAGGGAGGAGAAATGTCAGCCCAGATTGGAAATACAGACAGATAGATGAATAGATAGATAGAAGACAGACAGACAGACAGACAGACAGACAGATAGATAGGATTTCTTACAACTTTTCTGTCCTTACAGCCCTTTTAATCCTCCCACTGTATCTATCTCTCTCCCTCTCCCTAATTAAACCCCTCTGTTTTCCCCACTTCCCCCTGCAGCTCACCTGTAACCTGTTATTTTCCTCTCTATTGCTCACCCGGCCCCACAGTGGTTTATTTTTACTCTCCAGCTTTCTGCAGCTCCTCCAGGTTATGTATTCACATTTGAAGATTTGGGGGCGAGGAGACTCAAATGAGGGGCATCATGTGACATGTGTATCTCTGGGTCAGTTCCATCACTCAGTATGATCTCGTCTGTCTGCATCCATCAACCTGCGAAGTGAATGGTTCTACTTTTCTCCACCGCTGCACAGTAATCCACAGTGTATATGGACCACATTTTCTTCATTGAGTCATCAGTTGAAGGATACTCAGATTGAGACACTTAGATTGATAGACTCTTTGCCAACTCTACATCTGATGGAAAATTAACATCCAAAGTACATTTAAAACTCTACACAAAGAGTTAGACAAACAAACAATAACAACAAAAATCCCAACAAAAGACCCATCAAAAATGGGCTTGGGATCTCTACAGAGTTTTCAGAAGAATGGGTTAAAATGGTTAAGAGATATAACCACCTGTTCATTATCCCTAGCAGTTAGGGAAATGCAAATGAAAACAACTTGGAGATGTCATCTTATCCCAGTCAGAACAGCAGAGACCCATAAAACAATGGAAAACAATTGTTGGAGGGATATGGGAAGAGAAAATATCCAGCCACTGTTGGTGGATTTGCAAACTGGTACACACATTCTGGAAATTTATGTGGAGAGTTCTCGAAACTTTAAAATGAAATCTGCCATGTGACCCAGCTGCACCACTCGGCATATGCCTGAGGGACTCAACATCCTGCCTTCTAGATGCTTGCTCAGCCATATTCGCTGTTGCTCTATTCACAATGGCTAGTGAATGAAAGCATCTTTAAAATATTTATTTATTTATTGGTTGGAAAAAAAGCGTATTGACATTTATGGGTGTTTTCGAAGATTAGTAAAAATTAAAATTTATTTATCTACTATTTTTTCTTAAGAGTTAAAGCCAAAAACTTTTAATACATTTTAATCTCTGTAATGAAGATTAAAATAAAAATGGCATATAATTTCAGGGAGGCCACCCATGATTGAGCATGTTATATCCTGCAGGAAATTGAAATGGGACATGAGTGTAAAATGTGCTGTAACTCAGCTCTCTTCATTCTAGCCAAGCTAGAGAGAAAGGTGCTTTGTTGTGGTGGACAAATTGTTGCTTTGTTTTTTTATTCCTCCATTCCCTGCTTCCCTCCCCTCCCCTTCTTGTCCTTGCTCCTCTGCTCTTCTCTCCCATCTCCCCTTCTCTTTATCTCTTTCTTACTTTTTCTTTTAAAAAAAATAGGAGGATAAAATCTTCAAGCTCTCCACACTGTAACTTGGGGTGTGCCGTGAATCCATCTCAACTCTCGGCATTATTCACTATGTCTTACTAAAATGATGAGGTGAATTCTTTGAAAGCAGGATCATTTTTGACAGAGGAGTGAGAATCTTTTGTGAAGGAACTGCTGAATAGATGTTTCTCTGGTTTTAAACTTGACTTCTGGAGTCTTTGTCTGCTTCAGTTCTACCATCTACTTTGAAACTTTCCTTGAAAACAATCATATGCATTGAACTATTTCAAGTATGTTTGGATGGACACAGTATTGTAACACACCACATTTATTTATTCGGTGTTACCCTGCATGGACACTGAACCCCACATACTTTTCCACAGTTCTCTCTGTAGCCCTATAAGGCAGGTGCTGCTGTATTCCACATGGTATCACTGAAGAGAAAGAGAGACAGGGTTTTTACAGAGAGGAGAAACCTATATTGTTGAACACTCTTGTCATTGTATTTAAAAGTGTAGACAGTTATTCACCCATGTTGCTCCCAAAGCCTTTTGCTCTTTTGGTTCATAAAGTTCGATAATATGCCACAGCTCATATCTCATAGAAACACCTCAAGATTACACATTTAATTCCATAGCTTTATACTTGAAGACTAAAGGGCATGGGGCATCTGGTAAGATGGATCAGTAGGTAACGCTGCGTGTTGCCCAGTCTAAGGGTCTGGATCTCCTGGGACCACGTGGAGAGAACTGACTTCTGCAGGCTTCCTCTGACCTCCAAAGGTGCTCTGTTACGTAACTGTCTGTGCAATCACTCACACACCAAAGAATACAAGGGTGAAAGATAGCAGGTCATTGTTTATAAGTTGTGTGTGTGTTCTGTGTGTAATAATATGTGTCAAATACTTTTCTTACTACAAAACAAAAATATATTCTTAAGGAAAAATGTATAGGTGTCAGAAGGGCCGAGGCGAGAAGTATCCTTTCCCAGCCTGCAAAGAGTTAAAGTATTATCCCATTCCCCTGCCCCCAGGCTGTTTTAAAAATCTACTTGAGACTATGTTACATAAATACCAATCTCAATCCTGTTTGTAAACTATATAATCGCTGCACAATATACATAAATATGAAAATTTCACAGTGAATTTCATCACAATTATTATGCATTAATCGTTGGAATAAGAATAAGTCATTCTTTCTTTTATATTATTTGATGTGGCATTTATAACAACCATGTTGCATTAACTAAGTACGTTTGTGGTTGCTCACTTATCCATACTCTGGACATTGAAGAATTTTCACAGTAGGGATGGTATCTAAATATATAATAAGCAGCAGTAGGGGTTTCTTCTTATTTAAGGTTCATTTCAGTTATTTGTGGCCAACCTTATTCTGCAAATATTAAATTTAGAACTTTAGGAAGAAGCATCCAAATGTCCTGCTTTTCTGAATAACATGATCATATCAAGGACATGCTGCTGTGTCTGCTTCCATGTGTCTGCCATGGATGTGAGTCATTCTTCTCTTTAGTGTATCCACGCTGTATATGCTACCCGCCTGCTCATCGCTCTGTACGTTATCATATTGCCTGTCACTGTGCTTGTGCTTAGGTAGCCTTATTTTACTTGCTAATAACCCCAGGGTGCAAGTGAGATCTCTAAGGTACTCACTTTTGTAGGTGAAAATGTGCAAGTTCTTTCTTTTTTTTTTTTTTAATGAAGGACAATTGCATGCTGAGGTTGCTAAGATCTCCCATCAATACGATCACTCTCTCCCCAGATCTTCCATCCATGTAACTGCTGAGATGGGGAAATCAGGGCTATAATGCTGTGGTGCTGCAGTGTACACAGTACACACAGAGTTCATAGTGTATGGTACTGCTTAGACACGAAACAAATGTGTCGTCTCTGCACACACGCGCAGGGAAACGTTGGCACTGTGGCACTTAGGGCTACTCACAGTTGGGTATAGACCGCCATTAGAACTTGTCCACTGCATATCTGAGGGGATACTTTTATTCCAAGTGGGGTGTTTTGAGAATAAAACTTGTAGGTTTACAAGGAAGGATGAGAAGTATTTTTTTTTCAAGGCAAGTAAATCACTTTTATTCAGTTAATGTTAATGAAGACAGTTTAATTAATTGTTCCAAGAAGCCTTTCTACACAGCTGTTCTCGCCCTCCAGAAGCCCTTGTCACCTTTCTTTCTACTTTTCTACCCTGGGTCTTTCTGTTTTCTTTTCAGCATTCTTTAGGAACAGGGACAAGCAAGGCTCTTAAACAAATTTAGCCTTATTAATCCTTTGCTTGTATTAAAATTTAACAGACAATAAATGTATAGCTGCATTTTCCTACACAATGAGTAGTTGGGAGGAATTCCAAACCGAGAGAAGAGCAGAGTGACCAGAAGAGGAAGCAAGAGAAGGCAAGAGGGTGTACTAAGTGGGCTTCAGATGCCATTTATCCTTGGTTTGCAATAATTTCAAATGTGATTTCAAGTGGTGTTAAATGAGCTTACATGAGTTTCTTTGTCTTTTTTTCATTTTGTTTAATATTTATTTGCTTTATGATCTACTGCAAAGCATTGGAAGAATTTAATGAACAAGATAGATATTGAACTTTTCTTCTTCTGGAGTTAATCTTTAGCGCATAAGGAAGATAGTCAATAAATATTCAAAATAAGTATAAAATATTGTCCCACGAATAAGGATTTAAGTGAACGCAGCTGAGGGAGTCACACTTTAGCACATACCAAAGCAAACAGTGACATTTTAGGTAGAAGTACCATGAATAAAAAAAATAGGTAAAATAATAGATAATGAACATCTCAGAACATTTGCAGTTATTCAGGTCCATATGTGAATATGTTCAGGGAATGGCACAAATCACATTATTTTTATTTAATGTTTTTTTTTTGATTAGCACACAGCAGCTTGTGGGACCAGCTACTATAGAAGCTGAGGCAGGAGGATTGTGAATTTGAATCCAGTAAGGACTTTGCTCAAAACGTGTCTGTGTGTTTTGTGTGAGCCTCGTTATTTGTAAGGGTACATCACTTATCTAGATCAGTGCATTTGTGGCCAACACGTGATATGTGCTCGTTTACTCAAGGCTTCCTAGTGTTGCTCTGGGAGCAAACAGCGAGCCCTCACTGCTGCAACGTTAACCTTGCCAATCACAGACTTCCTGTAAGTGCACTGTAGTTTCTTGGAACCTTGTCTGGCTTGGCGTTGGCATCCTTTTGCTAGATTACATTTATGCATTAGTGCCATCTGTGCCTGCTGCACCTTCTGTGAGTTAGCCCTGTCCAAATGACTGGCATTTATCTGGAAATAGAGGGGAGAGAGAGAGGGAGAGAGAGAGGGAGAGAGAGAGAGAGAGAGAGAGAGAGAGAGAGAAAGAGATAGAGACAGAGACAGAGAGATATTTACTCACTGTTGGCACAAGTCGAATTTTGTAAGGGGCACATAAAGCCATTTCTCTTGACTTACTGACTCTTGGAAAATTAAATGTAATAATTATTTATTTTTAGCCTCTGAAATGCAAAAGAAGTTACAACTCAGTGTCTAAATAAAGAAATACAACAAAGCACACATTTGCTAGGTTTTCAAGTTGAGAAAATTTTTGTGCAATTTGAATACGAGGGTGCTTCTCATGTGATAGTGAATATACATAATATGGGGTTTGGTGTGGCTGAGTAGATATGGTAGATACTTGAACTGAGTTCTATTTTGATCAGTGTGTTGAAGTATAGACTTAATTTTACAATTTTATTTAGGAAACGATAGCTCTATATTCGACATATAAATCAGATTGCTGAATTATTCCATAGCCTCTCTCCAAGATGTTATTATTTTAAGCCATATGGTATTGCCACAGTTCTCATACCTCCAACACACCCTAAGCTGTGAGTGGAAATAGAGGAATCGTTTTCTCATCAGTAAAAATAGATGTCGAAAAGTTTCAGCTCACTTACGCTGCCTATTTTTAAATTATACCTATTTTCAGATGCTCCATCATCTGGTTTCCATTCTTGGGGCAGATTAGATGCGGTGAACTAGACCAGGGTCATGGGGTCTCCTAGTGATAGATACAACACAGTGGGGAGAAGTAATAGCCTCCAGGAAGACAAAGGAAAGGGCAGACAAACAGGGACTCAGAGAAGCATGGCAGTGCAGGCTTGTTCATTGGGAGAAGCAGCTCCCCAGGATACTCCTGAACTGTGGGCAGAGTAACAGTGCTGGCAATTACAGACTCCTTATGCATGAATGCAGCTCAGTTTAGGAAGAAGGAAGTATGAATTCTTTCTTGAAAAGATTCAACCTAAGATGGGAAGCACAAAGGCTTAAGAGTCTCATAAGCATGGCTGTTCTGTGCGCTGCCTGGCACTCTTTAGGCTCAGAGAGAAGTTAAGTCCGAGTTTCACTGTGTGGCTCTGGCTGGCCTAGAACTCACATGAAGACCAGGCTACACTCAAGGATGTGTCAGTTCTCCTGCAGCTGTCTCTTAGAATGCTGAGATTTTTTAGGAGTGTATTACACTGCTCTCCCTCAAATTATACTTTAAAACAATGTTGGAAGCTAGTTATTCTGCTTTATTGTTTTCTGGATATTCAGTTGTTGATTTGGAAAAGTCTTGAGAACCACAGCGCTATTCCTGTGTTTTGGTGTAAAGGAGGAGAGACCACAGAACCTCTTAAAGATCATGGGTCCATCTTGGGCGTAGGGAACAGGAGTGCGGTGGGATGGAAGGCGGCAGTTGTTGGTGGCAGTTCCATCTAGGAGGTGGGGGTGGAAGTCAGTGGCTACAGATACATCCTTCCTAGCTAAGCACAGCAGTACTCTTTCGCTATCAAGTGCCGGAGTCTTAACTGATGTTTTTTCCTGATGGCCTAGTCTATAAGCCCAGTTGTGTTCATCCTCATTTGCCAGATGGCAGGCAATGACAAAACCCTCCCAGCACCTAGGATGGGTAGAAAACCAGTCCACCACCCCCTCACTCAACTGTTAGGGTAATTGCTCTGGTTCGAATTACTTTTCCAGCTATTATGCAGAGGTAATAGTTTTCCAACCCCATTAAGCATCCTATTGAGATTGAAGTCAGGAATATTTCTACCATCTTATTCTTAGTTAACTTTTGAAATGGTGCATATTTTCTTGAATATGTGCCTTATAAGAAGTACCTTTTATGTACATCATCAGTTTCGCTACAGTAAAATGAATCAACCACATTATAAATGAAACAACCATGGTAGCTTCTATAAATAATCATGTGATAATAACTGTAATGGAAGGCCATCAAATCTTTCAACAGTTTCGGGGGGGCTTAATTTCAATAAAGTTTTATTGGTTATTTTTAAAGCCAAAGTTTCATACTCTGTAAGGAAATTAATTCTTTTCACTCAAACTTTTATTATATTTCTAATTCGTTATGTATTTTTTCTTTTACATTTTATTCTTTGACAATTTCATATATTTATTCATTTATTTATTTATTCTGCATTGCACTCTCACCCCCTCTCTTCTGCCAAATCCTTTCTTCATTTGTATACTCTAAGTTCACCTCCTCACTGAATTCTATAATCACATTGCAGTTACTTGAAAATCATATACATAATACGAATATTATTTTTTAATTATGTATGACATAAAGGTTATTGTTATTTTAAATGTACAGTTTAGTATCATCAAATCCATCTACATTTGTTTACAACCATCACTTTTATCCATCCCCAGAATTTTTATCAGCAACCCGCACTGAAGTTTCATACCCCCTGAATGGTCCTTCACCTTCTCCCTAGTTCCCAGTAGCCACTCTGGATCATCTGTCTTTGTGTGTGTGGTTGCTTTAGAGTCCACCCACATGTGAAATCATGTGGTATCGCTCTTCTGTAACTGGTTGTTTCAGTTGGCACAGTTCTTTCCAAGTGCAATAATGTTGTAGCATGCAGTGTTAGAATTTTATTTCCTTTTTTAAAGTTAAATTTTTAATTTTTAAAATTTCGTACATAGATACTATATTTATATCTTTCCTCTCCCTTTCATGTCCAATCCTAGTGAGTCTCTCCCTACTCTCTCAAATTATTGACATCTTTACCATTATTGTTATAAACACACACACACACACACACACACTTGTTGAGTTCATTTAGTGTTGCTTATATGTCTGTGTGTTCAGGATTGTTTGCTTGTGTTTGGATGAAATATCAGGAGGCTAATCTATGATGAAGACTTAATGCCTTTCTCTTAGCAACTATTGACTGACTGAAGCTCTTCATCTCATGGGGAATTGCTAGATTTCTTCTGTTCACATTGGCATCTCACCTGGTCTTGTCAATATGTGGGTCTTTCTGAGGAAACCATACTGTTGGCATTCATGGGTACAATGTCCCTGTCATGTCTAGAAGGCACTGGCAGCAGAGATCTTGGTCTTCTGTCTCTTGATGTCTTCTCTGAGCCGTAGGGGAAGGAGCTGTTTACATTAGAGATAATATGTTTTGGGGCTGGGCGACCTGTAGTCAGTTGGTTTGGTTGAATTTTGACTAGTTATGAATGTCTGTAATTTTCTCCATCTCTTGAAAGAAAACTTTGATGACAAGAAGTGAGAGCTTCATTCATCTCTGAGAAACAAAAGATAACTATTTAGAATGTATTTGGGGATTATATAGGTTTGGGAAAGTGGCAGTAGTAGGCTCCCTTTTTAAGGATGGATAGACTAGTTCACTGTGTTCCTATATCTAATTTAAACGTTGCTTTATCCCTGAACAGACACTCCTGCTTGGATTTTTGACCTTCTGACTCTTGTGAATAATGCTGCAATGGATGCAGGAGTCCTTGCTCCCAGGTCTCTTAGAACCGTATCAGAAAGCCATTTCTGGCTCATACTGCAATTCTGTGGTTATTTCTTTAAAGGACCATCATTGTTTTCCAGAAAGACCACATAATTTTATATTTCCCTTAGACATGCATAAGGATTTGAGTTTTCTACATCTACTCAAGCTTATTTATGTTAAAACTAATGATAACTTACTTACCAAGTGGTAAGTAGTAGGACAAAGTTAGTTTTTGTAAAAACTTCCATTTCTTTTTTACTTTTTATTTATAAGTAATTTATTATTCTTATTTTAATCCATTTCTTATGTATATTTAATTCATTTCTCATATATATCTAAGATTTTAAAAATGATTTTTATACATGCACGATGAAATAATTACTAATAAAATAATAATAAATTAATTACAAATAAACACAGCCACCCTCTTCTATAGTTAACTTTCTTTATGTTTGCATGAGAGAAGACAGCACCATGTCTACTTTTAGCCCATATTCCTCACGCAATACAGTATTACTAACAACCTTTAACTATGTGCCTTGAAACACCTTTCTAACTGCTAATTTGTGTCCTTCGACCTCCTTTTCCATTTCCCACTGCCTTTCTGTCCTTGGCCACCATCACTCGACCACTCTGCTTATTTGACTTTTAAGGAAATAGTTTGTACATGTGCTCACATTGTGGTTTTCTTCCTGCATTTGGCTCCTTTGGCTTTTCGCAATGTTATCTGATTCAATTATGCTGTCGATGACAGACTATTCTTTTGGAATGCTGAATAGTGTTTCTTTGGATACACCACATTTTCTTTTCCTTTAAAGTTGTCTTCATCTTAAAAGCAGAAGTTGTCTAAAAATCTCGCTTACCTTTTTTTACTCATTGGTAGACACAGGTTGTTTCTATACTTTGGCAACTCAGTATTTCTGTACCCACAGCAGTGCTTTTCCCACTCAGGCATTTGGATTGGCACAGGAATACAAATGCATTGTATTTGTTGTGTTGGGTAAGACATAGTAACTTCAGAACAGACTTTATATATAAGAAATGTAATCGGACTTCTTAGTCCATTTAAAAATATCTATAGACTTGTTATGTGCAGCTGTCTCATTTGATGAAATTGATGCACTTTTGCAATGAAATATGTACTTTAGCATGCAAGTCTTTCGAGAGCATTTTAAATTCTCCTTTCCCCTTTCAGCTTAAAGTCAAAGCTAATCATTTGCTTCAATACGGCAATTTACCCTCTCCCCAACTTGTTATATCACATGACCTTCTACATGAGTAGTTGACATGTAAGCTGTAAGATGGTGGCATTGGAATCAAGACCTCTTGAGATCGAGTTAGTCACTTTAGTAATATAATACAGTAAATTATTTTATATAGAAATGGTTGGGATTGCTGTATTTTTGTAAAATGAAAATTCTTGTGAACTCATTAACTAAGTCCCCTTAAAAATATCACATAACATGAGCCTTGCATAGGTTTTCTATTCTTCAGATATTGTAGGCAGATAATCATCTGTAAGTATTTTTTGCTTTTACTGTCTTGTATCGCAATCAGCATTGATCCTGTAATCTTGACTGCTTTCCACAACCATTGTTTTAGACATTAATTTTTAACTTCTTGCAAGGTTAAAAAATACAGAGCAATAACAAACATTCTACTTTACAATTTCTCTTTTCTGGAAAACTGCTGAATGATTCTGATCTACATATCAGACTTTGGCTCCTTGGTACTCTCCTGTTCATAGACACCACCTGATGCACCAGCCTGGTGGACATAGTTTCCCTGATGTCAGCTACTGTAGTTACTCAATGGATGTATTTTTAATACTGATCGATGGAAACTGATCCTAGTCAGACACAGAATGGTCTGATGTAATCTTTTTCAGTGTGAGAATGTATATCATGCCCCCTGGAAGTAGATGTTAGCTGTAGAAATTTTGAGTTCCTAGAAGGTAGTGTGATTATGGAAAACATCATGCTCCCATTGGTGTTTAGTCTTATTGATATGCATGATTTGAGATTACTATAAAAGTAATAGATTTGCATGGTGTTATCTTTTTAACCAATATTTGTGCCTGGAATTCAGATTTGCTTTTTCTTATTTCCATATGCTCTGTTTTAAACATATGTTAAGATGTTATTTAAAACTAGACGTACCAAAAAAAAAAAACCCACATAAAATATGTTTTCGTCATTATCAGAGGCATCATTTGGAATGAGAGAATGTAAGTTATGTCTGTGAAACAGGTTTTAATAGCACCAGATAGAATGAACATCTGGCTGCTATTCCACCAGGTGCATTGATGCTGTCAGAAGAGCCTATATTAAAATGCTGATACAATTGTCCATTTTTGGGATGTGCCAACACCATGATGTTCACTGAGTGTTTTCCTTATGCCAAAGATTAGTGTTGATGTTGTTGGAACAATAAGATTTAAAAAGTAAATAGATAAACCACATTTGCCAATGCTATTGAATTTCCTTAGGGATGCTATTTGAATAAAACTACAACTACATCATTTCATGCAGACTTTCTCTCTGTTGTGCTAGGCTGTTGTAGTTGGGTTGGCACAGGCGTTACTGTGGCATTGTAATTCTACATGGCAAATGGGGCTTCTTGTTTATGTGCTTCAGTCATCAAAGGAATATATTGAAGGGACATGTTCTCTCTCTCTCTCTCTCTCTCTCTCTCTCTCTCTCTCTCATTTGTGTGTCTGTTGAGGTCACAGGTAAGTCTTGGTGTGTCCTTCCTCAGGAAAGATGAATCATAAAATGAGACAGAGTGTTATATGGAGGCTTTTCATTTGTTCCTGGCTGCCCAGACCCAAAATAAGCACCCAGAAACTATATTATTTTAATCACTGCTTAGCTAATAGCTTAAACATATTTCTAACCCACTCTCACATCATAATTTAACTGTTTTCTTTTAATCTGTGTATCGCCACATGGCTATGGCTTACCAGTGAAGTTTTGCCATATCTGTCTCTGGCAGTGACTCCATGGCTTCTTCTGACCCCACCTTCTTTCTCCCAGTATTCAGTTTAATTTTCCCCACCTACCTATATTCTGCCCTGCATAAGCCTAAGACAGTTTATTAACCAATGGTATGCACAGCATACAGAGCAGAATCCCATGTCATCTCCCCTTTTCTGTTTAAATAAAAAGGAAGGTTTTAATTTTAACACAGAAAAATTACATGTAACGAAACAGGTATCAACCAAGATTTACAGTTACAATATTTATATCTACTTTATCTCTTATCATAACTAAGGACAATTATAATTATCACTATATAGTCTTCAACTCCATCAAAGACCCCAGAAGGTCATAATATTACCTAAGTAAACAAGAAGTGCATTGTAAGCTCCTTCCTAAACTCTAGAATTGACAGAGACATCTTGCTACCTGGACAGTCACCCAAAAAGTTCTTCTGTACCATTGGGGCATCCATCCATCTTCAGCCAATAGTCCCATAGTATCTGGCAGACTATTCCATGAATTTCAAAGACAGTTCTACCTATATTGGCAGTTTGTCAGTCACCTTCTTCTGTGTCCTCAGAATGTCTGGCAATCTCAATCTCTTTCACAAAGGACTTTCATAAAGTTCTTTCCCGAAGAACTGACTCACCTTCTTTAGGCAGCTTCTGCAGTCATTTCTCTGTGGGGCCTGCATGTCTAGTTCATACAACATAGCATCAAGCAGTCCAGACAAGAGCATTTTCTTGTCCAAATGGCTAACCAACACCATTAGGAGCCTCTTTGGTGTTGAAGTAGCTCTTGAAGTAGCTTGGTGCTGCCAGGAGCAGATGTGTATCGCTGTTATGAAAAGTCCTAAGTTTTTAAAACATTTTAAATGCCATATTCTGAACGTCTCTGAAAGATTTGAAGAATACCTATCTAACTGAAATATATCTCTATACATCTAGAAAACTTAACATGACTACAAGCTTGAGTGCTATAGATGACTCTATTAACTTATATTTCATAATTATATATTACATTTTATAATGAGTTGCACAAACACAATACCTTAATCAAGAACAATATATATACATATAATATATATATATATATATAACAAGATTAACCTTAAATTTGTATCAATAAACCGAGATCCATACCAATGCAAATCTTTATAGCATATTCCCCTTTAAATGTAAATAAATATTTATAAACAATATTTGGCAATATGGGCATAATTCTCTCCAAACTGCTTCCTCTTTTTTGTTGGGCAAATTAATTTTTAGGGGTGTTCATGGCTACCTTTCAGGGGCTTATGATCCATCAAACCACATTAGTCTGAAAGAAATCCACAGGTTCTCATCTTCTGTGGAAACAAAAGAGAAACCTCTTTTCCAAAGCAATATATCCTTAGACCCAAATTTGGAAATAAAGACCCCTTTATATTGGTTTATCTTAGCATCTCCCAAAATCAAATATCTCTCTGCAGTCAAAAAATTCAACGAAAACACAATATACATAATCCAGAGTCTCTGGTATATTCCATTTTTATATGGCTTATTTTTTTCTTTGCTCCTTTTAATCTATGACTGCCTGTAGTCTGTCTCTTTAAAAACTTTGGTTTTTTTTAAAAAATATTTCTTTTTCCAACTCTCTTGCTCTTTTTCTACTCTTTCCCAAGCCTGTTTACATTTATCCAACATTGTGACACATTTAGAGGTGGTTTTCATCTAAACTTGTCTTTATTGAGTATCTGTAATCCTTTTCTGACCAGAAATGCTTCTTAAAAAGCTAAATGACATTACTATAACTAAGGCTGCTTTGTGTTTTGTATCCAACTGCTTGTGTTTGTGTTTTGTATCCACCCAGTCCAAAATGGTGGAAGTCTATTTACTGCCCTGAGACTGCCAGGTGGGAGTCGTCCTTACCACCTCAACTTTGATAACCAGCTGGCCCCTGCTGCCACCAAGTAACTTGCAGCATGCTGCCCATAAGCCCCATTTAAATGTTTTGCCTCCTGAAAGAGCCAGAGTTCGCGCTGGCAGCACAGCCCTGAAAGCTGGCCTATAAAAACTTCTTCTTTTCTGTTACTGCTGTTACTGCTGAATCAGGAAAACCTCTCTTAAAGGAGCTGTGGCATGCTGCCCACAAACAGAGCAAGAAGTTGTGTTAAACTCTGTGTGTGTGTGTGTGTGTGTGTGTGTGTGTGTGTGTGTGTGACTAGGATTCCTTTCCAAGCTTTCTCAGGTTTTACATGGATTTAGTCAGCCACATTGGTGTACCAATTTTTTTGTACAGAGGCTTTTTGTTCATTTCTGACTTCCTAGTCATTAAATGATCACTCAGAAACTATATTATTTAAATCACTGGCAGGGTCTCTCACTAACCCAGGGATCATCAATGATTAGGCTACGATGGTTGAACAGTGAGTAGGTAGGGCCCATCCGTGTATCCCTCTTCAGGGTCGTTATTGTTAATTTGCATTACAGGGTCAGTTTTTTTGTTTTCATGTAGATTCTTGGGCTCAAATTCATATTCTTATACCAACACTGTACCAAATGTGCCATCTCTCCAACTCTTCAAATGACAAGGCTATGATATTCAACTCAAAGTACACAGCTTTAAGAATACTGGATTTTATATTATAATTCACGGACGAACAAGTGGGCTCCTACAACATACCATTGCTGTTATTGTTATTTATTATAGTTGTAGCTTTCTCCTCTTTCATGTTCCCAGCTTCAAAGAGTGTCTGTATTCTGTTCTTCCATAACCTTACTCTTTTATCCCAAGAAGAATGGCTCTGATAATGAAATATAGATAAGAATTTTCCTCATTAAGTAAATAAGAAATGGTAATTAAATTTAGTTTGCTGAGTTGAGTTTCATCATTAATTTTTAGCTAATTAATTGATTGTGTTCATGTGTGTGTGCTTGCACCTGGCATAAATGTATGTGTGTGTACCACATGGGTAGGAGTCTGTGGCATTCAGAAGAGGAATCCGATCCCTGGAACTATAGTTACATGTGGTTGTAGTCCACCACGTAGATGCTGGGAACAGAACCTGAGTCCAGTGCTAGAGTAGTGAGTGCCACTAACTATCAACCCAGCTCTGGGTTTTATTATTTTAAGAATATTTTTATTCTCTTTAAAAATTAGTATTTGAATGTTTTTATTTATTGGAAAATGCTACTCTATATTCCCATTTTCATATTTAATGACCTGAGTGAGAAATGCCCTTCCTGAGTCATGGCTTGGTCACTGGGATTTCCACAACATATACATACACCATGGGTTATGCTACCTGTGTGAAAAGAAATTTAAATACTGACAAGAAATAACAAACATAAAAGGAAATAAATGCTCATGTTAATATCAATTTAACATTCTACTTCCTGCTATGAACATGTGGCTGAGTTATTCAAAAGGATCCCTTCCCACTTGTTCAAACATGTGTTGCATTTTGATTTAAGACTTGCTATGTAATGGGAATGTCCTTCCTATTGTCTCTGTCTGTTGGTGGCTTTCAGTATGAAACAGACCCAACTTCTACCATCTGCTGTCTGTTCAGGACCAACATCAAGGTCAGCCCCTTCATGATGCCTGCTGTTGCCCAGTTTAGAACTCTGCCATCCTGCAATCCAACCATGTCTCTGTTATGCCAGTTGTTGTGTTAGGCACTGGAAACAGGGCATCTAGACCATTTGAATATTAATGTGACAAAAGAAAGCAGAAAGACTCTTGCTGATTGTGTGGTGGTTGCTGCTGATTAATTCCAAGTCAGTTAGTGGGCAGTAACATGTAGTTTTGTATATATTATTTTCAGCAAGTCAACCATGGCATTTTATTTTACATTTCACTAATCACTGTGTTGTTAGACTGAAAATTTCAATTTCCATACAAATAAAATCAGTTATATGTCTTGGAGAATATTGACTATATAGTTTACAATTGGCATTGCAAATGTGGGGCTTCATTCCTTCTTTCCTCCCTCCCTTCTTTCTTTTATCCCTTCACCTCTTGTGAGAGTCAATATAATGCTAAACCCACTGTAATAGCATCTAAAATCTAATTAAGCTCTCTGTTTATTTATAGTCAGAGAATATAATAAGATAGTTAATTATAGTATTACTAAAATATCATGCTTGCTTAGAATATCAGAATGTATTTCTCTACACTAACCTTATATCCATATCTATATACTTGTCTGTACTATGATCTATTCTGTCATCTATCTATCTATCTATCTATCTATCTATCTATCCATCTATCTATCTATGCAACCATCCACCTATGTACCTATATATCCCATGATATGTCATTAATTTTACCAAATATTTGATTTTCAAATAGAGTTGAAACCTCAGAGTCTTTC
The DNA here is from genome assembly GCF_982192425.1 of Myodes glareolus. Lineage (NCBI taxonomy): Eukaryota > Metazoa > Chordata > Mammalia > Rodentia > Cricetidae > Myodes > Myodes glareolus. The sequence goes on from NC_142033.1 coordinate 11,917,277, forward strand.
TTTGTAACATATAATTGCATTGAAATATCACACCATGATTAAATGGGTGTTGCATTGTCGAATTGTCAAAACCAATCATTTTTTGTTACTTGACTTCAACCTGTTTTTTTTTTACATTTCTGAGTTCCATGCAAATAGAAAAGCATTCTTTATACATAAAGGTGACTTCATACACTTTCATTTTAACCAACTGTTGTTGTAGAATAGCAAGCAGCCTTTCACATCTCTAGTCATATGAATATACATATATTCTTATGTAAAAGCTTGAAAGGTCGAGCATTTAAACTTCCCATTTTGTTGAAACTAACTGTATCTCCAGATATGTTTACTATTTCTATAATCATTTTAAAACTTGCTCTTTATAATTTGTAAAAACTAAGTATGTTAATGATAACTATGTTAATTAAAAGTTAATATTAATGCACATTTAGTTTATTTCCAAACTATGAACATGAAATCCCCTTTAAATGCCATTGCATACTCACTGATCAGTGAAATGACATCTGGGCCACAGTGTCTGTCATCTTTCTTTGCAACAAAAGGCTTATCTTAAAAACTTATTTGGACCTGGGTCTGTATAAACAAGCAGTATAGGCTTCACATGTTATTAGCTTTAAGTTGGTGTATGCAAAGGATTCAAAGTGTTGTTTGGAGCTTTCTTCTTTATGAACTCTACTTAGCAACTAATGTACTTATATGTCTGATGCTCTAAGAGTTTAGAAGTCATAAATATTATGAGAAAACTTTTAATTCAAATTATTCTGTTATATAAAGACAATCATTTTTGGTGTATAAGTCTGTACACATTCAAAATAAAATCCCAGTTTTGGGAATTTGGATGTCTTATTATTAAACATAGAAATAAACTACAGTTATTTAAACTTGTTTTTCTCAAATGTGCTGAAAATATTAAAAGCATACACTTGTATCTTTTTAGTTGAATTATCTTGAATTATCCTTACATACTCTATTAGACTATATTTACACACAGACACACAGACACACAGACATACAGACACACACACAGACACACAGACACACACACACACACATATATATATATATACATATATATATATACGCACAGAGAGAGAGAGAGAGAGAGAGAGAGAGAGAGGAGAGAGAGGGAGATGGTGTTTATTGTGATGAACTGAAAACAAACAGAATCATAACAACTAATTTGTTTTTTGCTTTTTTTTTTGAGACAAGTTTTCTCTGTGTAGTACTGGCTCTCCTGGAACTCACTCTGTAGACCAGAGTGGCCATGAACTCACAGAGATCCACATGTCTCTGCCTCCTGAGTGCTGGGATTATAGGCATGTGCCATCACCACCTGTCTTGCCACTAATTTTTTAACTAAAGCTTTAGGAAGATTTTTCAAAAGAATGATGAATAGAGAAATAGATGTTTTAGCAGCTCAGGGTACTCATAACCTCACTGATGACCTGGGAACTCTGTGCACCTATCTTGGGTGGCCCATAGCCTGTTCTTCCAGCTTGAGGAGATCCAATTTTAGTCTCTGGAGGTATATCCACTTATGTAAACACACCAACCACATAAATGTGCATATAATTAAAAATTAAAGTTCTTAACTTTATTTATCTTTCAAAAAGTAATCCACAACTGTTCTTTAGACCAAAGTTCTAAAATTATGTACATGTCTATAGCATTATTTAGTTGTCGCTATGCATGAAGCATCTTTTCAAACAGTCAAAGTAAAATTTCAGGGTTTGTTTTTATGTGGAATATCCTGCTAAATAATCAGTGTGGAAATTAGGTAGAAATTTAGATTTGTTATTGATAAAAGAAAAGATCTGATTATTGTGGGAAGAACTATTCTTGTAGAAAAACCAGCAGTCATGAAGACTCTGGGATGAAGTTTCACAGCTGCACCTATGGGAACAGAGCAGACAACAACAAAGGAAGAACAGACTGAGTGATGAATACAGCAGATTATGAGGCCAGTGTAGATAGAAGATTCTGTTCTGCCTGGTCCTGCAGCCTTTCAGTCCCAACAAAAACACAGAGGCTTATATTTATTACAAACTGGTTGGCCTATTAACTCAGGCTTATTACTATTAAGCTCTTGAAACTTAAATTAACCCACAATTCTTGCCTATGCTTATCTATGTGGTTTGGTACCTTTTCTCAGTGAAGCATTCTTTACCTTTCTTCCTTTATGTCTGACTGATGACTCACTCTCTGTCTTTCCTCTACCCAGAATTCTCTTAGTCGAGTTGCTCCACCTGTACTTCCTGCCTGATTACTGGCCAATTATGGTTTTACTAAACCAATACGAGTGAAAAATCTTTACAGGGTACAAAAGCATTATCTCACAGCAGGCCAAAGTGGAGAAGCACTGCCATGTAGGAAGCAGAGGCACTTCAGTAGTGAGAAACCCTGCAGCTCTATTACAGATAATCTTGCTAAAAGCAAAGCAACTTCACACAAAATCAACAATCAGCCTCCCTTTTCTTTAAGTGCAAATTGAAATAAGATGTTAAGTAACTTACGTTTAAAAAGCTCAACCAAAGAAGTTTGTCTACAGACTGTGTTAGACTAAAACACCCAAATTCCAACCATTGTCTATTAAAGTCTATTTCCATTCATCTTTCACAAATTTCGTTGACTTCAAATTGTCTTTATTTTACTTAATTTACTATAAATATGTAAATTATAGTTAATTTTTAAAGAATTGATAGTTATAATGTTCTATTGCCAGGTGTCTCCCATTGCTTCTGAGAAGTCAGCTGATATCATTATGCATTTCTTGTGTTCCAGGGGATGAGGGGAAGCCAACAAGCAGAGATACATGCTCTTATGATGTATTCTTGTGTGTTGAATGCTTAGTGCATATTTCCTGCTTTTCTATACATTTATTGTGCTTGGGATTTAATGATTTTCTTTAATTTTTAAATCTTAGGTCATCCATTGATTTTTTTAGATCCTAAGCAATTATTTCCCATTCAGTTCATATTTATTCTATATTTAGTAATGTTTTCTCAGAGGATAAGAGTCACATGACTCAGAGATCTTGCATTCTTATCTTACTTTGCTCTTCAATGTGAAAAACTGAAATTTCAAATCATTAAGTCTTTCATTGTGTCCAGTTTACGTGAACACCAGTAAAATACACTCATTTTTATTCATACAGTTTGCTTAAAACTTATTTTTCATTTGAAAAAACTAAATATGCATGCTATTCATTGTTATCAGTAGTGCTCTTGTTTGTTAGACTGTATTATATAAGTACTGGCTGTGTTTTCTGTTGATTAAAGGAACAATTTTCCTAATTCTTCCTAGCTATCACTGTTTATGGGTTTATATTGGACATTGTGAATGTGTGTGTGTGTGTGTGTGTGTGTGTGTGTGTGTGTGTGTGTCTATCTTAAATTTAGATATATGTATTTGTATACACAGAGAGAAGAAAGAGGCAGGCATTTGGACCCTGGCTTACACATACCAGATTGTTGATAGGTGTCTTCTTTTGGCTGCGTTTGTTGCAGCCTTTGTTGTGGTTCACTGCTGGCATCACCAATGAACCACAAAGCGTGTTTTTCAGGACAATGTCAAGAATTTTTGCTAGTAGGTTCCCTTCCTCTTCCCTCTGACTTAGAGCCCACCTGCAAACTGTTTGGGTTGCAGGGGATGTCTCTTTATAATAGCTACATCCTTCCATTTCCCACAATAAACTTTTTATATTTTTAAAGGTCTGTCTCCATATGTGACAAAGCCTACAGCCTTATACTGCTCAGGACCAGCTTCCTTAGAAGTATGTGTGTTTAGGAAGGAATTTTTCAGTCCTTCTCATAGTTTGTGTGGTTATATCTCAGTGACTGGAGAGGTGTCTGGGTCCAGTAGGGTCATGGCTCTTATTTTCTTGCCTTGTCCCAAACTCCCAGTGGATTTTCTTTTTTAGGGTTCCTCTGTTAAGGGTAGAAGAAACAAGTTCCTCATGCAGCCTTCAGTTGACCAATTCCTTGCTCTAATAAAGCATTTTGGCATATGGTAATGTCTTTCCCACATCATATTTCCTGCCATGCATTAAGCTTCTGATAACTTCAAGGTTGTAATTGGTGATATGTATATTCAAGGTTGGATATGTAGATGTTTCTTATTATTAACTCTACCCCCAACATAAAACATTTAAATATTTGCATTTGGTATCATGTAATAAAAAAGTGTATCATCTCTTACTAAACACTTATTTTTGAGGCAATTATTACTTTTCTTTCTTTTAAGAACATAACCATATATTAATTCCAATATCTTTTCCTTTTTATAACATAAAAACTAATGCTACCAATATAAATTAAAGGAATATATTTCAATAAACCCTGGCCATCTTTCTATGTTGACTTTCTTTAGAATAGCATTCTTTAGAATTGTATCTCTTTTCCATTGTCTATATATTAGTAGTTTATCATTTTTCCCCTAATGATAAACATTAGAATTGCTTTAACATTTTTGTTCCCATTTTTTGTTTTGCATTACTTTTCTGTTTTCTCTTGTTGTCTGTCTCTGTTGCATATGAGAATGTACGTTTGTGTGTGTACCAGTGTACAGTGCATGGAGGCCAGATGGTGACCTCGGGTGTCTTCTTCAGTCACTGTCCACCTTAGTTTCAGAGACAGGGTCTCTTCCTGAAGCTGTATCTCATCATTTGAATAGACTAACTGGATGGTGAGCACCATGGATTCCCTTGTTTCTCTCTCCTGACACCCTTGCTTCATCTCCAGGGTTTTAGGGTACACTACCACACCCAAGTTTTATACATGGGTCTCAGGGAGCCTAACTCAAGGTTTTATGCTTCTGTGGCAAGCACTTTACAAACTGGGCCATCTCTCTATCTATTTTTTGTATTGTATTGTTTTAAAGATGTCTAGTTTTTAATGTTACCTAAGATATAATCTGCATTATAATTAAAATTAGGGAAAGGAAAATCATTGCTATACTACTTATGATAAAACAAATAAAATAAATATTAAGCAAAGTATGAAATGTAAAGAAATCTGTTTTGACTATGTATGCATGTATATAGTGTGTCACTTGGGTATCTACTTCCCATTATAATTCATTATGAAGCATACCAAGGGCTTTGCCAAAAATTATTTCCAGAAAACTGTCAAAATTATATCTATATCTATTCATTCTCTCTCTCTCTCTCTCTCTCACACACACACACACACACACACACACATACACACACACACACTCTCTCTCTCTCTCTCACACACACACACACACACAATCATCTATTGCAATTATTAACTTAGAAGGATAATTTTATCTCTTATTAACCATGGCTTAGACAATTAATTTGTTCAATAGGCTCAAATTTAAAAATCATCAATACACAAAATATTTGCATTTTATTATTTATATTTATTATGATGCATATTATTTATATTTATAGAGTTACAAAAATTGCAGGTATCATTATAAAAATGAAGGAATAATTTCTGAAGGTAAATTGTAGGCAAACTCAGCAATTTCTTTAGCAGTATCTAATTATAGTCTATGTTACATAGGGCATTTATAGGCTGAACCTCAGTTAGAAAACAATGTGTAGAATTGTTTTTAATCTTAAAAATCTTTCAATTTTTGGTAAAATCAACTCTACTTCAGATTTTCCTGTAAATGCAGAATGGTATATACCTTTCTTGTGTTTTGTGCTACCAGTTACTACAGGAAATTGGCATTCCCAAAGTCTCTTGTGTTCTTTGGTCTTCTTAGCAATAGTGACTTCCTGGACTTCTCAACTAATTTCTGTGTCTGTGTGTCTGTGTTTTTTGGGTTTTTGTACCATTTAAAATTCGAAATGGTGTTTACTATTGCACTGTGCATGGAGGTTTAGGGAGGTCTTTTTAGACGTGAAGATAAAAATAAATCATCTCTCCATGTAGGAAAGGTCTCAACTGAAGTGCACTTGTTTGCGTTGGCTTGTCAATGGATGTTTATGAGGTGAGCATAATCCTGTAATGGTTACGGCGGTGAAATACATCCTGTGCCGAGAGCTAGTAAAGGCCCGTGCGAGCACCGATGCTCATGGAATTTTAATGCTTCAGAGATGGGAACCATGGTGTCTGCTCTGCTCTGGTTATTGCTGCTATTACTGACCACAATAAAAACGGGGGTGAAATCAGGTTTTAAAGACTGCGACAAAACCGTATATGCACACTTCACCTGCAGCAAACATGCAAGTTTCTACTGCTGTCTTGTTTTCCTCTGTTGGTTTAGCTCACTGTACAATAATCATGTTTCTGATATTTTTCTGTGGGGCATCTTGCTTCCCTTATTTTTGTGAATCCCAAAAGAAGGGCATTGCTAATAATGATTTCAGGGAATGTATCAATAAGATACATTGCCACAGAGGGGCTTCCATTGTAACGGAGGAGGTTTTTGTTCTTGCCTGAAACATCACTGGAGTACAGTTAAAACTGCTAGAGCTGACTGTGAGTTTAGCCTTGTTACCCCTTGTTACCATGAGTATTTTGTTCATGGTACCTTCTTGCTTGGTACATTCTGTTTCTTCTTATAGTGAAAACTGTAATAGGATTAAAACTTCACGTGAAGCTCCATTTTAAAGGACAAGTTGGGAATGTTAATAGATTTCCATATTTATTTTTGAGACAGTGAGTCATATACCCTATACTGGTCTAGAACTCAGGTATGTGAGGTTGACCTTGAACTCCTAATCTTCCTACTTCTACCTCCAGGTTGTGGGATTGCAAATTACACCACTGGCCTAGCTATGTTTCCAGTTTGGGTTGGTTCAAATTGAGCAAACTGTTTTCTGGAATTCAAACAAATAGTTAGTATTCAGTCTTCAGACTCAGATGATTTATTTTTGTAGAATGTTACATAAAGAATAGCAAGGCTTCAGCATTTCACATGTCTAAACTTCAAGTTCAGATTATTTGTTTCCATGTAATTCACATTCAGTTAATCCTTTAGCATCTACATAGTATTATCTATATAGTACTCTTGTTGGAGGATTGTGAAGGTAAAGAGGAATATGAATACTATATTCCCTATGCTTATAAAAAGTAGGAATTAAGAAATTTGCATTAATTTATGCTTGCTTAATCCTGCACTACTTCTAAGGAAATGGTGATAGAAAGCATGCACTGAGTTTTCAGAAGAATAAAAATAGAGCAGTGGCCAACATGAGGGCTCAGTTATAACGAAAGAGGCACTGTATTGATTCACTCTTTGCTTTAAACACCCTGCCCAGGAAGACCTCCCAATGCTCAAGGCAGAAAGAGAAAGAGACTAAGTTACACAGCCGTGCTTTTGTAGCAAAAGGGAAGCAGACAAGCTTAGCCTAAGCTTTTTCCAGCTCTTAGTGAACTGATCCTTTACTACAGTATCATAAACATAATTATCCAAAACCCAGTCTTCTCTTTATAGACCCAACGGTTATACAAACTCTTTATATTGTGAAAAATTATAGGAATAATGTTATAATGTTGGAGATCTAAGAAGACATTTATAAGAGCTATAAAAGAGCATATGAATAGTTCACTCACCACTTAACATAAGGTTGGGTTAAATTTTTGTATTAGTAGTCATCAAACTAAAGTTTTAGTCCAGAGAAAATCTTTTTTTTTAAATATTATGTATACAATATTCTGTCTGTGTGTATGTCTGCAAGCCAGAAAACGGCACCAGACCTCATTACAGATGGTTGTGAGCCACCATGTGGTTGCCGGGAATTGAACTCAGGACCTCTGGAAGAGCAGGCAATGCTCTTAACCACTGAGCCATCTCTCCAGCCCCCAGAGAAAATCTTATACAGAATGTACTTACAGTTTTCAAGGTAGCGCACCACAGGGCTCCTTGTGTGAGATTGGGTTTGAGATCTTCACATACACCACTCTAACCCTGGTAGCTTTGGAGACACCTGGAGAATCACAGTAGCTCATGAACCACAGAATGAAAACTCTACTGACTGAGAGAAATAGCTGGCAAATACTTCACTTGGGACCTCCTCCTCAAAGACAGTTTTGGTGGCTGTGTATAAATTAAGAATATTCAAATTATTTTCTATGCACCAAAAGCATGAATATTTTTTGTTATTAATTGAACAGAGAAACATGTGCCCTAGTTAGCAATGTGGCTAGAAAGTTTGACAATATTCTCCTTCCTCTGGCTAAATGTGATGAATCATTGGATACATTCATTCGTAAGCATAAATGTAATGAACCGCTGCTATTCTTGGTGTTACCATGTACTTACACACATATGAACAAGCATATTTTAAAAATTAGCCAATTATAAGCTTGCCAGATGCCTGAAATAGTCATTTTTTTTAAAAAAAAATCAAGACTCCTAAAATTTAGTACCACAAAACTAAAAGAAGAGTCTAGATCGTAGGATTTCCTGTGGCAACTCTAGACTACATATTTACAGCAAATGCCAAGTGGAGATTCGAAGATCTGCTAGTCAGTCTGCTGATTCCAAAAACTGGAACTCCTGAGCCGACTGACCTCTAGTTCGGACAGGTTCACCTGGAAGCTAAATGTCAGGTGCATCCTGAACGAGTGAGTGGGTCCACCAAATATGGGAAATCTCTGACCGACATTTAGTGATGGTTCCCAAAAGTGAAACATCAATAGAAGTTTGGACTGACTTTTATTAACACATAGATAAAGAACATTTAAAAACACTTCGTTGTAAAGGAACATACTTTTGGTCATTGCATTTATTCTTTGAAAATTAATGTTTATTTAAAACTGATTACATATACAAGTGTACAGAAAATGTATAAATGTATACATTTATTTGTACATATACAAATAATTTGTATTTTGTATATTTGTATAATTGTAATTTGTATAATTTGTACATATACAAGTGTACAGAAAATGTATAAATAAGATGCCATGGACAATCCCACTCCACACAGTTGGCTGGGAAACTGTCTGCTAATCTTTGACTTTCCAGACACATATTTGCACAGCTATGATCATGTGTATTTAACAGTTTGGCATTCTCTGTTTACTACCATTTTCCTTCTGTAGTGAGGGGCTGTGGGCAGGCCTGCTTTTCATCCCCACACGGCTCCTGCATGGCTAGCTTAGCCCCGGAAATAACAACACACAAATTGTATTCATTTAAGCACTGCCAGGCCCATTATCTCTAGAGAGTTAGTTACTGACTAACTCTCATATCTTGATATTAACCCATTTTTAATAATCTGTATATCACCACGAGGTGTGGCTTACCGGGAAAGATTCAGCATGTCTGACCTGGTGGCTGGCTCCATGGCTTCTGCCTCATTGCCCTCTTCCCAGCATTCTATTCTGTTTACTCTGCCTACCTAATTTTTTGTCCTATCAAAGGGCCAAGGCAGTCTCTTTATTGACCAATGAAACTAACACAATAGACAGATAACCCTCCTCCATCATTTCCCCTTTTTCTGTTTAAACAAAAAGGAAAGGCTTTCACTTTAACATAGTAAAATTACATATAACAAAACAGTTATCAAGCAAGAATTACAGTCACAATATTTATAACTAAATCTTTATCATAATAATGGAAAACTATAACTATGACTATTCATTCTTTAACTCTATCAAAGACTCCAGAAGGATATAATATTACCTAAGTAAACAAGAAGTAAGCAACTTCCAAAAGTCTAGAAATGACAGAGACATCTCGCTGCCTGGACAGTGACCCAAAGTTCCTCTGTATCGTTGGGGCAACCATCTTCGGCCTTCAGGCCCATAATATCCAGAGACATTTCCATGAAGCAGGAAATTTCAAAGGCAATTCAGTCACTATCTGCTGTGTCCTGCAGAATGTCTCGCAGACTCTTTCATGAATCAGGAGCCCCGAAAGATCATTTCACCTTTAGGCAAGTTCAGCAGTCCTCTCTCTGTGGGTTCTCTGTGTCCAGTTTATATAACAGTCCTTGCCCAAATGGCTAACCAACTCCATAAGGAGCCTCTTCGATGCCCATCTTCCTCTTGAAGTAGATTGGTGCTGCCAGGAGCAGACGTGTCTCATTGTCATGAAAAGTCCTAAGTTATTAAAACATTAAATGCCATGTTCTGTAGTCTTTGAAAGATATGAATGTCTATTTGAAATATATCTATGCACTTCTAGAAAATCAGACTAACATTACTACAAGCTAGTATTATCCATTAACAACCTATATTTTTAATTATACATTGCATTTTTAAATAAACTACACAATCACAATACCTCAATCAAGATCAGAAACATATATACATATAACAAAATTGACCTTAAAATCCATAACAAAGCAAATTATTCATATCTATATCATCCTTCATCTTGTAAAGATTTCTATTTTATTGACCACATGGTATTGAGTTATTATTCTCTAAATTGTTGAACAGAAATATAAATTGATATCATGGTTTTCTATTACAAAAAAAAACATGGTGAATATTTTAGGTCCCAATATTAGACTAGAGTAAAAAACCTTTTTTTGCACGCTTGCTTGCCATATAGATTTTGCCAATTTTTACTTCTGTTTAAATGGCTCTGAGTTGTTTCCTTGGCACAGAAACTCAGTAATTAGGTAATATGTTCAATATAAGGTTGCATACAGCACTGTGCTTTAAAAGGAAGGCAGTTTTAGTTCTTTAAAGTTTTAGTTTTTATTAGATAAATAATGATGACCTCAAAGATCGTATAAAATGATGCTAGTTTTCAAGATAGAAGAAGCACCTTTCTTGCATGATAGAAATTATTTAGTTTAGGTTGATTGGGAGTGATCTTGTTTTAAAATTAAGTTTCCTAATTGATTTAACTTAAGTATATTGAGACATATCAAAAACTTAATATTTGAATTATCCCAATGAATTTATAAGGCAATGTACTTTAAAATACCTGGTGATAGCCTAAAGTTAGTAGTAAATTCATGTTTGTTCTGACTAAGTATAGTTTCTTTAAATATTTAGGAAATTTTACTTCTAATAATTTACTATGAAGAATGAATAAATTGATGCATACTTCCACTGAATTCAAGAAGATCTATATTCCCAAAGCAAAAGAAAGAAATATATTTATAATTCATTTCTGAAAGTAATGAAGTTTTTAACATTAATTTAATTCAATTTTATTGATAAATATTGTTACTCAAGCATGGTTCAATCACTTGTAGAGCATAAAATTCAAGTTAGTTCTATTAATGCCAAAATATGCAATATAGGTAATGCCCAATGCATCAGAACACTGTATTTTGATTTCATGTATGGGTAGAGCATGAACCTAAATGTAGAAAAATAATTAGACAAATATTTCATGAAAAATTCAGAAAACTGAGAAAATTAAATTTTTTGTTCGTATTAACACAAATGATTCATGATATATGATATGTATTATTTTCTAAAACTTATACCTGACTTCACATGTTAAACACAAACTAATAAAATTAGTAATTGTAGAGATATCATTGCTTACAAAATCATTCAGAAGACGCAAACTTTAATGAACCATTTCCTTTTAGTAGAAGTTGATAGAAACTTCTGTTCTTTCCCATTTTTATGATTTTCTGTTTCCAAAAATGTCTGAAATTTCTAACTTTGTCGATCAGCTATGTTTGAAAAGAAAATGAACAAATATCATTTTTCTTCCACAATATATTTTTTTCATGCCTCAAATATTCCAAGCAAGCTCTCACAATAGGGGCAGCTCTAACATGATGGGCTTTTGAGAGCAGATGTAACAACAAATGGAAAGTCTTAATTGCACGATTATTCTTGATTAAACTCGGAGAGAATGGGCCAGCATTTGGCCAGCAGAGGACTCTGTACATAAGTCACATGATAGGTCAACATCAGACCAAGGGAGAGAAGAAGAGTCTGCAAAAATTTGGAAATTTTATTTTCAAATAATTATTGCATGGTGACTAGTCTATGAATAGATATGTCCACACAATCTTCACAAAAGCTCTTAGAAACTAGATTGGCAAATGCTCTTTGAAAATGCATAATTCAAAAATAATTTTATCAATTTGGGAGAAAGCAGTGTCTACAGTGTGAGAAATGGGCCAGCAACATTGGGCATGATCTAAAGCAAGGCTGTGAGCTGCCAAAGCCGTTCGTGAATACAGCACAAAGAAGGCGTCTATACCCAGTCTCGTGTTTCCTAAACCTCAGGTTTTGTGATTTATTAAATATACTCTTCATGTATACATTTTAGAGTCACCAAATGACACAAGAAAATTCTTCCACTTTATTCCATCATCGAGACATACACATGCAGCAATATCGTTGAGAGTTTGAGTTCTTCCACAGCAATGACACATTTCAGACAGCACTGAGAAAGTTGTAGTTCTATGGTGGGTTTCTTTTTTTCTGCGTAGATTTTACCATACCATCCAATATGTGAACTTTCTGTAGAAAAAGAAAAGTAAAATAAACCTTGAGCCATACTGTGCTGAGCCAAGGCAGATAATATGGCTTTGTGACTCTGTGAGGACATTGTTCTGCACTTGGATTGCATTGAACTGCTTCATGGTACTGAAACTAGATGTTCCTTGGCTTTTAAACAACTGTTCGGTATTTCACTGTGGATCTCCTTTTTTCCTCAGGGCCGGTGCATAAACTTCTCCCGAGTTCCACATCAATAAAACGGGAGCCCAAAGAATGAAAAGAGAAGCAAGCGTTCCAGCTCCATGATGCTGATCTGCCATCGAGTGGACAATCAGTCCAGCGCATATCAGAGGTTCTTGGGACAACAGCCCAGTTCCTCTCTGTCAGAAAATGTTTTCTCTGCCTTCTGCTTTCTGTGCGCCAAACATTTGCAAACACTTCCTCTGCCATCTACATGAGAGGTGATGAAACTCAGCGATAACTCATGATTCATGACACTGAAAATACCGAGGAATGTTAATTTGCATGCTCCGGTTTATGCAAAGCTTGTTTGAATGTGTGAGAGGACAAAGCAGAACACAGCGATGATGTACAGATGAGACCAAAGCAAAGACTGAAAATCCAGCAGCCACGCCGCGGCTCCGTAATGGCGACTGGTGCTTTTGACATAGGTGCAAGGCGCGTGTGTGCTTTGTTTGGCAAGATCTTTGCTACCGGCAGAACGTGAAATTTCCTACCAGGCTAAACAGATAATGGAGCCCACTGCCATGTAGCCATGTCAGATAACCAAAGCCTTCTAAGTCCTCTATTACTTTGTGCCTTACGGGAAATTTCTGACTAGAAAATCTTGTCACTGTTACACTGTAAGTGCACACGCATGACAAAACGTAGTCGAGAAGCCTCAAGGTACTGGAGGCAAGCAGGATTTTGCCCTTTCGTTTTCCAAGACACCTTTCTTTCATTATGCACTCGGGACAAGGGAATTAATAGAGCGTTAATTCAACAGGAAGACCGCCTCCAACCAAAGACCGGGAGCGCAGCATGAGGACTCGTGATTTGAGACCTTGTCCCCAGACTAGTAGCTGTCCCCTTTCTCAGTGTTCAGGATTTAGCAGTGCATAAAGCGTTAATATCTGTAAACACACCTAAGTGTTTGTTTGGCTTTTAATTTAAGGAAGCGGTAACCACCAAGCTTCCGCTCAGGGTTTTTTCTTCCTTCAAGTCTCCAAGGGCTCTTCAGCGTCACAAGCCAGCAACTCTCTTTGCATGAAAATTTCAAAGTTTAATTAATATAATTAAAGGCAACAGCAAGCAGCAGCCTGTGAAGACTTTGCTCATCTTTTTTATGCCTTTTGACATTGAATGACCTATCACTGTCTGCATGTGACTTGGACATTGAGAAGCACCGCACCTTGGTTGCGATTCAGCCCAGGAAAAGAAAGAAACCAACACTTCTTTTCTTCAGTTGATAGATTAAAATCAGGAGGGCGCCATCGGAGAGCATCGACAATCTACGTACTGTAAATTTTTAGAACTATCACCATCGTGTCACATCAACGATGCCAAATTATGTTAGCGTGAGCAGAAGCACGGTGGGGGAGGAAGGCAGCCGCAGCTGAAGGAAATAGCTCAGATGATCCAGTCACTTTCGATACTGTACTTCAGATGCGAAATGGAGATTCGACTGGAAACCTGACAAAGTGCGCCTGCTTTGATGTGAACTGGTATAGACAATGACCAGTGGCCGGGTCAGTGGGATGTCTCTCTGCTGGGACAAAGCCTTATCAAATGACACTAAAAATAAGTTCAACAACCATCACGGTGGAAGGAAGAAGGCGAACGTTTCATGTTTGGCGGGCATGTGAGTGCACAAGATGGAAAAAAGCGATCTGGAGCATCCTGGTGTAATTACCCACATTGTACTCTTTATGGAAATTTCCAAGGGCTGCAGTGATACTTTTGGTTGGTGTCCAGGTTTGTGGCACTGCTCCAAGAAGCCTAACACGCGCACGCACACACACAGATATAAAAATGCACACATATATTCTCTAGCTTGAATCTTTTTGCTCAAGTTTATTTATGTCACTGACTGGCTGGATCCAAAGTCACACCTCCACATATTACTGAATAAATTTTTATTTTTACCTGAGTCTTTGTTATCATTTTCTTTAAGCCCTCATAAAACCTACACTCTCTTGGGTTGAATCCATAACTCCTCTGGTTAGCAACCAGATAGAGTTCTATTCAATTGCAAAACGTCCAATATGTTCACAGTTGATTCACAGTTGAAGCTATGGGTACAATGTGTGTGTGCACATGGAATGTAGATGGCTGATACGTCTACCTACCTCTCTCTGGAGTGAATCATCGTACACATTTGTTCCGTGTCTACCTCGAGCGCAGGACCCATGGCTACTTTCTCCAATCGGTACTTCTTTTCTAACGCAGGCATGCCCATCGGGTATTTTAAGAGAAACAAAAATACTACAGAAGCTCTGGCTGTTTCTTTGGTAACCACTTTACATTTTTACAGAATCATGGAGCATGTTTGCACCATGAGAAATGTAAATAAACCTCTGCCTTTAAATGGCAAAATAGCTTTCTTAAGATTTGTTGCACTGGCTGGAGATGTGTAATAAAAATACAACAAAGAGCTGAAAATGAAGAGAGTGAGTCAGGCGTCTATACATAGGCTGAAAAAGTATCATTCATAAGGTTCAAAGACAGATGGAATTTCATTGCCCTTAAAGCGATGAACCAGAGTAGTGCTATGCTTTAATCTTGAATCTAACCAGAAATGAGAAGAATTTGTTTTTAAAATTAATCTTCTTGGCAAAGGACATTGAAAATCTCTATGTGACACTTTTTATACATGGCAATAGATCCCGTGTGATTCATCTGGACACGATGTCAGTTGAGATCTCCTTCTTTGAACAAACAAATGAGTCTTGTCCATCATCCATTTGTGTTACATAAGGTTGCAAAAGCAATTAAGTGGGAAATGACTCCTAACTTATGTGTCTCCTCTGCCTAGAAAGAAAGTTTTGAAGGCATCTATATATATTTCATAACAATGTCTGTTCTTTATGGATTTGATCCATAAATATTTATCTATCTGAAAACTTTGATACTTGGAATGTTTTCCATAAAGCATTTGGTGCTCCAAGAAGAAACATTTGGTGCTAAGAGTTGCAGCGCTGATGCCTTCCCCCAAGTTAATTCTATTTTAAAAATTTATATTTCCTTCCCAATGAGATGCAGAGTAAAACTTGAGAGTCTCCATTGACTAAGGAGCAGCATCTGTCATCTGTGGTTAATTACTATTTTCTTAAGAGTGTATAAGGTTTAAAACCTTATATTTCAAATTGTTGAAAAGTTTTGCGTATATTCCAGTGAACTTTACTCTTATTATTTAAATAACAAATTTTTCATTGTTTGGTTTTTTTTTAATAAATCCTTGCTGTATATCTACTGTTTCCACAAACTGAGCTTCATTATCTTAGTGTTGTGCTCCTTTATTGACTGTTCAGAGGTAGACTTATGTCTTTACTTTAAAATTGAAACAGTCTCTGTATCATGGTGAGCAAGTTAATGGAGACATTTGTAATGGATTGGCTTATCAGATGTGAGGCTTGAAACTTCCGAAGACAAAACACAGTGAGGTTATAGAAACAAGTATTAGAAAGCATTGCAATTTCTTCCTTTGCATATTCTGATGGACTTTTATTCATTCCTATCACATTACAATTTAATGATTATTCCTAAAGTGGTGGTAGGTATGAATATACACACAGGGAAGATGTATACATTACACACACACACACACACACACACACACACACACACATGCACAAAATGCTTAGAATACTTAGTGCATCTGTTAAGGAAAGTACTAGGCAGGCCAAGCTGGAGAATGTTGTCTGTAGTCAGTGTAGCTATAGTCAAGTCTCATTAGATTAATGTTATGTCTCGTCAATTTCTATGGAATATTCTGAGAACACTTTAATTTTAGTATATTTCTATATTTACTAGAATTTTATTCAGTCAATTGGGTAAAAGAAGGAATAAATGTATTGAAAACACATAATGTAGCAAGCCTCGTGCTGTTTTGTAAAATACATTTTTGTACTCCTGCCAGAAGAAAATTCTAATATGAAAATACAGAGGATAGCATATACATTTATATATAAATGTTCCTGTCTAGGTTGCTTTTCTCATTAGTCTGCTCAGGAAGTAGGTGAGAGAGAGCCTACCTGACAACCTATCCTAACCAGCAGACTGGCTGGCTTGAGAAGCCAACTGTTCAACCCCAGACTGAAGGTAAACTGCAACATCAAAAGCTCCTCTCAGTTCTGACGTTTGCATGAAAATGGTGAAACCAGAGGCATTAGTATTTTTCTCAAATTTGTAATGATTGTCTTCTTCCTTGTAAAGTTTGGCAGTATTAGTTCCGCAAACTGCCAATCTAGTTACAGAAAACACACTGAACTCTAACTTGTAATTTGATAATTAAGCCATAATGGAGTAATTTCTTAGTTAACTTTTTTCACAGTAGAATGCGTCAGAGCAACTGGTAGTGTCATCAGTGTATGACAAACCTCTGAGAAGATGAGCAAGATATTAGTAAATGTATGAATACAATGAATTCTGATCTTACAGTCTCACCAAATATCTCAAATGTGCATATAAAAAGGCAAAAATTCCCCCAAACAACCCAAAAACCCCAACCTGTTCTGCAGTAGTAATGAGATAGTTTATACATTAAAGGAATTTAAAATTTAAACTTTTTCCAGTCAACACTGGACAAAAACCATCCACTTAATTAACAGTAACTCTTCTTGTGTTGTCTGTAGCATATAGTCAGTAGGAACTATTTTGTTTAGTAATTTTACACAATTGAGGATCAGTCATATATTTGGGTATTTAACCTTGCACAAACTTGCCTGGTCTTCATGTAGAAGCCAACTGTAAGAATTCCATTATCCACTCATACTTCCCCTAAAAGAAGAAAAAAATCCTAAATTTTGTCCCCTAATCCTGACCATTGTAAAGTTATTTGTAACTCTAATAAGTTATCTTTACAGGATTGCAAGTGTTAGTCATAATGCAAAGTAAAACAGAAACAAGTTTAAAACATATGTCTAAGTATATTCTATTTAACTAGAAATATTAGAAAAGAAACCTCAGAGTTCAGACCATTTCAAAATAAATGCATTGCTTCCATAAAGGAAAACAGCAAGGTGATGGTAAATAATTTAGATACATGGGAAAGGGCTAAGCATGTTCACAGCCACAGATGAGAACGCGAGTCGCTGTGTCAGAAACAAGTCTACCTCTTTTCGCATGCTCATGGCTCCAGCATCTGATCTGGAACAGTAATCGGGGAAAGACAAACTGAAAATGTGCAACACAACTGACCAGTTCTAGCACATGCCACCTACAATGGAGTTTTGCCTGGGTGAGATTCTGATGTGACGTCAGACAGTTGCCACGATTGCACAAGTTCTCCTGGACTTCTTTTACTTTTTGAAACATCTTTCATTTCTAAAAGTTTCTGCTAATTAAACAGAGCAATGACAGACCTTCATTTTCTTTAAATACTCTGTTTGTGTGAGGCTGTCACACAGGAAGAATGATTATATTTTAAACAATATGTTCAAGTGTAAAAATCTTCAACAAATTCTTGATGTTTTTATGGGTGAAAATTTGAGGAGTTTTGTAACGAACATCTTGAGACTTCTCTAAAGAGTCTAATTTTTTTTTCAGAAAATTGGAAAGAATTGTAAATAATTTTAAAAAGCTACCAGGACTACACTGTGACCCACAGTGTACTTTTTGGAATATTCAGTGGTATACAGCACAACACTAAATAAAAAAGTTCTTATAACATCATGGTTGCCTAGCAACTCGGTGTACTACTACTGTCCAGCAACTACTGACCAGATGCATTTCCAACACTAAACCAGTACTTTGAAAAGTTTTTATCAAACGACAGAGAAAAGCTGATTCATTTAGCTTGCTGAGTACATATAATGCATTTCTCAAATTCCTAACATGGGCCTCATGAACAGACTGAGGGTCAGTTTTCTTTAAAAATATTTCCCATAACTTCAAAAGTCAGTTTGATAAAAATTTCACCTTAAAGTTATAACCACATATGTTCATCATTTCTGACTTTGAGAAACAATATCAGCTAAATTGAGCAGAGAGAGTTTACTTCACTTTCCTGTGGCCAGTGCAGCAAGACTCTACACATTTAGTGTCTCAGTACAACACAAATCACTCTCTCCCAGTTCTGGATGCCCAGTTTCAAAGACCTAAAGTTAACATTTCAGATAGATCAGTTATTTCCAGAATCTTTGTAAAGGTAAATTCATTTCTTCAGTTTCTGTTACAGCCTGAAATCTTTAGCTTCATCTGCTTCCAACGTGCCTTGCACCAACATCCTATGGTTATCGGCAGTTATCTCTAATCTGCACCCATATAAAGATCACCATGATGGTCCAGCATCCACTCACGTAATTCAGCATGAACATGCCTGTAGGTTGCCTTTCTCCAGACTAGCAGTCTTGGGTTCTAGGGAGAAAGACACCAACATTGGGAAGGACATTATTCAGCTCACTGCAAACATACAAGAATCCTCCTTTTAGTAAATGCTCCCTTTGAATCTGACATCATAAGACATGCCCTAGTCAAGCTCAGCTTTCAGTGTAAAGGCCTCCCTTGTGCAAATTCATTATCATGATATGCTGTGATTGGAGCGAGGAGAGGACCTCCATTCCCCCCTCCTTCTGAGCTTTATTTATTTATTTTGTATTATACTTGAGACTTCATATAAGTGTCGTAGCCAGGAGTTAAATTTCTGGAAGATGATTGCCAGAGGAAAAATCTCCCAGAAGACAGAAGCCTGTGGTCAGGATTTCGTTTTCTTCAAAGCATTTGTGTAGAAGGCCGTAAGTTAGCTAAGCTATTCCTGAAAAACTTTTTGATGCCATTCTGAAAAACATTTAGGAAGGTATTTAAATATCACTGGAGAGTATGGACAAAAATACACTGATATTCTAATGCTAGCATCAGTAATAGACATATGGACTTAAACAGATCTTCCTCCCACCTGCTAGCCATTTTAATCCATAATTAAAAGTGTTTTCTTAAGGAAGTAATGATTTTAAATTGAAGAAAACCTCACATCTACATCAAATGTTGTTCAAGTGGCAATTATAAAGATATCCATAGAAGTGATAAAGTCTAAAATGATGAAAATAGAAAGGGTTAAACTCTCTAGATGGAGTTTCTCTAAATAAAAACATTATATGTTATTTACTTTGAGTTGTTTAAAACAAATTATTAATTTTGATACATGAAGTAGAATTCATTTTTGCATATTACCAATTTTGTATAAATATGTATGTATAACTTTCTCCAAGTACATTTATATATTTCAAAATATCATGAACCACTCATGATGTGAACTTTTGTATTCTTTGGTTACCTGTATAACCAAGGTTACCTGTATCTACAGAGTATCTGAGAGTTCTCAAATATCCTTATGCAGATATCATTCATTTTTGTTCATAAGGTATATACTAGATGCATACGATATACAGTATGCTAATTTTGCCAAACCCTGTGGAAATGTTAATATGTATTTTGAGAATATGGTTAGGAGGTGGAAGGATCTTCTAATGATATTCAGTAAAAATGGTTATTATTGCATGAATCTTGAGTGGTCCATTTAAAAAACAAATCTGATCATGTAAAGTGAGATTTAATCGTCAGTGGGGCCTGTTTCATGTGGCCAAACCTAGATCAACTCTGTAGCAATCAGAGCATCTCATTTTGCCGCTACACAGTTCTCAGTGTGTATTGAAGTCTTACTAATGAATCACGAGGCCTTAAACCATTTCATTTGCTGCAAAATATTGCTTTTGCTTAACTTACAGGAAAGTTAAATCACATACATTCCGTGTCCTCCAGAAGAAACAAAGCGCATGCTACTAAGGGGATTCAGCTCAGAGGCTGGCCTAGCAGTTGGGCAGCAAGGCTTCTGTGGTACGCTGTGTTTAGGACATTTGAGAACTCTTGGTCTAACACGATCCAGAAGCAATTTGTATTGAACAGGAAACCAATGAGAACCAGAGCACTGAAGGGAGAATTTATCCAGAATCTTAGTTTTAATTTCTGAGGAATATGTGGTGAAATAGCCCTTCACAAGGGAAATCTGAAGAAAGGTGATTGTATTTAGTTTTTCACCCATCGATAACGGTACGTTCCAGGTACATACTCTAGTCTGTCGTCCATACTTCCCTCTTTGATCTACACAAGGTAGAGAAAGCACAGCATTGCCTCAGAGAAGCCAAGGAATGCCACCTTACGTTCTCCCCAGCCCTCAATTTTTCATGGTGCCTACAGAACGACACAGAATCTTGGCAGAACAGGAGGTTAACTGGCCTTTGTATTCAGAGACCAGAAGGGCTATGAATGAATAAAACATGAGAGGGCAATGAGTTTCACTTTATCATTAAGAGAAAGGAGCCCCAAATTTCCCAAGACAAAGAGTAGCCAATTCCTCACTGCTGCAAAAACACAGGATCAAGAGCAACCTTGGGAGCAAAGCCAAAGGGGAAAGGAAACTGTCTTGAGTTAAAGCTCTTGTCTGCTTCCCTGATACTAGCAGATGCCAATCTGTGCCTGTCTCAGCAGAAGACAATGGGACACTCCAGACAAGCTGATGTCTGCAATCTGATTGTCCAAGGAGGGCAGGCATGGAACAAAAGAAAGTATCAAGAGTTTTTCAAAGAGGAAATAAAGTTAAATGAGATCACACAAAAGGAAGAGCCTGCCTGAATCTGGGTCACTGAGAAAGTATAGTGTTCTCTGAAAGTGAGAGAAGGGACATGTGGTCTTCTCTCCACCCGGAACCCCTGAGATAGAGCCCTCGTAAATATATAAAGTATATATTATCTCCCAGTGTCTTCTTAAGCTAGGAATTAAATGGCAGAGATTATCAAAATACAGTAAAATTGATTTCATTTTAAGTAAAATGGCATGGATATAATGTATTCATGAGAACGAAAAGGTGCCGTGTAGAGTAGACGGTGAAAAGAGCAAGCATAGCTGTATTAGTATGCAATAAAGTCATCGGGAAAAATACCGCTAGAGACAAAAACAGATACTAGATAGTGATAAAATACCAATCTTTCCAAAGGATACAACACTCTAATCACATGCATACCAAGATCAAAGCAAAACAGGAAGCAAGCCTCAAATGCCCGTGAGCCTCCAAATACACAAAGCACACACTGACAAGCTATAGGAAAAGCAGGAATAAGCCCACAGTAATAATAGATGGCTCAAATGTGATGCCATGCTCAGTGCTATAACTGTGAGGGAATTACAAAGGACACACACACAAATCAAACACCAGGACATATACAACATGTAGACCAGCA
Organism: Myodes glareolus; assembly: GCF_982192425.1. Taxonomy (NCBI): domain Eukaryota; kingdom Metazoa; phylum Chordata; class Mammalia; order Rodentia; family Cricetidae; genus Myodes; species Myodes glareolus. The sequence continues at coordinate 11,939,082 of NC_142033.1, forward strand.
GCTACCAGATAACCAAACATAGTTTTCCAGTGGGCAGGACATGGGGCCATGAAACATTCTTTGAGAAATTTAAAAGTACTGAAATTCCACAGAGGATGTTGCCATATTAAAATTTTCTCTTTTAGTTAAAATTTGTGTAAAAATATATGACACAATAGTTTTATGTAGTTTGGTGTCTTTGTGTGTGTGTGTGTGTACATGCATGTATCCATGTGCATGCATACATGTACCTGTCCCATGAATTAAGTTCTGTGAACAATTATACATGCACACATGTGCACAACAACTATTACGACATGAAGCAGAGTATTGCAGAAAGAGCCCTTTGACATCTGCCTCTATTCACATCATGCCTCTCTTGTCCACATGCTTATAAAGTTAAATATATAAAGGAATATATATATATATATATACACACACATAAAGGAATATATATTCCTTCAAAATGCACTGTAGCATTTTACATTTCTATGTTAATTGTTTCTGTGATTCCAGTTTTCCCAATAAGTTGAAGAAATGGGCGTGAATTAGTAAAATTCGTATGATTTCATAGAGAAATAGGAGCGTTTAATTGAATCAGAAGAAAGATATGAATAACTCACACATTATTGTATCCTTTGCCTGTTTTATGACGTGTGTCATTGGCTTTGCAGGGAAGATAGAGGAAAGGACATGACAGTCACATGTCCACATGTATGTGAGGGAATGTCCACACATAGGGTCTAAAGGAAATGATGAGGAAGTTGTGATAGATGCAGAGTAAGTTGGAGCCAGTGCTGCAAACCTTCTACAGAAGACCAGCCAGGTGAGCATTGCCATTGCCACACATTGCTAGCCTGAACCTTCCCCTGAAAGTCACAGTGAGGGTGAATGATGCCACTCAAACGAATATGTGCCAAAGTATTTGCAACAGCATATAACTCTCTTGTGTTATCTATACCTGAACCCTCTGTAGCCTGGTCATCTACTACTGATTATCCACATAAGTCACACCAGTGGCACATGGTTAGAAGGACTGTAATATTTAAGATGCTTCACTACTTGTTATCACTTTTACAAATCCACTTGTGCACATTTCCCTATTTTTCTAAATCAAGTACAGAAGTTAAGAATTTCTCTTCAAAGAGTGCTTACTAAGTATTGTCGTGTGAACCTTCGTTTGAACTAGGCTAACATATTCCTTTGACTCATGTCCACAGCCAGGCTGAGATTAGGTTTTGGAGGCCATGTTGCTACAGTAATACACTTCTTGTGGTTGTTCCATAATTTCCCTTGTCAAGTAAAAGGAGATAAAAATTATAGCAAAAGAGCCCAACCTCAGCATTTCCACAGTTACACATAGCTGACAATATAAGAAACAAAGGTTTTCTCCAGTGTTGATTTTTATTTGTAATTCATCGAGAATTGAAACCCAATTGGTGTATGCTATTCCTTTAAACCCAGTAAGACCATTTCCTTACTAAGTAAAGCTAATATAATGTAATGCTATTAGGTATTAATGAATTTGTTCATTAATTTAATTAATAAACATATACTGATTACTGGCTGTGTACCTAGAACAAAAGCTGGTAATTCATGACAATCAAAAAGGCAGAAATACAATCCTTTCTTTACAGAACTTATCCCTAATACTAGTTTTCTATAGTTGCTGAAATGAATTACTGAAATAGTGCTTGTATCTTAAAACTTCACAAATGCCATCTCCAAGTTCTGTCAACCATATTCGAAAGGTTAGGGGGGCATTTGTCTCCCTGAAGTTGTTGGGCTGCGGTTGCTTTTCTCTATCTGGCTGTCACCTGGGAGCGTCTTTAGTCACCAGGTCCACCACATCCATCGGTCATCACTCTTCTGCCTCCACAGCAGCAATGCAAGTCAGAGATGGATGTGTGTGTACAGAAAATACGTGTGTGCACAGCAGAGTACTAATCTTAAAGAAGGCATTCTTGCCATTTGCAACAATATAGATAAACACAGAGAGTACTAGCAAGTATAATAAGCTAGTCACACAAGGACAAGTTCTCTAGAACAGTAAAGTTCATGGAGATCTTAGAAAATAGAATGGTGCATGCCAGAGACTGATGAGAGGAGAGGAATCTACGTGGTTCATTTTTTAATGTATAAAAAGCTTTTGTTACATGATATAAACAAATTGAGAGATCTTCTGGACAACACACTACCCACCAATCCACCATTAATGTGTAATTGTGTTCTTTAAAGTATCCCCAAACCACTACCGGTCTATTCTGGGCCAGTCTCAAAGGGATATTACAGAGAAGCTAGTCTCTGCAATCTGATTGGCAAATGAGATTCCCCAGGTCACAAAACTATGTGAAGGAAGCAGTGATGTATGAGTTATTCATAGGCATCAATTAACTGTTTCTATTCCTCATTTCCTCTTATGACAATAAGAGACAAAAACAGACATAACAGGCAGAGAGGAACATAAGAACAGGGTGGTTGGTGTGTGTGACCGCTTCCTTTGGGTGGTGTTATCACAGTATTTCAAAATTCACCAAAAGGAACACACCAAATGCGCTTTTGAATCTTAATTATGCCTCAACAAAGTAAAATAGAAAGCATGGCACTTCATGTTGAATAATAGAAAATACAAATCTATGATTCTTCTTATATACAACAACATCCCATACTGAACTGTGAAAAGAAAAGTCAGGATGGTTGAAATGAGGGCTTGTTCAGGGTGCTGAAATTCTCAGGAAAGGAAGGAAGCACTCTGAGATAGGGGATGAGAATATCTCCAATCAACAGTTGGTGACAAAGACACAGGGAGGCGGTTATGGAGAGCAGGGGGCTGAAGCCTGGAGGACAGAAGGGCACCCAACAAAGACGGCTGTTTCAGCTCCAAAGCACTTCCAGAGAAATTTCCTTTGATCTCAGACTATCGGTTTTGAAGAAGACACGGGAGAAGAATAAGAGCTTGCATGTGGTATTTCTTTCTAAATATTCATTTAGGGAAGCACAGCAAAAATGCTTATGCTAGTTTAATGGACTAATATGCAATGGTTGTTTCAGCCGCTGTTGGAAACACATATTTGGGTATTCACATTACCTCAGCATTAATAAAATTGAATGGAATTAATCAACTTTGCCAAATTCTTCAGAAATCCAAGAGGGTGAGAACAGAAAAATGTTCCTTGGGTGTATTAATTTTTAAGAGAACTTGTCAGGCAATTGCAGTGAAATAGTAGTGGTTAGAAGGGAGATGCCCTTGGGCCAAACAGTAGGATGGAAGATTGGCTGGAAAGGTCAGAAATGAAAATTTGGAAGGTCAAATAAGTTATTGCTCCCTTTAAGGAACAGATAGAAATGTATTTAAAAGTTGAGGCTGGGTAGGGTGGCTGGTACAGAGGAAAAACATATCAGCATAGAACCCCAACATGGCAGGAAAAGCCTAAGAAGGCAGATGGCTACGTTGTCCAGGAAAGGACTTTGTTCTGGTGAGAAGAGAATAAATAAAGGATGAAATTATCTTCAGCGGGATTTACACAACAGCGATATAAAGAACTTTCTCTGAAAGAAACCATCTTCTGCGGATGAAGAAATGGCTCAGAAAATAAGAACACTGGCTGCTCTTCCAGAAGAACCAGGCCCTATTCCCAGTCCTCACATGACACCTCGTAACCAGCTACAGAAATCAGATGCCTTCTTCTGGCCACTGTTGACACTAGGAACACACATGGTGCACAGACATACGTGCAGGCAAAACACCCATACACATACAATTAAAACAATATATTTCCAACTAAAAATCATCTTTTGAGGTGTGTGGTGGTGAAAGTGGATAGCAGTTGTCATGGTGATAACAGGCTTCAGGAATGAGCAGATAACCCACGACTACCAGCCCTGCACTAAGAAAGCTAATTCTTCCCAGTGGTAGGGAAAACTGCATGGTTTACACAGGCTGGCTTCTCCAGATGCACAGAGAGACCTACCTGTGCTAGAGGTGTTTACTGGGGGGGAGGGGGTGGTCAATATCTGTGAGGGATGGAAATTAGTTCATGACTTCCCGTGGGCCACTGACATAGAGTAAGATCACCTATGTTGCTGGAACTGTTTGTATCAGCCTGGATAAATCACCAGAAGTTGGTACAAAGGAACACAAACTGCTGAGCAAATCCATATGATAATTCAAGCAAAATTTTGAAATTTAAGCAAATATAGTTTATATTGTAGGTAGGAAGCAAAAATATCAAAATTCATGGGAAATGCGCATATTACCTTTGTGAACTGAATACGTCTAGGTATACACATTCACTCACACACACATACCACATACATATACCATACATACACATACCACATACATATACCATACATACACATACCACATACATATACCATACATACACATACCACACAACTCATACTAACACATATCCTCTCTCACTCACATACAGAAATATCCCACCACAACACGCACACACCCCCTCAAACACTCACACACATAGAAATGCCTCCCCTCTGACACATACATGAAGGTATCTTGTCTCTCAAGGTAACATAAGCATCCATAACCTCCTTACAGACTAAGGCCAAGTGCATTTGTCCTTTCTCTTTATCTGGAGAATTCTTCAAAGGCAAGATTGTGTCCCTTTATGCTCTGCCAGCAGTGTTTGGCACATGGTGAGCTCTCAATAAATAATAATTAATTCTGTCTCTGACTAAATATTCATTGCTTTAGTCAATGAATAATAATTAAAGATAATGAAATGATGGAAAAGAATACAAAACTTAGCAAAAACTGTTATAAATGAGATTATCTGTTTGTACCTGATTACATGCAATGTGGAAGAAAACACATCTGGAGTTTGAGGTCTGTTGGTTTGGCACAGTTTTATTATGCCTTTGACTTTAGTTCAGATTATCACCATGTCTCATCTGTATTCATGTATATTTACATAAACCTATACTACATAGTGTATATATATTATGTTTTGTATATACAAAAGCTTTGTTAATACTCATTTTTATATATTAAGCTGTCATCATCACCAAGTTTCTCAACTTGACCTATATATTATTAATCATAGGCATATTTGTGTGAAATTTCATTCACTGCACTTTGCATGTGTGCGTGTTTTTGTGTGTGCATGCGTGAGTGTGTATGTGTGTAGTTTGAATAAATAGTGGTACTGTGGCATCCTTTTTGTTCCCTGTGTCTTTCTCCACTAGGCCTTCAACAATCACAAGTAGCACAGTGGTCAAGAGCACATGTGCCTCTACACTCCTTGGCCTGGAAACCCAAGTCATTCCTCCAAAGAACACTTTGTGCAGTTTGCTTAACTCTAGCTCAGTTTCCCCATCTGTAAAATGGAGGTAAACAGTTGAGAACACTCTATTCCCTTTCCTCATAAGGATATTGGGAGATCACTTAGAATTTTTCTACACAGCAAGTAGGCTCCTGTGGCGACAGAATAAATGCCACCCTCATTATCTGACATAATTACTGGTAGGTTACTATCAGCTCATTAATCTCATTGTTGCTTTTAATGAGGCATTCGTAACTGGACACATTATATTCTTACTATAACTAGGATCTTTGATACTTTAGTCTGAAAAAGAATTAACAGTGCAAATTTCATCCATGCCTGTAACCAGTGTGGGTTGCACTACAATTCAACCAAGATTCTCCAGTTTTTTTCTCTCTTATTTCACACAAAAACTCATAGCAACTTTATTATTTTATTTTTGTATGCAATAACTTTATTTTAATGTAAAGAGTTTTTAACGCAAGAGTGGCAGGTCCCTTCTAGGCTGTTTGCAGGTCTCAATCAGCTCGTGAGATCAACAGGAATGCTTCTTGTCTCTCTTGGTTTCTGGGGATACTTGATACATGTGCTCAATAGTCATCCAATCAGAAGGAATTATGCCCTTCCTTTTCTCAAGCTTGGACCCAGAGCAGCTCTTCATGCCCCGCTTTCCTCAGGGCCCACCAGAGCACATCTATCCCAGAACAGTAGTCTTCAGTCATTAAATGTCTAAGTCACCCACCAAACAAGCCACAGTCACACTGGCCTGAGGTAAGCCTGGTCCATCACTGTGAGTTTCTCAGACACAGTAGCCAGTCTACAGTGGAAGGTCTCAGAACTTCTGGGAGTTTGCCATTACCTTGGTTTCAGTGTATGTTCTCCCCACAAACTACCCAGTCAAAGGCTTTAGTAGCAAGCTTAATTCCACCCATCTTGGCATCCTTCACTTTCTCTAGTGGCTTGCAGATGAATAACTAGTAACGTCATTCATTTTTTACAATACATTTATTTGAGAATAATATACACACCACATTTACACCATTCCCTCCTCTTTCTCTTCCACTCAATTCCTCATGTGTCATCTCTCATCCCATTTTTTCTTAAATCCAATGCTCTAGGCCTGGAGAGATTTCTCAGTGGTTAAAAGTACTTGTTCTTGTAGAAGACCTAGGTTTGATTCCCGGCACCCAAATGGTAGCTCACAACCATCTGTAACTCTAGTCCTAGGGGATCTGACACTTTCTTCTGACCTGCTTGGGCACCAGGCTTTTACATAGTGCACAGACATACACACAAGCAAAACACTCATGCACATAAGATAAAATAAATAAATCTAACTTTAAAAAAATTCCATGGCTTCATTTTTTAAATGATTATATCTATATATACATACATATGTATAAATATTTCAATACAAATTGCTAGGTCCTTTAATGTTGGCCAAATATAATGATGAAGGGCTGGCCACTTGGTATTGGATAACCAAATAAAGGCTCATTTCCTGAGAAAAACTGACTCTCCAAATTTTGGCCGTCATTAATTGCCAATCGCCGTCCATGTAGGTGTGAACCTTGTGAGGTTTCTCTTACCCATGTTGGCACATCAGCTGGCACTGTTCTTGTTCAGGCCTTGATTGAGCAGCCATATTGTTGAGACTTCATGAGTGCAGTTCCTCTCTAACAGGGGTCTCTAGGGTGACATTCAAATCAAGACATTTTACGTCCCTGTCACTCATATTTCAGACTACAGGTAAAAAATTCACTCAGTCACTTTTTTCTAAAGACCCAGCTGTCCCATCTAGCGCATAACACAATTGACATTTTAGCTTGCTTTTAGGTTGTGCAGATATAATAATAAACAAAAATTAAAGCAATTTCCATGGCCATATTTAAATTCACATGAGCTGCCACAAACAGATCTGTATTGACAGAGGCACAATCATCTGCAAAATTTTTAGTTTTCAGTTGAAAGTCTTATATTTGACTCATTCGTTTCCTTCACTCCTGTTTATAACTGCACTTGAAACTAAATTCTGTTTGTGTCAGTCAAGGCCCGGATGCTCATCTCATGGATGCTGATGAATGCCTGGTCTTTTGGAGATGACTGCATAGAGTGACAAAAACCAGTAAACACCATGTGAAATACAGGCAATGATTTTATTGATAGCAATGGTGATGAAGCCTGAAAGCATTTTAAAAAGCAATACTATAAGAAATAAATGCAATAGAAGGAATGAGTCCTGTAGATGACAATGGGCTGACAATAAGCACTCAATGCTATTCCTATGAGTTATTTTGTTACTTTAGCCTAATGGCCTGGAAGGTCCTTTGAATTGTCTACATGATGTATGTTGCATGGGGATAATAGTGTGAATAGCTGTTTCCATTTGACTTTAAAATAAAATTCAAAGTCAGAAAATGCTTTTCGAATTATGTTGGGTTGTTCAGTGATTTTCCTTTGGAAGGTGGGGTCTTCATTTGCACATATAAGAGAATTCTCTTCCTCAAAAAAATAAAAACAAATTGCAAATATATAGCTCAAAGGAAATTGATGAGACCTCCAGTACAATGACAGTCAATTCTGCCTTTAAAGCTCACCTTTGTTTCCATTGCCTGAGCTATCACTAAAGATTAAAGACAGCATTCAAACTGGGCAATTCCTCATACTTTACCTGCTCATTATATGCCGTGATAGTTTTTTATTCAATTATGCATCTGCCAATAAAAAGAGTGAGCAAAGACAACATCAAGGCCGTCTTTTCATTTCAATTATTGTTCCCTAGTGAATTACAAGGTTCTGGGTCTCCTATAACAGTTTATATTGACCCAGGCTTCATAAATCTGGTACAGCAGAGAGTTGCTCAGCTATATGTTCTGGTCATGTCTTTCTACTAACAACATCAATCACCCGCCCAAGAGGACAGAGCAGGTCGAGAGTGTTCCATCTGGTGTCCCCATCTAAAAGGTCTTACCACTTGGAGGAGTCTTCCATATAGGGCTTAAAGCTCCAACCTCAGTGAACTCAAATTAGCCAGCATTAAAAGTGAATGCAAATCATGCAAAGAATGATTAGTGTTATTCGAAAAATATATTTACAAGTCATAATTTCTAAAACTTGAAACATCATTAGAATGATATTGGAGACACTAGACATGAAAAATAGAATTTCTTTGTCTGTTTACTTAGAGTTGGAAGTGTTATTCAAACTAAAATAATTTAGATTTATTTTGTCCCAAGGATGAACTGCTTCAAACTCATTTCAAAGTGAATAATTTTCTCCTTAACTGGACCTCAGCCAGCACATCTGTCTCTGAAATGTTCCAAGGCAAAGAAGTTAACCAGTCAGGCAGGTTATGCATGTGACCACCAACAATTTACTCCGAAAAAATGAGACTATGACTAATATACAGGAAATCATGTCATTTGATACCATATTGCATTAGAGAACAAACAAAACAAAATGCAGGCAAGCAATAAGGATAATAAATATGGGGCTAGAGAGATGGTTATGGATAAGAGGACTGGCTGCTCTTCCAAAGGACCTGGGTTCAATTTCCAGTACTCACATGGCAGTTTACAACTCCCTGTAACTCCATTTCCAGAGGATCCGCATCCTCATGCAGACATACATGCAGGTAAAACCATAATTTTAAATTATGAATAAAATTTTTAAAAAATAAGTAAGGTTATTAGGTTAGCACATGGTCTAATTACACCATTTCTTCCTGTTATTACAATACACAAAACATAGATAAATATTTCTTATTAAAGTATTACTAAAAGTAAGTAATTGTCTCTTCCCACTGTAATATTTAAATCACCTACTTACTACAGTTACAGTGGCTCTTAAGAGCTCTACTTGGTTTATGTGCACAATAATTTGTAATGGAGTGGCTGATTCGTTTTAACAATAAGGTGTTCTTAGCGGCTCACTGTTCTTTACAGCACTACTGGTTAGTTTTCAGGGCATTTCTGGCCATTTTTTTTTAAAAAAAGTATTTTATTCCATCTTCTTTGAAGAGCAGTGCATTTTGGAAGCACTTTACTTCACAATTAAGAGCAAATATGGCAACTTTTTTGAGTTTATTTTTTAGAGTGTGTTTTTATTCTTACCAGCACCAAGCACATGTTACATGTAAAGACATGCTCGAACCTTTCTTTCAATTGTCTGTAAAACTTTTATGAAACAAATTGAAAAAGACTTTGAGTGCATGTACTTTATCAAACTGCTTCCTTTCATACTGCTGGCAGTTTTGAAAGTTGTTGGTAACGTCAACATGTCAGTGACACCAAGTCTGTAAACAGGGAAGTCAATGGAGTTAACATGTTGAAATAAAGGAAATGATAATATTTTCTTCTCAAGCCTTTGAGGAAAGCTATAAGGTTTAAATCTCATTTCTTCTACTAACTGGCATCTTGTAATTCCATGTGTTCCCTTAGGTATAGCTGTATATGAGAAAGACCAATTTGAATATCTCAATGGATATAGAACTTGATTGAAAAAAAGGCTCTCTGATTATTAAGTCATCTTGAAACCATCTGCCCTGGGACTACATTTTGCTTACACTAAAATTTAAATGAGTCTATGCATAATAAGGCATTTAAAGAAATGCTGGATGACATAATTCAAGCCAACAAAACTGTATTTATGCTAACAATATTTTGTATTAATATAATACAATATGTTAGTTAAGATATTGCAGCAATATTTTGTATTTGTTATAAAATAATGTTTCCAAGTCCGCAAAGCAAAAGAAATATGAATGATGATCTTAGGGACATCAATGCTGCATTATTCCACAGTTTTGGGACTCAGAAAATAAGAGAGCAAAGGTGTACAGTTAGTCAAACACTCATATTTACCTTTCTCTGGCTTCCATCTTAGACATTAAAGATCTGCTCCCCACTTCCATGCCATGGCTCACGGATTCTTCTGAAACCACAAGTCAAACAAATCCTTCTTCCCTTATTTCTTTCGGGTGTTTTATCACATTGACTTGATAAGTAAGTGTATATCCTCTAAACCAGGACACCCAGTTATCCATGCACGTTAATAACACCCAGCAATCCAATGTTCATGGCACCCAGCAACCCATTCAAGAGACTGACAGAAAACTTACTGAGTACTCAAGATACAGTTCCTCAAAATACTTTAAGTTCTGAAACATAGCCTACTCCTCATCTTTATTGTATAATAGGTGCTGCCTTAAGTCTCATGGGCATGAATGGATGGCTGGATACCACAGGAATGCAAGGATGGCTGGTGCCATGAGGGTTAATGGATGATTGGAAGTTGGGGAGAAACGGAGTTGGAAGCTGGACAAAGTTAAATATCACTGTTTGATTCATTTTACTTCTTTGCTCTCTCATTTTCTCAGAATATGGAATATAATGCAACCCTTTTTTCTTTTGAGTTGATCATTTCTGGAAAACCCTACAGGAACACTGCAAGTATTCCTTAGTATTATAGGTGATTTTAAGTCTAGTGGGGTTAACAATGAAGATGGAGACCACATTCTAAAAACAGATTTAAAATTCCCCAACACCTGGGTAGTATTTTAAGAGAATTCATCAAGAACAGGGTTCAAGTTGGCAAATCCGTTCAGTGTGAAAACACTTGCTGCCAAACCTGATGGCCTGTGTGAATCATCAGTGATCTTTTCTCTTCCACCATCTGTGGGAACTTGAACTCAGCTGGTAGGGTGGACAGTGTCCAGTTTTGGAACTTGTTCCTGTTGTTTTGTGGTTGCAGTTTAGGAATGACCCTTAGGCCACAGAGCTGGCCTCATGCGTTCACTTTGGTTCTGTGAGGCGGGTGTTTCACTCATAGTCTCTCTGGAAAGGGTGGGGATACATATTTTTTATGATTTTGCTTGCTAATGTTAACCACATGCAGAAGGCCAGTGGTTACATTGCAGCTTTAAGTTTAGATCAAATACACTGATAAGAAGGCATGAATCTTTTTAGAGAGACAGGGAGACCAAGATGCATAAAGACTAAGGACCTTTCTCCTGGTTGCACATTTACATCCATTTAAAAAGAGAAAACCACTATATTTCTCACATCTACAAGCTCCCCCAGTACTCTGCCTGCCGATTTTATGTACCAAGAACTCAATTCTACATGATAACATATTTCTGTGAGGTCACTGTGCTTTTACAAATAACAATGGTATGTGTACCGTTTTTATTCCTTATTTTAAAATGAAGGCACAGAGTCACAGAGAAGGCCGTGCCTCATCCAAAGTTGAATGGACTGTAAGAATATTGGTGGAGTCTTGATCTGAAAAACCACTAAAGACCCACATACCATGACCTTAGCAGCTCCAAACTACCGGCAGGTGGCTGAACCCCCAAAAGATGGAGGCCTTTGGGATGTTGGTGGAATATCCTTGAAGGAGACAATATTTTCCTCTCTGTGTTCTCTGCCTGGTTGACATGAAAAGCAGTCATGATTCTTTATCATTGGCTCCAAAGCAACAGAGTCAGTCAGTCATGGACTAACCTTCAAAACTGTGACCTCAAATAAACCTGTTCTCCTTGTGGATAAGCCATCATGGGTATTATTAATAGTGATTAAAAAACTCACTGACATAATGTGAAGATTGAAAAACAAAACAAAAAAAATCTAACAAAGATAGGTTGCTTAACTATCAAACTAAACTAATGTCCACCACTTTCCTATTCTTCTTTTCTTTCTCATAAGCAAGTCATTTGCACCATGAGTCCCAGTAAGGCTTCATTTGCAATATCTAATTGGTGTCTCAATATTTTATGGATTTAAAATCCCCACGACATAGCAGATCAAAGGGATGATTTTCCCAGAATTTTGCAGTTATCGGTTGTGAAGATGCATGGACTTGAAGCCTTATTTATAGATTTATAGACATACTGTACATTTGTGGTTCTTCTATATAAAAGGCAGACAAATAATGCAGATTCTCATCCATGTTAGTTTGCTCTTAGAGAAATTGGTAATTCCCACATTTTGAATCTTCAGCTAGCTGGGGCTATTTGTGGGTTAGCTAACAACGTTGAAGGCTCCTTGAGTCATAGTTCACAGTGGCCACCTGATCCCTCTCTTGCAAGCTTGGTGCTTTCACTGACAAAGCATGAGGCTGCAGCTACCTCAGTGTTATTCCTCCTGACATTGCTCAGAAGTAGGTAGCTATTTGGCATGTAGTGTTATTGTTTAAACTTGGCATTTTCACATTTGCTTCCCTGACCTTATATATCAACACCACCGAATTTATTTGGAAAACTTTATATCCAGTTATCCTTTCCATCTCAACGGTGTAGGTCAAACCAGGTGTCACATGAGTCACAATGAGGCCACTCTTTAGAAACTACTACCGGGAAAGAAATTTTAATACATCCTTGGATTTCATCACAGTACATGATGCACTTATTTAGTTTTTACTTAAGCAAAATTTTTAAAAATTTGCATTTAGGGAACAAATATATAAAAATGGAATGTAACAGTGTGAAAAGGTTAAAAGAGACTCACACAGTATGGATGTAAATGAAATAATATAGAATTCAAAGCTATATAAATATACATAAATTTTGTGTCCTTGTTATTCCTTTTCCAGTCAATATAATATTTGAATATCCTTAGGTCTTTCTTCTAGAGCTTCTTACATCTGTTGTAAAAGACTCACTATGTGCTACATAGACCAAATTGGCCTTGAATTCACAGAGATTCATCTGCCTCTGACTCCTGAGTGCTGAGATTAAAGGTGTGCACCACTGTGCCTGACTCATCTCTCTCTCTCTCTCTCTCTCTCTCTCTCTCTCTCTCTCTCTCTCTCTCTCTCTTTCTCTCTCTCTTTCTCAACAGTAGTGTAGGAGTTCCTTCTGTTTGTGTGTTGCTTTCATTGATTAATGAATAAAGAAACTGCCTTGGCTTAGTTTATAAGGCAGAACTTAGGTAGGCAGGGAAAACAGAGCTGAATGCTGGGAGAAAGAAAGGCAGAAAAAGAGAAAGCAGCCTTGGAGCCACTGCAGACAGACGCTAGGAATCTTACCCGGTAAGCCTCTGCCACATGGTGATTCGCAGATTAATGGAGATGTATTAAACTAATATGTAAGGGTTAGCTAATAAGAAGTTAGAGCTAAGGGCCAAGCAGGGTTTTAATTTATATAGTTTCTGTGTGGTTATTTCAGGTATAAGCTAGCCAGACAGCTGGGACAAACAAGCAGCCCTCCTTGCAACAAGACAGGGTTTCTCTGTATAGCTCTAGCCATCCTGGAACTCACTTTGTAGACCAGGCTGACCTTAAACTCACAGATCTACCTGCTTCTGCTTCCTGAGTGCTGGGATTAAAGGGGCGTGCCACTATCACCTGGTTCATTTTATTTTTTTTTTTAGATCAAGACACTGATCACTTCTGGGTTCTAATATATTTTCCTTCAAATCAACTTGTCTTTTCTACGCTATGATATGCAGTACTTACATGCTCTGAATTTTTTGAAAAATATACATATAAATATAACCCAGGGAGATTTATTGTTTCATTTATTCATATTTTCTTCACCCTAAAAGTATTTATCAATAACCTTTTTTTTTGTAACATGCTATACTGGTTTAAAAGAGAATGACCTCTATAAACTCATATGTGGATATCTAATCCCTGGTTGGTAAAACTGAGAAGGATTAGGAGGTGTGGCCTTGTTGAAGAAGGTATGTCCATTGGGAGTGGGCTTTGTGGTTTCAAAATACCCATGCTATTTCACTAGTCTCTGTGCCTCCTGATTGTTGTTTCATTATGTAAGCTCTCTGCTGCTGCCCCAGCATCATGCCCGCTGCCACGCTCTCCACCATGATGGTCATAGACTCTAACCCTCTGGAATTGTGATCTTTCGAATTAAATGATTTCTTTTATAAGTTGCTGACAATATGACAGTAACTAAGACACGGGCACTGTGTTGTATGTGGAATAAATATGATACATCCTCTGCCTTAAAAGGATCAGTCTGCAGACTGAAGGCATTGAGAAGTCTAAAAAGTTCTTATGGCTGACAAGCTTCCCTGTGCTAACACATCATGCCTGCCTTTCCTTCTACCTCAAAGCGTGTGGAAACTCTGTTAACTTGCCATGTCCTGATGCCTTGTCTCTAGTTCTAGTGTGTGTGTTCCAGTGAATATGTGTGCACACCTGTATACTTGTTCTGGTAAACAAGAGCACATGCGTATGTAGAGACTAGAGATTGACACTGGGTGTCTGCCTCATTGATTCCCCGCCTTATGTTATCTGAGACAAGGTCTATAACTGAAGCTGGAGCTCATTCATGTGGCTGGTGAGCTCCAGGGCTGGAAGTCCAATTGTACCTGTCCTCCCACATAACTGGTCAGCGTTTTACCCCGTGTGCCATCTCTTCTGCGCCACCAGCAGACCTCTCAATTTTCCCTGCCACTTCCTTGAACTGGAAACTTTCCTGGTGGGTTTGCGCACATGAATGATTAATACAAGAGAGAACCAGTGCCCAGCTGATAGTCTCTGCTGTCCTTCCAAAGCTTTAGGGCCCAAAATAAAGGTGCTGCGGGGGTGGAGAACCCAATTTCCATTCTCAGTCTTGCACAGTGCATTGCAGTCAATTAAATTTTCCGTTCCTAAGATACAGTTGCTTCTGAAGGCACGTAGCACCAACATTTTTGGAAACAATAAACTCAGTCTAGGACTTCTTCCCTCGCTTGTTCAGAGAGTTTGCTCTATCTCTGAGAGAGTCATGAAACTGATGTCATCTTTCTGGGCATCAATCTCTTCCCATTACCTGGGTTCTGACTCCTCTAAGCAACACAACAAATAAATATCTTGGGGGAGGGGAAGGGAACAACATGTTTCTTGTTCTTTTTTGTCCTCTCTGATACATTGGAACTAGGCCACCTGGCTGCCTTTGGAGTAAATCCATTTTATAACAGGATTTTTTTTTTTGGTGATTCAGTAATTAAACCCCCTTGGATAGGGTTCAATATGGACCTGCCTTATGCTGGATTTTGCTTTATAGCAAACTGTTAGTCACAGGTGCCAGTGAATTTATAAATGAGAATGAAAAAGTCTTTTCCAGTTTCTAGAATGAGCATCCTTTCCCCAGGATCAGTACAGACTCAGTACTCCTATACAGTCCCCGTTGTTAGGAGGAGCTTCAGACACTAAGAGGTTGCTTGAAATACCATCGCTTTAGAACAGCTTCTGAAAGCAATTCATTGATTTTGAGCAATTTACCTTGTTTTCTGAAACTCAAACAGTGAAACAATATTTTCACAAACAGTGAAAGAATACTAAAATGGGTTCAAACATAAAATGATCATTGGATGTGGTATTGTATGCCAATACTCCAAGCTCTTGGTTGCTGTGGCAGTAGGATAGAAACCTTTGATTCCAGTCTTGTATCTAATAAGATTCTAAAAAAAAATTAAAATCAAATGATAAGTTAAGTTTTTTTGATCTCATACAAGGAAAATTTTAGCAACACAAATCATGGATTGTTAATCAGCAATTTGTTAATTCACTTTGGTTTTTGATTCCTGAAAAACTCCAAGTCTTCTCTCTCTCTCTCTCTCTCTCTCTCTCTCTCTCTCTTTCCTCTCTCTCTGTCTCTTTCTCTTTCTCTCTCTATATGAAACACTTGCAACCTGAACTCTCATTACTTTAGAAACATTCAAAGAGTTCATAATTTATAGCATTTTACATTTGCAGCAAGATTAAGAAGGTACTGAGGTTTCCATATAACCCACACCCCAACTCTGATTATGGTCTCTCACAACATCCCACACCTCAGTAGCACAGGTGTTACAACAGATCAACCTTCAGTGAGAGAAATAACTACGTCCATATTCCCAAATATTGTTTATAAATGTTCTTTTACATTTAAAGGGGGATATGATATAGATATGAATAATTTGCTTTGGAATGGATTTTAAGATCAATTTTGTTATATGTATATGCATTTTTTATCTTAATTAAGATATTATGATTATATAATTCTTTTAAAAATGTAATATAGTTAAAAAATATAGGTTGTTAATGGAAAATCATCGATAATAGTTGTCTATAGTCATGTTAGTTAGATTTTCTAGGTATATAGAGATATATTTCAGTTAAATAGGCATTCTTTATATCTTTCAAAGACTACAAAATATGGCATTTAATATTTTAATTACTTAGGCTTTTCATGACAATGAGATACATCTGCTCCTGGCAGTACCAATCTCCTTCAAGAGGAAGATGGCCATTGAAGAGGCTCCTTATGGAGTTTGATAGCCATTTGGGTAAGAAACTGCTCTTGCCTGGACTGTTGCATAAACTGGATACAGAGAACCCACAGAGAGAGGACTGCTGAACTTGCCTAAAGATGAGATGATCTTTCAGGGTTCCTGATTCATGAAAGAGTCTGCAAGACATTATGCAGGACACAGCAGATAATGACTGAACTACCTTTGAAATTTCCTGCTTCATGGAAATGTCTGCTGGATACTATGGTCCTGAAGGCTGAAGATGGATGCCCCAACAGTACAGAGGAACTTTGAATGACTGTACAGGCAGCAAGATGTCTCTATCTTTTCTAGAGTTTGGGAAGTTGCTTACTTCTTCTTTACTTAGGTAATGTTATATCCTTCTGGAGTCTTTGATGGAGTTAAAGAATAGATAGATAATTATTGTTTTCCTTAGTTATGATAAAAGATAAAGTAGACATAAATATTGTAACTGTAATTCTTGCTTGACAACTGTTTTGTTATATGTAATTTTACTACGTTAAAATGAAAGCCCTTCTTTTTTGTTTAAACAGAAAAAGGGGAAATGATGTAGGAGGGTCATCTGTCTATGTGTTACTTTCATTAGTTAATAAAGAGACTGCCTTGACTTTGATAGGACAGCAGCTTAGATAGGTGGAGTAGACAGAACAGAATGCTGGGAGAAAGAAGCAGAGGCAGATAGCTGCCCACCATGAAGCTGCCAGGTCAGACATGCTAAATCTTTCCTGGTAAGCCATGACCTCATGGTAAAATAAAGATTATTATAAATGGGCTGAATAAATATGTAAGAATTAGCCAATAAGAGGCTAGATATAATGGGCCAGGCAATATTTAAAAGAATACAATTCCCATGTAATTATTTTGGATGTAAACTAGCTGGGAGCTGGGCGGCAAGAATGCAGCCCACAGCTCCTTTTTACTACAAGTGACATCATATTTCAGAATATCCTCTGATTTTCAATAAGCATACACTGTTTTGTGGCCATCACGAACATACTACAAAGTAATTTTCACTCTCCTAGAGACTAGCTCTGCCTTTCCATTTCCTGCATTCTGACCTCTGGCAACTGTAAAACTTCTTACTATTTCCATTGTTTTGTCTGATCTAGAATGCATAGCACAACAAATAAAAACCCAGACACAGATATTGAGGTTCAACCTGAAGGTCAGATAAGCAAAACAGTCAGCCACTGTCTCTTACCTCTACCTCAGTCCCAAATGGTGATCCTGCCTCCAGGAACCTCAGAATGAGACTGAGATTAAGAACAGTCTCCTCCCATTTTATATTCCTCTCTAGTGCTGGGAATAGGGGTGTGCACCATGACTGCCTCGTTTCTTTGGCAAGATAGTGTGGCTACTGGGATTCAAGGTGTGTGCCATTGCTGGTGTGTCATTGCTGCCTGATCCATAAGGCTGTCTAGTTTGACTGTTTTACTTTTTCTGATAATCAAGCAAGCTTTATTTATTAATAATCAAATGAAACGCCGCTACAAGAATGCATTTTAATTCAAATTGTATGCTATGTAGCCTTCAGTTGGGTTTCTTTCCTTAGTAATATGCAACACAGGTTTAAGTTTTCTTCGTGTTTCTCCATGCCTTCACAGCTGAGTCCTTTTAATACTGAGAAAGAAGTGTTTTATTGCTAGGATGCACCACAGTTTATCCATCATTAACTTGAGGGCAATTTGGCCATTTTTAAGTTTTTCTACTTTTAAACAAAAATCTTGTTAACATTTCTATTCAAAGCCAAACCTGCACACATTCACCATTTTTTTGATTATCAGAAAACATGAAAAGTGTCTGCTTCACTTTGTAAGAAATTGGTCAACTCTCTTCCAAACAGGTTGTGCTAGCTTGCTGAACCTTTCAAACAGTTGGAGAAACTAGAGATTACATAAGAGACTAAAAGAAATAGTTACTGAAGAGTGAAGGTGAACTCCTGAATTGACAGAAAAAACTTGGGTCATGGGCTGCAGTGTTCAGGAAGGAAATTAAGGATTAGAAAGTAGAAAAGATGACTATAATTCACCATTTAAAATAGCATAGATTTGAGAAAAATGTGTTGCTTGTAGCGAGTGTGATAGAAAAGCAGATATAACTGGAGAGAATTTCAGGCAAGTTGGGATGTTTGGTAAACCTATCTGTGCATGAGTTATTTAGTTCCATGGTAGGAGTAATGGCAGTAGCCAGTAAGCATTAGGGAATAATGTGAGTGGTGAAGGATTAAAGTCCAGAGATACACAGAGTTTCTTCAACTGTCATCTTTTAAAGAAGAGACTGGGAGGTAGTTAGGAATTAATAGAGAATTGGGAGACAACATTTTGCCCTGCCTGGATGAATGCTCTGTGTAAAAGAGAAGAAATTAACACACACACACACACACACACACACACACACACACACTCATACACACACACACACACGCACAGAGAAAGAGAGAGAGAGAGAGAGAGAGAGAGAGAGAGAGAGAGAGAGAGAGAGAGAGAGAATTTACCCTGAGAACAAATGACTTCACAGCTTCTGGTTGTGATGAGGAAAGACAAGAATCTTTTCATCAGAAAGGAGGACAGAACACCTTTTCTAGAAAGATAGGGGGACAATAAAAAGCAAATATAGTGAATGTGTGAATGTGTGGGTAGGGACTGTGAAATTGGTCATTTTCACTGGATTGTATCTATTCTTCTTTGTAAAACGTGAGATGGGGAGTTTGGGGTGAGAGGGAAGGATGAGATTATGGAATAAAGCTTAGGGAAAGCAGTTAGCGTTGTGAATCTGTAGAGGGAGGGATAAGCTCAGCAGAAACTCGCTATTGGATTTTTCTAGAAGTGTTAAGGGCCAGCAGGACACCACTAACTTGTAGTGACACAGAGAAACCCAGTGTGGTGTTTGATTCCCATCCCATGCTTTCTGGGTAGGAGGGGCTGTGGTCAATTAGACTGAGGTCCCAGCAGACCAGTGTGATAGAAGGGGGCAAGCAACTGAGGAACAGTCAGCAGTCGGATTCGGGCAAATGTTATTGTGCACACGTGAAATGGGGACAGCAGGATACTGATGTGGGGGTGGGGTGTGAATGTAAGAGTCAGTACATTTTAAGTCACGTGAGTGTTAGAAACAGGGTTGTCAACAGCACAAAAGAAATAGCTAGAAGAACAGCAAAATCCCTGCAGAAAGCGTACGTCCAAGCGTGTAGAACATGGGCTTTGCACTTTGTCTCGGTTAGAAATAACACAAATCTCACCCAAAGCATGTTGTTTTAGGTCTCTAGGTTTGCCCTCTGGTTTTGTGTCTCAGTGGCCTCTTGGCCTTTTTGGCTCTATGCCTAAACTGATCACTAAGGAAGTCAGAAAAATGACTCCCAAATCTTTCACACAGATTTGCTCCAGCCTGCAGTTTTCTCATGTTGCTGTGTTAAAAAAAAATCTTTTCACTTTAAAATTCCAGATGGTAGAGTAGCTCTCTTCCACCTAAATAACTTTCCATATAAGTCACAAAATCCTCTCCGATCCTGCCAGATGCTGATGGCGATTCGAATCCGTTCACTGTTGGAAACTACCTTGTTGTCCTTAGTTCTTTCCTTTCTTCCTCCCACCTGCATCCATCAAACACACTTTTGAGCTTTCCCAAGGATTTATTCTATTGGGAAGAACTTACTATTGATTTATGGTTGTAGGATTTTTCCAAATGGTATGGACACACGACTTTTCACCAGCGTCGCCTTGAGTCTCATACCCTGGCCTCTGTGTCACTTTGCACTGCTAGATACAGTCAGCATCCTCAAAGCCCAGAGGCCTTGACATGATGAGATGGCCATGCCATGTTGCTATGGTGACTCTGCAGCTGGCCAAGTAGTCACCGGTTGATTTTTCTCAGCTGGAATTTTTGCAACAATTACTTTGCTGGGAGTGAATTAAAGCACATTTCCTCCTTACATGAATCTTGCAGCAAAGCTGGATCAATATGGAATTTTATAATAACTAATCTTAAAGACAAAGCATGAGAAAAATGAGAATGCTTTTGGGTAGGGGATATCTCTAGAGTCCTCTTAAATGCACCTAATGTTTCTGTGAGATAGAAAAGTAGAAGAATATAAAGTTAAATTTGGCCTGTCTTTTACATAGTAGGTATTTAAGAACAAGTAGAAGTTTTAGAAATTTAATGCATATGTATGTATGCATATATATTTGGTTACAAATGTCTTTGTTCCTAACCATGCTAGATTACAAGAAACATAATAGTAAGCTAGAGTTAAGACTCTAATAGTTGGATTAAGAAAATTATTTGTGAAATGGCTTCTTTTTTGTTGTAACTCTAAGGACTGCTGTGGAATAATCTTTCTGGACACTGTGAATATGTATTGCTCTTATTGGTTAGTAAAAAACCAACAGGCTGGTAGCCAGGCAGGAAGTATAGGTGTGAAATCCAGAAACAGAGAAGAAGGCTGAGTCAAGAGTCACCAGACAGAAGCAGAGGAAGGAGGAAATGAACATGTCATACTACTGATGGTATTATCCTGTGGCAGAATGTAAACAAGGAATATAGGTTAGCTTAAAGTGCAAGAGCTAGTTAGTAATAAGCCTGAGCTACTGACTGAACATTCATAATTAATGTAAGTCTCTGAGTGGTTATTTGGGAACTGACCAGCAGGAGAGAAATGTCTGACTACAAAAGACTACAATAACATTAAGTTATAAGAGATAAAATGTTTATATCTTCCTCTTCCATTATTTAATTTGTTACTTAGAATTTATGTTACTTGTAGGTAGAGATTTTTTGTCTGACCATGATCAACTCTCTTCTATCAGCCACCTCCCAAATAAATACTTAGAGACTTATTATGAATTATACATGCTTGGCCAATAGCTCAGACTTATTATTAACTATCTCTTTAAACTTAAATTAAGCTATTTCTATTAATCTATGTGATGCCCCAAGGTTTGTAGCTTTTACTGCATACCAAGTTTCTTTTCCTTCTGGCTGATATCTTCCCTGACTCTACCCTTTTTCCCAACATTCTCTCTGACCCTCAAATCCTGCCTAATTATTAGCCAATGAGCTTTTTATTAACAATGAGATCAATACACCTTCACAGTACATGGAAGGATTATTCCACAGCAGTTACTTGTCTTGTTGCTGTAACAAAATCATCTTGAGGGGACAGTATTTATTTTAGCTAGCAGTTGGAAGGTATAGTCCATTGCAGTGAGGAAGTCTTGGTACTAGAAGCCTGCTGCTGCTAGCTGGTCAGATTTTATACAAATTCAAGAAGCAGAGACTGATGAATGCTGAGTTCAACTAACCTTTTCTTTCTTATGCAGTCTAGAGACCAATCCCAGAGAATCCTACTGCTCAAGTTTAAAATAGTTCTTTTCACCTCAGACAAGTCTCAAAGTCATGGCCAGAGGTTAGCCCAAATTTGATAATTCCTCATAATTATACCTGAAGTTTTCTCCTAGGTGATTGTAGATCCTGTCAAGTTGGTGACCAGTATGAGTTGCTGTACTCAGGGACCTCACTATCATAAAAGTAATCTATAAGTAAAACAATCAGCATGTCAGTAAGGCTCTTGGGCCATTCCTATAATTTACATTGTTTTTTAAGCATACACAAAACTGATACTCAGGATCCTGAAAAAAAAATTTCCTCTCTGACTTGAGGGTAGAATAATATACATATTCCATTTCCTACGTTAATGCATAGTAGATGGATATGAAGCCAGTAGGTATAAAAGTATTGTGTATTTAAAAAAATGGGAGAAATTTCAAAGACAAACATGTTCTCACAAAAACTTAATATTCTTCCAGGTTAGCTATTTAGAGATACCCAATAAATGGAAGAAAGCAAGGGATGGATAAGCATATTCTTAGGTTACTGGGGCACTATTTGGCTTTAAAACTTCGTGTGAATTTTCTACTTTGCTACAATGATTGCCTGTTTTACTTAGTAGAACAGAAGGCAACGGAGGCATTCTTTCCCAAAGTTTGAGTAAGATGGATTGTCCAGAAGTTGCATTCAATCTTTATCTTATTAGATGTGCATCACCTGGTATGACAACCTGTTGCTCTGACACAATGGGGTTTGACTGTTAGCCAAGAGTAGCAGCACTCAAACCTGAATCTTAGTTGAAGGTCAGTTAAAGCTGAATACCTGGTGAAGTTTCTGAATATTGATACATTTTACCCTCTCCTCAGATGACATCATTGCTCATGTAGAGCTCTCAAGCTGTAGCTAGACATTCGCTGCCCGCTGAGGAATAAGGGCAGGGCTGTTTCAGACAGTATTTTCTATGGTATTAGTTGCCATGTCTTTCTTTGAAAGGCCTGAATTGTTTCACTGGAATATATACAGTCAGTTGTAATAAGAATGCAAGGGATGGAGGACGCTTGGCCCTCTTCTAAACGCAAGTCCAGTGTGCAGCCAGGCGCATTCTCAAAGATCACTATGAAAGCATTGATTCTAGGCTCAGAAGCAGAACCACTTCTGAATACTTTAGCCATTGTCTTTTGTTTTCTTCAAGATTTCCACAGTAACTTTCTGTATCTGATGAAAATTTTAATTCAAAAAAATATCAAAACTGATGGTTTGGGGGAACCATTTAACAATTATTGCTTTATCACTTTGACTTCTGAAACCTTATCAAATTTTTTCATGATACTTTCATTATTTGCTGAAGGGTAGCCTCTCCCTTGCCTTAATCATGTGCCAGATTACCCGTAAACCTGGACCATATGCCACTGCAATTTGCTGATGGGCCCAAGCTGTTTTGGTAGATAAAAAAAATCCAAGGGGATTAGAATGTCTGAGAGCTATTGTGAACACAGCCACACTGGTGAGCAGGTGCGTGCTCTTCTTTCTTTTCTGTCCACATAGCACTCCTTTCCCTTAACTAAGGTTATTGATAAGCCACCGCCTAATTTTAACCTCAGAATAAACAAAATCCACCTTCACACTAAACAAAATTCTTTAGACACTTGAACCAAATTTCACACATGCAAATTCTCACAATTCAGCAGTAGAAATGCTTCCCACTCGCGGTTCAACATGATCTAATGTGTAGCGTGATGGGGGGGGTCACATTTAAGTTAGGAGTATGACAAGGAAACTTCCTTAGCTCACTACAGCCAATGATGCTGTTTTTATCATCCATGTTTGGTTGACTAGGAGGTTTTACTTTTAATAAGATGAATTTGCCTGGTGTGGTGGAGCCCACTTATATATAATTCCAGCTACTCAGGAGGCTGAGATAGAAGAATCTGAAGTTCAAGGCCAGCTACAGAAATTCAGCAAGACCCATCTTCAAAATAAATAAACAAACAAATAAGTAAACTAATGGATATAAAGTAGCACTTGTGACTTGAAATATAATTTACTAAATTATTTACATGAAAGTGACCTTTTGGAAGCTATATCTTACTGGAAGAGGATTTCCCATGTTCATACCTTTCCTTTTAGTAAATGTAAAACCTTTCCCACGTGAGTAAGTCATTGTGGTTTATCCTTTGTATCTTGAGACTCATTTTCTTGATAGCTGCCTATTTACTCTAAGTTTATAATAACCTCTCTTTAAAGATAAAGCAACACAACAAATTGCTTAAAAATATTCTAGATTCTGTCATATGGAAAGAGATAGAGAGAATTATTCTCAATGACTACAAAAAAGAATTTATGCTTTAAGTTCTGAGTTTTAAAAATTATCTTTCTTCTTGCCACATTAAAGATTATGAGCACTGTTAAGTCAATATAAGCTTAACAATGTCAGATCATGTAAAAAGGTATTTATGCAGTTTTGATAGTTAAATGAGACTACCATTTATTTTTTAATATATTAAAATATCTCAAGCAATTTTATACACAGAGCAAAAAGATGTGGGAAGTGTGAAAGAAAAAAATGTTTTCACTCATTAGAGATGACTTTACACATTTTGAACACTGATGAGTTATCAGTACATGTGTAACTTGTGAAAATAATTTTCATACACCATTCCCAGATACGATGTACTTTCTCTTTATTTTTGAAAACATATAAATATGCAAATGTGCAAAGTGAAAAGTATCCTTTGTAGGCATTTTGATACGCTAAATGGTTAAATGAAGAGTTTCCAAATTCATTTGTTAGGACATCCCAACAAAGGCATTGGTGGAGGTACTACCCACATTATTTATGTCCTTGTTCCTTCAGAGGCAAGGTCACCTTTCAAGAGCATAACGAACTGGCACACTGGGATGGAGAGGCGCATCAGCCACGTCAAACACGTTTGCACTGTGTACTGAAAGCAAAGCAAAGGGAGCATAAATTCAAAGAAAAGGAAACGATGAAAAGAAAAGAAGATCAATGGTTTGGGTAAAAGTGTTTGTGAGACAGACGTGGGAACCTGTTTGAAATCTGTTTCCACACAATCACTTCAAAGGGTATCTGAGAGGTGCTGTGGGAAGTGGGTGTGTTGTGAAAGCAAAGCTTTTGGGTTGCCAGTGAACCAACTGGCCTGTGTGTTGGGCATGCCTTCCCTCACGTCTTCTTAGGGCACCGTTTGTAACTCTAGCTATTGTCACAGGAGTCAGTGGAATGTAGTTTTAGGGTTTTTCTGTAGCCATAGTACATCCCTGCCTTCCTGAGAAGTAGGAAAGAGAATACTTCTGAGACTGAGTGCTCTGGAGGAATGAAAACTAAGCAACAGAGGTTGTTGTTGCAATTTTTTAAAAGGGGGAGATCTGTGAAGACCTCACAGGAAATACAGATGCTTTTCTGCATGTACTGGTGTTATAACCAGATAATTCTATCCTCAGTTCGAATTACCACAAGTAGGCAAAACATTTAATACACTTTATCTACTAAACATCACAGCATGGAGCATAGTATTTTGTGGAATGTTGGGATATTACCATGGCAACTCTGTGGTTGACAAGAAGATAATGCTCACTCCAGGAGAGAGTATTTTACCACCTACTACTGTCTGATAAAAGAACAATATTCAAGATTCAAAGTGCATTAAAACAAGACTTGAGAATGTGTAAGCAAACGTAGAAGGAGACACCTAGTTAAGAACAGAGTCAATAGCAGATGGCAATGCTTTGGGAAGAAATGGGACTCTACGAATGTTGTGAAAACAGAACTAAGCGGCTTTTCTAGTATACAAGGTATGAGATAACTCTGAAGGAGGAGTGAAAAAGGACCTCCTCCTTCAGAGGAGGAACAAGGAACAAGAAGAAAGGGACTCAAATTCCCAGAGAATGGAAAGACGGTCAGTTTCTAGGTTTTAGGATACAATGAATTTGTGATACTGAGAAGACAACAAAGTAGAAATATAGATTAGCAGTATCCCAATGTGTGGCACCAAGGAGAATTCTTGGTAGGAGTTGTGTGCATCATACATTATGCTTCAAATCACAAACTGTTGCAATAAGGAGATAAAACGAAGAGTTTGAGGATTAAACTCTGGCCTTTCCATTGTGTTGGAGGTTGAGGAACTAAAGAGGAAATTACAAAGGAATGAGAGACGTGTACATTGATCACTGGAGGAATGTGAAATCTTCTCAAGCAGATTAAAAAAAAAAAACTAGGTTTCAACATTGTCAAACCCTGAAGAGAGCGATGTGAGATGAGCTTGGCTTTGAGAACTGGTTATTGCATTCAGAAGTATAGGCATCAATGGTGATCATGTAGAGTGCTCTCACAGAGCAGGAGAGGAAGAAGCCAGAGCAGTTCCAGGGAAAGGGACAAGAACATTGCAAACGCTGAGCACAAACAACTTTGGCAGAGCAGGGTGGAGAAGTAGTGGTACAGAATGTGGAACTGCATAGGCTGACAACGTCAAGGGTCAAGGGAAGAGCTCCTTGGTTCTTTGAAATAGATGGCATCAAGCGTGGAAGCCATTAGAAACTGGTAAAGTGGGAGGTGTGGTGGTTATACAAGAGATGAGAAAAGTCTGCAAGACACTGGCCTTGAAAAGACAAGGACTGTGTGACCTCAGTACAAAAGAGAACTGTACAGCATAGAACCCTTGCTACAAAATGTTGAGCAGACAAGAAAGAAGGACCAGGATATGATACAGGTGCACAACTACCGTTACAGGTAGAGATCAAAGCTGTGGAGACTGTTCTAATATTATTCTGGTTCATCCTGTAAAATGAGAATTGAGGTCAACAGGCAAAGGAAAGATAAGGGAAGTGTTTTGTGTGTTAGAGAAAGTTTAGAATGTTCTGGAAATGTGAGAGGCTAGATTACATTTTGTTGTTGTGACAAAATACCTAACAGGACAACTTACTGGAAGAAAATATCATTTTGATTCATTTTCAGAAGGGATAGGGCTTCATGCTGTCTTGAGAAGATGTGACAGATCTCACTGAGGCTGGAACAAGAAGAGGAGATTATATTGGGACTGCAGGTAGGTATAGTTTTTTTTTAAAAAAAACTACAAAAAACTTTCTTGGCATACAGTTAGACATTTTTGCAATTGTTTGTGATGTCTTTCCATGGCAGTGGTGAATGACTGTGAAAGAAACGGAGTCACCTTAAAAAGTTTGTCCTCTGAGCCTTTGCAGGAAAACTTTGCTAGATCTCTCCAAAGCATAACATGTCCTAAGCAGGAACCTCCAGGATGAGCAGTAATGACAGCACACCGTGGGAATCTGCAGCAGAAGAAGTGATAGCTACACACAGCCCAAACTTCTTTAAGCATCACAAGTGCAGTTCCTACCCCTCTTTTCCTGCCTCCAGAGATCTTCCCCAAGACAAGATAAAATACATGAACTGCACCCAGATTTAAACATTAATTTTGGGATGTTTGCCAGACCAGATGGCTGGAAAAGCTAAATACCATTGATTTATTTCTTGCCCTTTGTGAAGCAACATTAGAGACAATGGACCTTATCAGGACAAATGAGAACAAACACCAGAATGCAGATCAGAGGAGAATTAAGAACAAATGCTATTAAATTCTATTATGCTATAATTAATTCCTGTACGTAGAAAAACCACCAATTATTAGCGAACTGAACCTCACCAACCCTGCTCTATCGGCTGGCAGCTGGTTAAGGAAGGCCCTGCCTGACTCATGGATTTCACTGGTCCTCATGTAGTGTTGTGACCATAATCTTTAATACCCTGAGAATGCTTTAGTGCAACTTCAATTAATCACCCATCAAGTATTTAGTGCCATTAAAGGCTCAGGATACAGAGATAGGAATGCTTGATTCCAGTGATAATATTGTCACGCAGTGACCACTTCTGCCCTAGAGCTACAACCGTAGTTATTACACTGAGCAGGAATACACACCCTACTAACAATGTGATCAAACATCCAAGTACCTTTTTTTTTTTTTAATGTGGAAAAGCAAAGCAAACATGATTGAAAAGTTTCTGAGGCTTCTGACTGCCTAGATATTGTTCATGGAAGTGCACCTGGGGATACAGATCTTCAGAATCTCTGTGCGTGCCCAGGGAATAAGTGGAAGAATAGGCCGGTGCATGTATACGAATGCTTGCACCTCATGTATGACTTGGGAAGACAGCTAAGGCTTTACAAAGAAGTTGTGTCTTAGCTTCTTCAGAAGATTAAGGTAGAAAACTATTAGCAGGTCGAGAAGAAGAGCATGTGTGAAATGGGAGGTGACTTGATAGGGGGATTTAGGAAGGCAAGGCACTTAGAGCTCAATGACACACATTTAGAGTTGAGGAATAAAACCATGGTTTGGAAGCTGGCAAGAGACTAGAAACCAGACAATGGAACATCTTGTTCACTGCATCAGAGAACACCATGTCTTTTGGATGAGGGAATGCACAACAATGAAGGGAAAGTCCACTATTGGTCATCATTTATCATAGAATTCATAATGACACACATAGATGCTTACACCATGTTGTCAAATGCTTGTTTTATTACTCTGATTTTCATTCGCCTTTTATAACTTTAAGTGTATATGCATTCACATATACTCATATCCATAGAAGTTAATTTAAATTGCTGCATCTTTGCTTCTTGTGTATGGGTATTTTATGTAATTGTGTTATGTAAATCTATATTCTGTATGTATGCTGTCAATGCTTGTGTTGGATTCCTTTTGAACTAGAATTACAGACATTTATGAGATTCCATTTATGCTGGGAACTGAACCCAGGTCCTTTGCAAGATCATCAATCCCCCTTACCCATTGATCTAGCCTTAGCACTGATCTCCAGCCTCTTCACTTGCTTTTTTTAGTAGTCTTTTTGATTCAGAGGACTGAGACCCAGAGAGGAACAAGTTAGACAATGCCCACGCTCTACACAAGGATGCTGAGGACTGACTCTCCTGTCTCTGACTCCAGGCTCTGTGCATTTCTTCTTGAGCTTAAGATACAGAAGTAGATACTTATTGTGTGTGTGTGTGTGTGTGTGTGTGTGTGTGTGTGTGTGTGACCCTAACTGATTATTTCTGGTTCACATGGAGACATTCCATATTATTAATCAAAATATAGCTTTGATCCAACCAGATTCTCTGAATGTGGCCGGATTTTCTGAATGTGGCTGGCCTGCAGTCTTTCTGAGAAGCCATTGACAATGACACTGGGACTGGTTTTCTCTGCATATACTGGATTTTTGGGATCCAGTCTGTTTGGATGCTCACCTTCCTGGACCTGGAGGGAGGGGGGAGGAACTTGGACTTCCCACAGGGCAGGAGACCCTGACTGCCCTTGGGGACAAAGAGGGAGGAGGAGAGGGAGGGGGGGAGTGGGAGGGCGTTGGGAGGAGGGGCGTAAATGGAAACTTTTTATAATTTAATACAATTACTTTCAAAAAAAACAAAAAAAAAAAGAAAGTTCAGGAGTTTGGAGGCAATCGAGTTTGCTTTTCTCAAAGCCCTTTACTCTTCCCTACTCTGACTTCCACTCTCATTATGATAAAGGGAACATTGAAGGAAAGATTGATGCTGAGACTGGCCCAAGGAAAATGGACAGCTGGAAAGGATTAGAGAGGCTCAGACCTGCCTGCGTGAGTAAGTGCTGGGAGTTACCGCTCCACAGAGGCTGAGCTGACGATCAAAGGACTGTGGGCCATACAGAAAAATGAGCAATACACTAAGAACTTTCCTGTTCAAGCATCTCCAGGGGTCATAGGAATATACAAAGCCATGGCTGCATGTGGGGAAGGCAGTGCTGGCTGAGAGATGGAGAAAATCGGCGCTTTTTACAAACTGAGTTGCTTCAATGTCAAATGTGGCTTGAAACTCTCCCATCCATTTGGCTTCTTGGTCTGATAGGCTATTTCTAAAAGGGTTTCCAAACCTTAAACTGAATTAGTATATCTACTGTGAAATACATGTCAACTGAAGACTAGATCCCATGCTGCCAGAAACAAGATGGAGAAAACAGTGCTGTGTTAATTGTGTCTGGGATCAGATTCAGAATATGAAACCATGAGGGTGGAGGAATGGACCACAGGATGTGACTCCTCCCTGTCAGGTGAGCCCCACAAGGAGCTTTCATTTCCAATGGTGAAGAATTGGCAGTGGTGGTAACGGTGTCCACAGGGAGCAAGCTCAGCAGGGAAAGACTAGTTTCATACCTGTTCTATGACCTGATTCTGATGCAAAATTCATTAATCATTGAAATTATTTATGTCATTAAAAGGAAAAGGCTGACTGTTGCAAAGATGTGTGTCCACTCTGTGGAGGAGATGGCTCAGCATGCTCTCCCAGAGCAGACCCAGCTCTGCTCCCGTGGGGCTTTTATGGCCTCTGTGACCTGCTCTCCTCAGCAGAGTCCAATTGCTCAGCCTTGCGTCATCCCATTGGAACACAGTCAGGGACGAAGGAATGGCCGGGAAGGCAGGCTCTGTGAAGATCCTACAGAGGCTCTGAAAATTGCCCTTTCTGGGGAAAACCTGAAGACCTGGAGGCACTTTTGTCAGAAGTGATGGCCATGAGGGAAGAGAGAAATGAGCACGGCCATATTATAAGGCAAGAGCTACAGGCAACAGCGCTTCAAATCTGCACGCATTTTAGCATCTGGTAAGGCAATGACAAGCATACCCACTAAAGCTTGGAAACAGTTGTTCTTGATCTCATCAGGCATAAACTCCAGCAGAAAACACAGTTCCCTTGTAAGCATTTCAATATGCATGCGAGGGTCTGGTGTCACCGCTCACACCTGGATTCATTCCAGCAAAATAACGCCCTACAACTCCTGTGAGATCCTTACCGTGAACCGAAATGAGCTTAGAATATCAACTGATATGATATAGCCTTATCCTCTGGAAAGACCCAGTGACTCCCTCACCCCTCTAAGAAACACAAAGCAATTGTCATTTTAGCACATTTCTCTAGATACATCTCATTATTGCTCTGTGATTTACAAGGTGGGCCGTATAGGAAGTGTCTAATCTCCCCATGACTGAGTAATGACTCTTAGAATACAGATGATATCAGCATCTAGCACACAGAATGGCATGATGTTGAATAGAACAATATATGCAAAGCATTGAGCAGAATGTCTATGGCATAGAAAGTGTGTGATAATGCTAGCTATAATATTTTTCAGTATTTTCACTATTCATTTAAGTTTAGGGCTCTTTTAGTGGATAAAAATACACCAAGTTTTAAAGTGATAAGTGTATATTTAAGTATTTAAGGATAGGATAAATTGTTTTTTCTTCCATTTTTCTTCCAAGATGTAAAATGACTCTGGAACTAGGGAGTGTGTCTGTACAAAGTGCCTTTGTTTCTTTTTCATTTTGCCTTGCTCTCTTTATTTATTTATTTCATTGAGCTATACATTTTTCTCTCCTCTCTTCCTTTACTCTTCACTGCCCTCCAACCCCCTCCCTTGGGCCCCATGCTCCCAATTTACTCAGGAGATCTTGTCTTTTTCTATTTCCCATGTAGATCAGATCAATGTATGTCTCTCTTAGTGTCCTCATTGTTGTCTAGGTTCTCTGGGATTGTGAATTGTAAGCTGGTTTTCTTTGCTTTATGTCTAAAAGCCACTTCTTTGTCTTTCTGGGTCTGGGTTACCTCACTCAATATGATGTTTTCTAGATCCATTCATTTGCCTGAAAATTTGAATATGTCCTTATTTTTTTCTGCTGTGTAGCACTCCATTGTGTAAATGTACCACATTTTCCTTATCCATTCTTTGGTCGAGGGACATTTAGGTTGTTTCCAGGTACTGGCTATGACAAACAAAGCTGCTATGAACATAGTTGAGCACATGTCCTTGTGTTACGATTGAGCTTCCTTTGGGTATATACCCAAAAGTGGTATTGCTGTGTTTTGAGGAAGGCCATTTCCTAGTTTTCTGAGAAATTGCCATACTGATATCCAAAGGGGCTGTACCAGTTTACACTCCCACCAGCAACGCAGGAGTGTTCCGTTTACCCAACATCCTCTCCAGCATAAGCTGTCATCACTGTTTTTGGTCTTGGCCATTCTTACAGGTGTAAGATGGAATCTCAGAGTTGTCTTGATTTGAATTTCTCTGATGGCTAAAGATGTTCAGCATTTCCTTAAGTGCCTTTCAGCCATTTTATATTCCTCTGTTGAGAGTTCTCCATTTAGGTTGGTACTCCATTTTTATTGGATTATTTGTTCTTTTGATAACCAATTTCTTGAGTTCTTTGTATACTTTGGAGATCAGCCTTCTGTCCAAAGTGGGGTTGGTGAAGATTTCTTCCCATTCTGTATGCTGATGTTTTTTAGTCAACTTCATATGGAAAAGCAAAAAACTCAGGATAGCCAAAACAGTCAGTCCTATACAATAAAGGCACTTCTGGAGGGATCTTAATCTCTGACTTCAAATCTACAAGAGAGCTACAGTACTGAAAACAGCCTGGTATTGGCATGAGAACAGACTGGAGGACCAATGAAACCAAATAGAAGACCCAGAAAGATTCACACACCTATGAACATCTGATTTTTGACAAAGAAGCAAAAAAAAATACAAAGTGGAAAAAGAAAGTATATTTAACAAATGATGCTGAAATAACTGGATATCAACATGTAGAAGAATGAAAATCCATGTCTATCACCATTCACAAAGCTCAAGTCCAAACGGATCAAAGACTTCAACATAAAGCAAACCACACTAAACCTCATTGAAGAGAAAGTGGGAATTACACTTGAACACATTGACACAGGAGACCACTTCCTAAATATTACTTCAGTAGCACAGACACTGAGAGAAACAATTAATAAATAAAAACCTCCTGAAACTGAAAAGCTTCCGTAGGATAAATTGTTAAGGGCCTTCATAGTTCTTAGTAGTATCTTATTTATACTAAATGCTTTGAATCCCAGGACTCTGAAGGCACAGACAGGTGGACCTCTCTGAGTTCGAGGCCAGCCTGGTCAACAGAGCAAGTTCCAGGCTCCAAAGCTCCAAACCCTATCTTAAAAAACAAAACAAAGCAAAAAAAAATGCTCTGCATGCCATAAATTTCCAAGTAAAGAAATCACATACATGTAGATTTTTTTTCGGGAAAATTGTCTGAAACCTTAAAAATCTCCAGGAATTTAAAAATTAATATGGAATTGTTACAGCTCTGATGACATCAGTGCTTAAAATTTGTTGATTGTAATAATCGCCTTGCATATTTTGTCTAATTTCTAAATCCTACATGCCAGATATTTGAGGTTTTGTAATTATCAGAGACAGAGCCGTGCCAGACAGAGGAAGCTGTCAACAACATCTGTGAACTCCAAACACATATTGTTTGTTGATGTTGTTGTAGGGCGCCCCACAAAGAG
Organism: Myodes glareolus; assembly: GCF_982192425.1. Lineage (NCBI taxonomy): Eukaryota > Metazoa > Chordata > Mammalia > Rodentia > Cricetidae > Myodes > Myodes glareolus. The sequence goes on from NC_142033.1 coordinate 11,972,319, forward strand.
TATTGGTTGGCTTCACAAACTTTGTTGAGAAATGTTCCGAGATTAGGAGAAAGTGTCCTTGAAATGAGGAAAAGGCATGTGTCATTGCCTCTCTGCCGCAAATGCAGGCCCCCCCTCTGCCAAAAGGCCAGCCAGCCATTGTGTTCGGACCTTTATATGTGCACTCTAATGACAGAAATGGGAGTGTTCGGTTGAAACATTTCCAGACTTGACCGCATCATGTCCTGGATTCTTTAAAGCTATGCTTTAGGATCATTTCTGGGCTTAGAGTCAGAAGCAATGAGAGTCACATCAGTTTTCTAAAGGTTTCAAATGTTGTTTAGTAGGCTGAAGACTCTAGCTGAAAAACAAGGAAAGTTTCTAATATCTCTATGCAGAAACATAATGTCCTAAAACCATTACAATATTCACATCCTCCAAAATCTTCTCCCTTCCTTCCCACAACTGTAGGTGTTCCAGCAGCCATGTGTTTTCGACTCTGAAGGCAGCTCCTAAGATACTATTCTGCATAAGCGATTTTCACATGAAGTGACACCGGACAGGAAGAAGCGGGAGGGATTTGAACAGGAAATAGAGAGAGCTGATGGAAGAGTGCATTTCTAACTTTACCAGAGAATGCTCAACCATGTGATTTTCTCAATGATCTCTTACGGTGTGTGTTTTAGAACCAAGCAACCATCCAGCAACAGAGATGAGAGCTTCACCTTCAGTTTCTGTCTACAAACGGTCAGGGAAAACCCTATGGATATTTTCTCTTTTGCACTTCTGATTTATTTGTAGGTTCTTTTTGACTTCCCATGCTGATGTATCCAAGCAAAGACAAAATGCACAAGAAGAAACTGAGGGATGCTTATCCCAGGGCCAACTTAAATGTGGCCAAGTTGCAATATTGAACATTATATCAAAACCTTCAAAAAACCATAGCATCCTGGAAAGGAAGGAGGAGAAGATTTGAGGTTCAGTCCAGTGATGCATTACCTTTGCCCGGCATTTAACCCACTCACTTCTCAGCTTCTCTCTAACCCATCGCATAGCCCTCTTCAAGATGGTCCCTGAGTCCGGAAGTTTGGAATGAAAGTGAGTGAGTTGAATGAGCTCTAGTTCTTGCTGCAGTAAATATCCCCCCATCCATTGTCCGCTTTAACTTGCTCCTGTACTTGGCAACTACCTGTACCATCTGTTCTAGTTGGTGAAGTGACCACAACATTTCATCCTTAGAAGTTTGGAGCCCTCGGTGCCCTTGACATTTATGAACTGCGGTTGTTACAGATATTTATTCTATTAGTCCTGAGTATAGAAGAAGCACTGTGAGGCATGCCAGAACCTCTTCTTCCTCAGATGTATTTCTTCCAGACCCTAGTGTACAACAATTCCCACTAACTAACCAAGGTCAAATATTGCCAGCTAATCCTTCACTTACTGGTCTTATGACACTTGACAGGCATTATGTCAACTAGGAAAAAACATTGGAACCCTTCCTTTCCAGATAGAAAGAGCTCAGGAAACAGAACTTGTCTTCCTTTTTAAAAATAAAATAAAATATTCTTTTATGGTTTTATTTTTCACATTATTTTAATAGTTAAATTTTAAACTCAGCATACAAGTTAATGGTTTCATTAAGAGTTTTCTTGTACATATTTCAATTCGATGGTAACCTCTACAGAGTTTTTCATTGCTTATATTTGAACCCCTTCTTCTCCTCTCCTTCCTCTTCTCTCCCATCATCAGTTCCCTTCCTTCTTCCAAGCTGCCTCTCCTCTATCAGTAGGTCTAATGAGACCATCTTTGACAGGGTACTTTCTTAAGATAAGTCACCAGGAGTGATGGTCTGAAAGTACCGCTTCTCCAAGACTTCCGTGTTCTTTTTTTACCGTGGTCACAGAACCAGGAGTGAGCTATTGGTTTCAAAGAGAGACCACTTTCAAAAGAACTCTGTCTCAATTTTCCAAACCATTTAACAGGTGACTTTACAGTTTCATAAAGATAACCGCTTCCAGATGATGAGGTGTGGACCAAGTCCATGTATCTCTGCAGCTGCACATCTCTTCTGAGAGTGCCTTTGTTGTTGGATTGCTCTGTCAGAGTGAGGTAGTATTTAATACAATACCCGCCTTAGGTTCAAGCATTAGTTATCTAAGATTCATCCAAGAAAAGCTCCTTGGTATGAAAGGAAACTCTGGCTTCAGTTCAGTAAGGACCAGAGCACATGCAACAGATCTAACACAGCAAAACTGAAATCAGATATGTGCTTGGTCACTAGAGATAGGCAATTCTGCGGTGGTTGTGGCTGGATTGTTCTTGGTGAAATAGAGTCTGTGCTGTTTGATCCACTCATAGTCCCTATCCACAAGAAAAAGGCCTACCTCCCTCGAATTTCATTTTGTCCACAACATCTTGGCTAGGTGACTAAAATGATTGAGCTGTACAAGAATGGGTCCTCATGTCCATTTGGTCGTTGAAGGCCTCCTGCGGTGGGTGCCTTTCAATACGCACTGATATTGGACACATGAATGTTGGAATCCTGTGCCTACTTTCATTATTCCTACTTACTGTACTTCTAATCTTTAGCTGTTGGTCTTTTAGGAATAGGAGTCAGTGTCTGAATCAGAAACAGAAAGCTGAACCTTCACACCCTTCCATGTGTCAGCTTTGGGTGACTTGTTTGACATCCTGTTCTTCTATGATTCAGAAAACAGCAACCCATCCCTCCCTCTGGAAAAAATATTTCAGAGACAATCAGCATGAACCCCTCCCCAGATAAGCATCTCCTTAGTTCTCAACTCAATAAATACACCTCGTTATAAAATGTTCACCTGCATAGTTGTGGGTTAATTGGTTAGGGAGCAACAACTAGATCCAGTTACCACAAACAGAAGTTCTATTCTATGCATTATTACAGTCAACTCCCTTGTTTAACAACACAAAGTGCTAACTTCATTTCAGAAGTTACCTCCTTCCCAATGCCACAAAGTAAGAAGAGAAGGTATGCAATATTAAGCCAAGGCTGCTCAGTCAACTGGGGCCTGGGACATGAGCTCACTGAAGCTTTCCAAGTCACACCTTCTCTTCAAGTACAAAGAAAATTTGAGGTATGTGTGATATTAACTGATTAGTATTACCTGATTCAGAGAGACTCACATGAACAAAAGAGTTAAAGCACTTTCTAGAGTTTAGCCTGTGCTGGCTAGAAACAAAATTTTTATAAAAAATAAATGGCTGAGAAGTCTGTAGTGAGAAACAAATTTAACTATTACCATATGAATATTATTGCCTGAACAGAGTTGATGCCAGACTGCTGAGCAAACGGTATTGGAATTTATTTGTAACAACTTTTCTAAAGATGTTTTGGCACAAAAATTAGGAACAATTTCGTTCTGAAACACTGAAACCCTGAGTGAAAATGTAATTAGTATTTGTAAAAAATCAGCAACTGTAGCACTTTGCTCTAAATGACCTTTGATGAAGTTCTCGTTCTTTCTTATACCACTATCCTTTTAACCTAAGACTAACAAGAAAAAAAATGCTTCCTTCACTTTTCATACTCAATTTATATGTACTGTCAAAACAGAAATACCTGCTAAACTGTTATATCATACGCCAAGATGGACCAAGGACTTAAGAGTTTGACTGTTGACACATGACTACAATATTGTTTGCTCTGATTGTATATATGGTTTATAGCTATTTTTGCAAAGTAAAAACATTCTGCACTTCATGTTGTTATCTTAAAAGGTTTTAACCTATGGCTTCTAAACACTGGAAAGACACTTGCTATGCCTTCCCCTTTCTAATTACTCTTGGATCTTCTTTAGATGTTCTTCGCTTCAAGCCATTGTAATATTTTGCATTTGTGGAATAAGTTCAATGCTTAGGGTACATTTATTAATATTTGATGCTTTACTATATGATTTTTTCAAATACCAATGTGTGTGTGTGTGTGTGAATCTTCCAGACAATGCATAGTAAAATTGGGCTCCTAGGCCAGCCTACAGAGTAGACTCTCAGGAGGAAGACTGATCTGTCCACCACCTTACTGTCATATTTGGGCACACTGCCATAAATATTTTCTGAGCAATTTCCTTAGCTGACATTAGATGGTAAAACATGATTTACCATGAATTGATTAATTTTCCTATCTAATCTTCATAGTTTCTTAACAATTGAAAAAATTCTATACTTTAAAGAAGTATTACTCCAAGTAAAGCTCTGAAAGAGCGTAGGAAACGAGCCCATGGCCTATAGCATATAAAAGATGTTCAAGAAAATCAACTCAAATTTGCTAAGATCAGCAAGCGTCACAGCATCTGACCCTGGACTTGCCCCTATTTTGCTCTCCCATTTCAGTACCTATAAATTCTGTTCTAGATTTGTCCATCTAAGAATCCAGGGCTCCTTTTCTTCACAACTACAACTCAGGGTATTATTTCCTAGGTCAGGCCAGGCCTTAGCTCTTCTCAAGTTGCCCCCACTTCCTGTGTAGGGATTGAGTTCTGAGTAAGTATCATCAAGAAAAGAGATCACAAGGCTTTTTCGACAAGACAAAGGCTGTACTCTCTTGGGTATGCCATTGTTGAAAGCAGAGGGCCTACTCTTCTCTTAGAGATTCCAGAATGGGAAGTAAGCTAAGGAGATAGGTCCCAATATATTAGATACCCTCAGGAGTGGTTAATGTTGTCATTTCCCAGCCTCAAATTTCTGTGGTGGACAGGGTAGGGGATTCTGAAAGAGAGCTCTGAGTTTATTCTAAGAAAGATTCTTTTCACTGACAGTAGGCCAGGGAAGAATTCAAGTATAACAGATCACGATAACCAGCAGTCGTTAGGAACACAGGGAAACTAGGAGATTGACTGAGGATATAGATTCAACTATTGATTGGCTAATTTGTCAGACAGAGCCAGAAAGAGACAGCTGGATGGAGCCCTCTATTACTTGTACAAATGAACACATTTTCTACGCTGACCTCAGGAAACCTTCGAAGGTGCCCACATTAGATTAAATCAGTCTACGTAGTTGTCCAGAGCTCTGCACATTGTTGAAAACAATATCATCTGACGGCTATTGGAGCCCAACAACTGGGTGTGGCCTGGGAAAGAGGGAAAAGATATCTGCCAAGAGTATTGTCATCTCTGTGTGGCTATGTGTTATTCAAGGCTGTGTCCTTGGGTAAACAGCATCAAAAGTTTTCTAATTAATGGGTAGGAGTTAGGCATATGATACACCCACTAAAATAGTTCAGTAAGTCACATAAAGTGTAAACAGCATTCATAAAAATAAGTGCCCGGAGAGATGGGCCAGTATCCAGATTTTTCTATAGTATCCTACTTAGAAAGGGATTTCAAATGGAAAGTTATGAGCCATGAAAATAACAAATGCACTTGATCCCAGAAACACACATGAGAATGTGCCTGTGTAAATCATGGGTTAGGTCTAACAGGAAGGTAACTTGGCAGATACTATGAAATCTGAAGAACATAGACAAAAGAGTTAAAACAATGTTTGGAGAAGCAGTTCTAAAAGGTTTTCAAGTTTATGAGGAAACACAAGCCTGGGACTGTAGAAATCTTAGGACCCCTCCAGTGACCACAGCCATGGGGCAGTCAAAGTGGCCAGAGCCTAAAAGCAAGGTATTGAAAGCAACAAGAGAAAATAACTCAGCATTTATGAGGAACTTTAGACAAAGGAAAGGTAAGTTTTTCACAACAACAATGTGAACCAGAAGGAATTGGCGGAAAGCTGGTGGTAGGCAACATAAGCAACATTTCTGGTGAAAGAAAGCAAACAAACAAATCATCTACCCCAAATCCTGCACACCGAAAATCTGTCTTTCGAAGTGAAAACAGAAAAACACATTAACCATAACAAAGAGCTGTTTGAAAGCCTTGTTTTGTAAAAATACAAAATGCACAATCTCTTTGGAGCTACACTTCTAAAGAACACCCACGAAGGCACCTGTAGAATTGTATGAGTGTAAATGTCTACTTTAAAGAACAAGTGTGTAAAAATGAAAGGATACATGTATAGTTAGTGTAAGAGTGTGGTGGTGTTTTTGCCAATAACAGCAGAGGAGGTTGAGTGTATTATAGGTCAACTGGCCTTTGGGAATCATTCCAGGCAGTAGCTCAAATCCACAGAAACGTATTGAGACGCAGAACTAACTGAAAAGATGTCTGCTCTAACAGAAGTTGTGCATGTTCTTTGCTTTGTTTATTGACTTCTTAAAAAATTATTCAATGTAATGCTCATAATCATTAAATACTGAGTATGTAGCAGAAGTTTTGTGTTCTGTGGAATTACGAAACAGGAGCGAGAGGGGAGCATTCAGCATCACATCTTATAGCTCATGCAAATTAAGTTGATAAAAATTAATTGAAATTAGTTCTAATAAGTTGTGACATACATATTCACTCTAGATTTAAAATAAAAATACACTAAAATAAGATAAGCAGAAACATAATATGCAGCAATCAATCACACACATAAAAAAATTGTAGTGAATGTAGTAACACCAGAGGAAATAGATTTTACACCTGGAATAATTTCCAAAGACCAGTTGATGTATAATCATGCTCAACTTTCTGTGCTGTGTTATTGGTAAAGACACCTACACATACACAAGTGTATTTTATACACTTGCCCTTTAAAGTAGTCAAAGAAGGGCATATGCATTTACACTCTTGAAATTCCAAAATTGCCTGATTATATCAAAAGCAGAGATAATATAAAACTCTTATCAAATAGAGTAATCAACTCTTTAAATTTTATGTAGCTGTATCACATGTTCACTTAAATATGAAAAGGGTACGTCTTCTCCATTTTCTGGTGTTATTTTGACCCCTCCCACTCTCACAGGTACAGAGTGCCAAGGCATTTGCTCCTCTGTGCTCATCACCTTGATGTGAAAAATGTGTTTGCAGAGGTCTGGTCAGAGGTAAGTGAGAACCTCAGACCTCTTGTACTTGTCTTAAGATAATGAAGTAGCAGCTCACACTGTCTTATGAGATCTCTTGTGGGACTTTTGGATGTTTTAAGTTGTATTTTCATGAAAACACATAGCAAGAGATCTGCACTCCTCTCCCTCAGTGTCTTAAATATGAAGCTTGAATTGGGTAATCAACTACTTGTCTTTAAGAAACTCGTTTCTATTGATATCTTAGTTTTCTCATACAAAAAAAATGGGATTTTATTTTGTTTGAACTTTCACAGATCTTGGGCACGCTGTAGATTAGAGGTCCAACAAGGGCTAAAACCAATCACTGTGAAAATGAATCACTGACCTGAAATTGAATGCTTTCACCAATGTGTTCTGGAGAACTGCTTCTTTGCATATCCAGTTTCTATATGTACCTATGTTGAGTGTTTCATGATTATTATCTCCATCCTCAAAGACTGAAGGTAGATCCCTTTCATCACTCTCACCTGTTGGCCAGGTTGCCCATGTTGAAGGACCCTGTGATGGGCTGGAGCCCTCATGGATGATGTGGGATACTCTGTGTTGAATTCACTTGGTCCTTAATTCTATTTGCAATATCAACTCTCCTGCGGCTGGAAACACAATAGCCTGGAACACAAAATACAGGTTCTATAGATTAGGACATGGGTATAGGAGCTTCATAATTCTGCCAATAGCAGATGGCAAGCCATGGGTTCAAAAGATGATGCTAACAGAATTCAGATTGCTTTCCCACATCAGGCTTTACCGTACTTGATGCAAACGTGTTATTTTCTGCCTTTTTAAAGGAACTCGAGGCCTCGAAAAAGTCACATCAAGAGAAGGTGCATCTGTTTCCAACTTGTTCTAATCTGTTTCACAGTCCATCTAGCTTCTGTTAATTATTTGTGTCTTTGGCTAATTAAATCAGAGTTTAATATAATCTGTGAATATCTGGAGAAGGTGACAATTTTTTTTTTACCAATCCACAATCAACGCAAAACAATGTGGGTTTAAAGAGGCAATAGTATTGCAACTTGGAAATGAAGAATGAGAAACCCAAAGATCATGTTTTGCTATTTACTTCTCCTTTCTTCCCCTTGGTCAAAAGGAGACTACCAACTGCTTAAGATATTTCCTATCAACATTCAGGTATAATGAGGATTAGATTACATAGTTTCAAGATACTTTGTGTGTGCTTTTTAAAATATTATTACCCATATCCACACAATCAAGATAAAATTGTCCTAGGAACTTTTTTATTCTAACGTAACGGAAGCAATCCACCACCAGCGTGGCAGAGATGATGGAGTCTACATGTGCATCAGAAGTTGCTCATGTTCTGAGCACCAAAATCATGACAAAGCCCAATGGGGAAAGATGTGATCCTGCTGAATTAAAGAAGCTGGTGTCTAGGAAGTCTGGAAAATTCTCTCTATGGATTCCCATCGAGATTCACCCAGCCAGTGTTTAAGAATCTTGACACTAGAAGAGAGGTGATCAAATGAGCTTATGTTATTTCTTTCAGAACCAAAAAAGGAGTCACTAAAACTGTTTGTCCTGAGTGAACTGTTGCTGAGAAACTAAGAAAGGTATTTCCAAACTAGGATGCCAACTAAGCTGCAAACCGTGGGGTTGCTTGCCAAGCCATAAACTCTGTCACAGAGCCTGTGTAGTAGAGAATTTGCTCTAAAAGGATCTTCTGCATTTGTTTTTGTCCTGGAATTATAAACAGTATGAGTTAGATACATGAAATTGTTACTTGTGTTGCTTCCTTTATATTTGTTAGAAGGAATGTGGTTTATTATCACTTTCACTCCCAAGTGAAGGTAAAATCAGACACCATCTGATCCTTGCCTCAAGGGCCTTGTGCCTTTCTATATGTACAAACCCCGGCTCGTAAACTTTTACCACCATAACACCTCTTTGCCTAAGAAATTTTTGTGTAACCGTAGGCAAATATGCATACAAATCAAACATTTACTGCTGATAAATCATAAAGATCCTTGGTTTAAAACAATCCTTCGTTGTGGGATTCCCCTCTGTATGCTGTGAACATGTTTTATTACCATTGGCCAATAAGGAAGCTGCTTCAGTCTAGGGTAGTCTTTAACATGTTTACTGGAGACAGCTTCAGTTCTGTTGTCAACCATCACACATCCTGACCCTTTCCCACTTATCCTCCACTCTATGGTCTCCTCAGGAGTTATGATATCAATCTAAGTACTTCTCCCTCAGCTCTCCCCCACTTTCAATTCTACTGTCCAGACAGTTTCCAACGTGGTCTTACCAATCTTTTTTATGTAGCCACTATAGTGCTCGTCCTTGGATCTCGTAGCTCTGTATGGGTCGACCATGTGAGTCAGTGCTCCCAAACTTTAGGAAAAGTATGTACAGATCTGGAGGGATAGTTCAGCAGTTAAGAGCACTGATTGCTCTTCTGGAAGACCACGGTCTGATTCCCAGTACCCACATGGTGGCTTAAGTGTCTTTAGCTCCAGTTCCAGGGGATCTGAGGTGCCTCTGTGGGCATCACACATGCATGCAGTGCACAAACATAGATGCAGGCAAAACACCCAGACACATAAATAAATAAATAAATAAATAAATAAATAAATAAATAAATAAATACTACAAAAATGGCAAAACTGCCATCTACATTTCAGTGCAGATTTAACAATAACTCACAACTATTCTTTGAGATTGGGGGTTTCAGATTATCTGTTTTGTATTTAGCAATATAATTTCTATCAGTTTAAAATAAAAGAAATGAAAACATTTTCCCTCATATGTGAACCTGAAGTGCAAATCATACTTTTGCAGCTTCTGGTTCATTTTTACTGTTTGCACAAAGCTGATTACAATAGGATGTCCGAGATTTATAGTCCCTGTTTTGTTCCTTAGTGCCCCAGAATTCCTTCACTCTTACATTATACTTTTTCATGCAAATCAAACAAACTTTTCTACTTATGTAATACTTATTAAAGGAGAGAGCTGTCTGTAGATTAATCTAGGGTCCTGATATTAAGTAGGTCTGGGTTGGAGTTCTGTGTCTACCATATGTGTGAGTGTGTGTGTGTGTATGTGTGTGTGTGTGTGTGTGAGTGTATGTGTATATATGTATGTATGTATATATATTATGTTATAATTCAGAAAATTGCTATAGTTCTCTAAATGTGAATTTCCATTTATTCATATTATTGATAAAAGTATCACTTTATAAATCTGCAGTGAGAATCAAGAGGTATATCATTGGGAGAACAACTTCTCCATAGTTACTGCAGGGTAGACAATAGTAATCATGTTACATCTAATCAAACATATTTTGTTAAATGAGTTTGTTGTAATAATCATCAGAAAATTTCTTTGCAGAATTCAATCCTTCAGAATTCTGAATGCAAAGATATGTATGAGTTTTAGTCTCATAAATAAAATTATTTAGCATGAGTAATCACAACAAAACTGAGAACATTTTGCTCCTATGTGCTAAGTCCTTGATGTCTGAGGGTTGGGCTGACTGGGAGAATATTTTGTTCAAGGAAGTTTATACCAGCTGGTGGCATGTTATCTTTTGTCTTGTCTACTCCCTGACCTTTCAGCTTTATAACTTCCAAATGTTTATGTAATGAGAACTGCCCTTTGAAAATTGACACAGTGATTAAAATTGAAAATGAGAGCTGAGACTGTTCTCTAATAAATAGGCTGAATCTGAGCATACATCTGTCCAGCAAAAAACCTCCTAAGCAAGCAGGCACACACTGCTTTGCTTGTATTGAGAAAGTGAAGGTGACATTTATACCATTTGATAATTTTTTCCCTCCATCTGTTTGTTCAATGGTGAGATTTAAGTTGGCAAATGTTATCCTTGCATTGATCCTACACTCAGGCTATGTTTCCAACATGGAGCTTTTAGATGGATGCTTCCAAAAACTTGCTGACACATGGTAATTCAGATGATGAGAAAATTTCCCTTCAAGAAAAGATCTGTGATAAAAGCAGGGCCCACCCTGCTCCAGAAGTACCGCTTCGTGACAGATCTGCCACCGTAATCAAACTTAGCATAGCGGGGTTTGCTGCGTTCTTCACGTCAACCATGTGACTGTCTTCTCACTTCCATAGAAGTGAGTTGCAAATATTCAAAACTACCTTTCTAGATGACTAACGGGGCAAAAAGAAATCTCCAAGGCAAAATGAAATGTTTGGAGTACTGAAGCTTTATACTTCTCAATGAGCACAAACTCATAGGAAAGATTTAATAGCAACAAAATGATCTTATTATAAAAATGAACAAAGTGGGGGCTGGAGAGACAGCTCAGCAGTTACGATCACTTGCTGCTCTTCAGAAGGCTTAAGTTTGTCTCCTAAGTCCCATGTTAGGCTGCTTACAACCACTTGAAACTCTACATCCAGGGAAAATTAGACCCTCCTCTGGCTTCTGAGGGCACTAGATCACATGTGGCACACATGCGCTACATGCATGCATGCACACACATGCGCGCGCGCACACACACACACACACACACACACACACACACACACACACACACCCTATAAATTGAACGTCTTTGAAAATTATCAAAATGAGGTCACAGATAGAAGCAACAGTTATTTAAACTTTTCTATTTATTCTATTTATTTTTATTCCTCAAACTTTCCAAATCAATTTTTTAAATTAAAGTATTTTCCAGGTCATTTTCAGTAGTTGGTTTTCTCCACATTCATTCTCAGTATTTTGTGTGTAATACTTTCATGGGTATAGTTGAATTGGCATTTCTAGGAGATAAAAAGTCACAGACCTCCTGTTCCTCTGGCTCTTACAATCCTTTTGCTCCCCAAAATGGTTATCCAAACCCTGAAATCATATAGAGATAGATTCAGTATATTTTATATACACAGTAACAAATAAAGAAAAAGAGAGCATGGATTGAGAGTGTGTGTAAAAGATAGTTCATGGGAGAGGTTAGAGGTAGAAAACAGAGCAATGAAGCAATCATATTTTAATACAAAATTCCAAAGTATAATTAAGAAACAGCAAAATAAAAAAACATTTGTATTTTCAAACAATGAGAATCATAGTTCCCCATCACTCAGATGTCTCTAAAAATACTAGAAAAGCCTCACAAATACATAAGTGAATCTAATCATCAGAGAGCAATACTTATTGCTTGTGTTTGTGAAAAAAACAAACAAACAAACTATTAACATTTGAGGGATTAGGAGGAATCTCCAAACCTCCCACTTTTCCGGTGTTTAGTCTGTACACAGGGTTTTCTCCAGGTGGCTGCTGGTGTCGAGAATATACACCCAAAGGTTCCATTAGCAGTGATGAGAACTGTCCTGCTCTGCCTTCATACTATTGTTCTGTATATTTATGTGTGTGTTCTTTTTTGTATAGAAATGTCTGTGCACATGTTTGTGTATGCGTATGCATGTCAGGACTTGATTCAATCCTGAGTGTTTTTCCTCAGGCATTGTTAACATTGTTTTAGAGACAGGGCCCCTCCCTGGCATAGAGCTGGACAAGTTGGCTAGGTTAGCTAGTGAGAGAGTCCCAGGGATCTTTCCCTCTCCATCAACCCAGCACTGGAATGTCAAATTCATTTCACTAAGTCCGCATTTGTCACATGGGTTTTGGGGCTGTACTTGGATTCTTGTGCATATAATGCAAACACTTCACCAACCAAACCACCTCTACTGCCCTTCAAACCCTTTAAGCCATAGAAAATGGTGTCTTTAAAGAAAAAGAGGGAAAATAGTGTCTTACATTAAATAGATAGCATGCTCTATCTCAGCTCAGAAATAGATATGCTCAGAAATAGCATATTTCTGAGGTATGCTGAAATTTATATTTCATTGATATTCCATAGTACATACTGAACAAAAAAATGTATTACAAGTACAAAAATTTCCTTAAATAGCTCTTTTTAAAAGCAAGAATAGTAAATTGGTGGTAAATTTGTGTGTGTGTGTGTGGGGGGGGGGTGATTGGGAAGGAGGATACTTAGTCAGTGATGTCAGAGAGGAAAGACCCAACGGAGCATGACAGGCCTATGGAATAGGAATAAACAAACCAAGCTGCAGCTCTAGAGACAAGAGATATTTGCAAGTATTATGTAATGTATTCAGTTGTCTATAATTAATTATATATTAATGAATTATTCAATGTATAATTCAAAATATAATATAATGTATGAAACTACATATAACGTGTGTGTGTGAGAGAGAGACAGAGAGCGAAAAAGAGAGAGGAAGAGAAAGATAAACCATGTAGGGTTACCAGCATATCTGTGGGTCCAAATGCTACAAACATAAGAACCTGACTTTGATTCTTGGAATCCCCATGGTGGAATGAGAAGGCAGACTACTACAAGTTTCTCTCTGTCCTCCGTACATGTGCAGTGTCGTGTAGACACAAACATTCACACACACAAAACAAATGCATAAATATTAACAAAAGTTTGAACCATGAGTTTGCACTTTCTACCTTTTCCTCATGTAAATTATTTCTACGAAAGAAAATCCCCTTTCTCTCTTTCTGTGCAAAATAACCATACTGATGAATATTTTGTATATCACCATAGAACCTTCATCTGGCGATGGATGGAGATAGAGACAGAGACACACATTGGAACACTGGACTTAACTCCCTAGGTCCAAATGAGAAGCAGAAGGAGGGAGAACGTGAGCAAGGAAGGCAGGATCAGAGGGAATCTTCATCCGACAATGGATGGAGATAGAGACAGAGACACACATTGGAGCACTGGACTGAGCCCCCAAGGTGCAAAATAGTCACATTTCAATATAGCCTAATTATAAAAATTTAACACTTTCACAAATATTTACATTTATGTAAGTTCCTATGTTATTGTTGGTATTATCTTTTGGATTCAGATTTTATTTAATTAGAAGTTTACTAAAGAAGCTATGTCAACTTATAACTTCAGTATTATGGTCCTAGAATTTATTTTTCAACTCACACAAATCTCATAAATGAATTCATTTTTAATTTTTGGAAATCTAACGTGTAAATTGTTAGAATTCTACTGTAGCTTATAGTGTCCTTAATTAAGGCAGATCTTAAGTTTCTTTATAAACTTATAGCACATTTGAGCTTTTTCAGTGACCTTACTCTTTTTTTGGCCTTTTAACGACATTTTTACTGAGTGCTTGAGGAAATTTTATTTATTTTTCTTTGTGATGACAAGAAAATGAACATTTCCCATACATACATAGCAACATGTAAGTTAGTCACTTCTTAGTTATTCCCTTGGGTTTTGAACCAACAGACACAGTTCTGGACATACTGGCAAGCTGATATCCAATCAACTGGTAGAGCATTAAATTTCTCTTAATATCATTCAATTTGGAGTATAACAAAAACTGTATCTTTATTATTGTTGTCACTGTTTGTTTGGTAAGAGATGTACTTGGGTTTATGCTTTTGAATAACAATCCTTATATCTTCCTGCCAGGAGGTTATTGGTAGACTTCTTACCATCTACTATTTTAGCAACATATTTTATGTTATAATCATTGCTTTCCAAAACTTGCATCTTATCAAATAAGATAAGAATTTTGACTGCAGAATAAAATGAGACTCTGGTCTCATTTCCATATTTTCTTTCATTCTCTTTTGTATAATGGCTATCTGATTTCTGTAACATCACCAAGGGAACCATCCATTGTTACTCAACTGCTGCATGTTTATCACCTACCAGGACCTTCATATTGACTCCAGTTCTGATGGAATCTTCCACTTCACTGATCTAACTGTCCTTGAATCAATTCCAACTATCGTTAAGCTTGTATTTTTATCCTTTCTCGTACAAAAGCCTTGTGTTCCTTGCTTGTTGTTCAAAAGTTTCTTGAAAATATTGTTTGCTATTTTTTAATTAGAAACATTAAAATTAGTTTGGCAAGTCTAAATTATTTTGGTCATCTGTTTGTGATGATAACGTCAAATCCCCAAATTAATTTACAATTGGCACCTTAGAATATTGAATGTTCCTGTTGAAAACCAAGGCACATATTTCAATTCACCTCCATCTTTTGTAGTCACCTATAGTATAGGTTTTCTTTGTTACCTTTACAATGAAAAGTTCAAATATGTTGAAAAAAAGTGAATAGGTTTTGATTTATTTATCACCCAGCCTCAAAAAGAAAAAAAAATATCTCGTGGGTCTGGGGAGATAGCCCACTGCAGAGAGCTTGCTATGCAAGGCAGAGGACCTGAGGTTGGATCCCCAGGATTCATACAAAAAGCTGGCATCATGACACATATCTGTAATCCCTTTGTTTCTCTGTTCTTTGCATTAAATAGCTGTTACTTGTTCCTATATTTTTTAGTAGACTTCAACAGCAAAACATAATATTTCTTTGTAGGAAAAGCTAATGTTCATATTTATTTTCATTACTAGACATGAGTCTAGTTAGGTTATTTATTTGTATATGAGTGAATTTGGGGGATTTACATTTCACCAGATTTTATATAAATGTAGTTCATTATATCCATTCAACAAGGCAGTAGTCATCTGTAGTGATATGGCTTTTATTGTTAGGCTTAGTAATTTGTATCCTTCACCTACTTCTTGATTGAACTTATAATTTTATTATTTAAAATAATCTTTACATTAATATTTTACTTTTACCTGAATAAATAATATTTATATATATATTTTATGTCAATTAAATAATTCTGGTTTGTTTACTATTTAAAGATTTATTGCAATAATAATAAATGTATTATTTTTTAAAAAATTTATTGATTATTTTTATTTATAACCATAAAATTTATTCTTTGCTGTGGAATAATCCAGAATTTATTAGATATTCTAGCAGAATTAATATATGTCAATTGTTATCAGTCTTCATTTAGAAGAAAACATTATTTAGTTATGGAAAACATTCTTTACTTAAGAAAAATGTAGAGATTAAGATTGATCTTTACTCCTATATGCTATTTTTGTCCTTCATAATAACATTAAGAAGACATTATTTTTCATTTAATTTATTTAGAAAAGTTGCATTTTGATGATGATTTTCTTATACATTTTTTTCAGAAGAAGAAATGCATTTAGTTGTTTAATTATGTGGTGTAGGTTATTGTTCCATAAAGCATTTACTATTTCTTTGGAAGAGTGGTTGTGTGGCTCTATATTTCCATGTAAGATTTCCATATCTGTTTTCACTTCAGTCATTTCCATCACTTCTGAAACATTTAGTGCCACTATTTTTATATAAATTTATCATATTAATGGATCTAAAGGATGAAGCTTATTTGTCTTTGTGATGCCTACAATTATGGCTTTATTTTCAATTTTTTTTTGCCTTTTAGCACATCCCTGGTAATTTACACATTCCTTTTGTCTTTCCATTTTAATTGTATTGGTTATTTTGGCTTCTTAATTTTTGTAATTTTGCCATGTTCAATATTTATCAAAATTTAAAATTTATATACCTTTTATCCATAATTATGCTGTTATGAATTTATATAATTAGTATACTTGCAATCCTTCCTATAGTGCATGCATAAGGCTGTTAATTACAAGGTTTATAACAGAAAAATAAATAAAACCAAATCAGAGACCATTAGGAAAAGAATCTTTAACTGTGTTTTGCAGCATGCTATTTTGTAAGGGAATTGGATCTATATAGGCAGAAAAGAAAACCTGCTAAGATGTATTAAGTGAAAAAGGCAGTGCACAGAAAGTTAAACATTGTTTTTTTGTAAATTTTTATATGAATCTGTGGATAGAGAAATAGATTTACATACACACGTTTATGCAAGATGACTTTAAAAATAATGAAGGGTTCTTAGCTTTTTGAGCTATGGGAACTGCTACTAAAGGCAATAGACAATATTTATTCATTTGAACTTTATGAGAATTATTTTATTTTAAAACTATTTATTCATTTTATGTGTATGTGCTGAAGTGTCAGTTTGTGTCCCATGTGCATAAGGATCCCAATGAGGTCAGACTAGGCATCAGATACCCTGAAACTGGAGTTACATATGATAGCAACCCAACTTGTGAGTGCTGAGAGCCAAACCAGAGTCTTTTGCAAGATCCATAGTGTTCCTTATAGCCAAGCTGTCTCTCCAGTCCAAATTTATTTTATTTCTTTTTATTTTATTTTATTTTTGAGGAAGGGTTTCTCTTTGAAACACTCTTGACTGCCTGAAACTCACTTTGTAGACCAGCCTGGTCTCAAGCTCACAGAGATCCACCTGCCTCTGCTTCCTGAATGCTGGGATTAAAAGCATGAGCTACCCCTGCCAAAACAAATTATTTCATTTTTCTTTTATTTTTAAAAAAAGGATATTGAGAGGTTTTTGAAAGATAGAAATCAGACATGTTTTCTTATTATTTAGTTAAAGAAAAATAATAATTAAAGGTGGAAATATATACATGATATATACTTAGATCTGAAATAGATTTGTTTCTGACTAGTACCTATCTTCGAGTTGGGGTCATTCTGTTCAGATGCCAGAAGTTGTTTTCCATAGTCAGTCAAATAAATGGACACATATGTATGGCTTCAGAAAAGATCCTTCTATACCACATACATTTAAGGTCTGAGAAGTTATGAAGAAAGTCCTAAAATGCAATATTTGTTTCTTATTCTATTTCAGACTTAGTGTGTTCAGTACCTTACTTGTGCTGACCTAAAGCAAAACCATATGTTAAACAATTTATACGACAGAAATTAATTCATCATGCTTCAAAAGGTTAGATACCCTTTCTCAAGGTTTCAAGGCTTATTTCCTTTTGACCTAGTCTCATTCCTGTGTCCTCACACAACCTTCTTTCTGAGTTCACATTGTTCTCTCTCTTGTTGTAAGGACACCAGCCATACTAGATTAGAGTCACACCCTTATGATCTCATTTAACCTAGTTACCTCCTCTATTGCCTCATCTCCAAGTGTAGTTGCACTGAAAATTAGGAGTAAACTGTGGAAATTTCAGAGTCTGTTTGTTTGCTGTTGATTTTGTTGATTAGCAAGAAAGGCTGGCTACCACCCAACCTCTTCCTCTCATCTGGCACCCTGCTTGTGCTAGGGCTATCTGGTCTACCCAATACCTCCCGTCTCTTCCATTTGCCTGCTTTTGTGTCGTTGTAGTGTGCTACCTGCTGCAGATATCCTTTTAGAAAGTTATTGATTGAGTCATTCTGGTTGCTTTAAAGTGAGACTACAAATAAAATAAAATAAAATAAAATAAAATAAAACAAAATGAGACTGCATGTTGTGAAAGATGGATTGGCTACAGTTAGCATCAAAAAACTTTTTTAATTTGGTACAAAATCATTAGATTTTAACCTCTCTACCATATTTTGGAGTTTTTCTTTACTTTCCTACTTTTTGAAGTAGTTTTCACATTCCATTATTATTATTATTATTATTATTATTATTGTTGTTGTTATTATTATTATAGTGTTAAGGAAAAGAGTCTGGTGAAGGGTTTTAATTTACTAAAATGTTTATTACTAAAAAAATTAGTAGTAATGGCTACTACTGATAGTATTAAAATTCTAAAGATAGAATTCTGGACATTAATAGTTGTTATACACATATATATTTAATTTTTCTTCAAAATGTTTTCAATAATAAATTCCATAATAATCACAATATTTTAAAAATAACTTATTTTTTTGAGATGTACCATAACTATGTTATTCTCCCTTCCTTTTTCTCTCTCCAAGCCCTACCACGTATTCCTTCTATTTTGTTGATTTCAAATTAATGACTTTCTTTTCTTTAATTGTTCCCTTCTTCCTCTCTCCTTCTGTATCTATCTAACTATCTGTGTGTGTTCCTAAATATATAAACACAACCTGCTCAATTTATATAATGTTATTTACATATATAGGTTTTCAAGACCTGAAGACCTGCTCAAAAAGAGGTATATCATGTCTGATACAAGAAGCCTAGTTGTCTATTCAGGACTAGTGAAGTTATGGATTTTATAGTAGAACCCTACAGTGTCTACTTTACTAGGCCAGCGTAACTCCTAACTGCATTCTAAATATTTGTATTCCTCATCAAGATAATTTCTCTTTGTAAATGGAAATCATTACAAATGGAAACCATTACAATACATGTTTGCCAGCAATTTCTAAGCTCTTATCTGTGCCAATTACTGCACTGCCTAACAGGGTAGCCTAACTTACCCTTTGTAAACACTGAAAGAGAGAGAGAACTACTAAACCTTAGAAATGGATATACCTTTCCAAATACACACAAATGGCAAACGATAAAGCTGGTTTTTAAATGCAGTTCTACTTCTTTCCATTGCATATTCACAGGAGTTATTTTACGGATAGTACAATAAAACCAAGCAAAGAAATATATACAAGAGAACAACAGGGGTGGTAGCAAAATTCATAATTGTTATACTTCTGGTTAGCTCATTGCTCTATTTCTAACAACATCAATACAATGTGGCTTAGTCATCTTATACTTGAACTCACATAATATAACAGACATATCAGTCATGGTCACTTGTATAGAGTTTTCCACTGAAGAAAGCTACATATTGCCTGTGCTGTGAGTTGTGAATAGCTTATTTATTTCATAGTCATTTATTTCTTTATGCACCAGATTGACTCTGTTCAGAAAACAAAGCCATGGAATTGCTTGGTGTACACTGTGACAGTCAATACAAATGGATGCTGTGCTTTCTCCATGCCCAAATATCTACTGATATGGAGAAAATCTAGATTATCTGGTACTGAACACTCAAAAATGACTTTAGAGTTCTATGATAGATGATTGAAAACATTATTGGATCAGGCTATCAAAGTTAAATTGAAATACAAATTCAATGATCTTTGGAATAGAGTACTGGTCCAAAGCATGACAGAAATATTCCAAGCTTTAGTTAATTAATGGAAGTAAATGGAGACTTCCAGATACATGCATTGACTGAATTAATGATTCAAAAACATGCCATTATAATGTTTAAAAATGTTACAATACTGATGGTAACCATAACTACTTTGTAGTTAATAAATAAGTCTACAACTTATAACACTTTAAAATGAATATCTTTTAGTCAAGGACTTTTATCTCATACAATATTAGCAAGTAACTAGTATGTGTGGTGACTAAAGAAACCCTTGAGTTGCAAAGGAAGTTCATATTTGGTAGAGACATGTTAGAAAAGGAAGTATTCTATTCATTTAGAAATATTAGTTGGTTGTACTGCTCAGGTTTTTATTTTTTCAACTTGACCCAAGCTAGTGTCATTTGAGAAGAGGGAGTCTCAATTGAGAAAATGCCTCTGAAGATTCACATGTAGACAAGTATGTGGTGCAATTTCTGGATTGATAAATGGTATCAGAGGATCATCTCACTGTGGTCCTTACCACCACTGGGCTGGTGGTCTTGGATGGCGTAAAAATACAATCTGGGAAATTCACGAGTAAGACAGTAAGCAGCATTCCTCCATAGCTTTCACATCAGTTCCCACCTTCAGGTTTCTGCCACGTTTGAGTTCCTCCCTTACCTATTCTGTGATAGACTGTGACATGGAACTGTAAGCTGAAATAAACTCTTTAGTTAGTTGCTTAGGGTCATGGCATTTTATCATAGCAATGACAACTTTTATTGTGACAGTTTTATTAAGATCTGTTTAGGAAATGAGAGTTCATAAACTATAAAGCAGTTTAGTTGCCCCTGTTCACATTTTATCTGTTATTTTGAATCATGCTCATCTGTTTTCTGTGTTCAAAATTAGTTAAATCATATCCATACTGATTGAATATTGACTGGAATTTCTGCTTCTGAGATATTTGTGGAACTGTTAGCATTTACATTTTCACATTTACAAATACATGAAAAACTAAGGGCAAACATGATTTAGTAAATCACTAAGATTAAACTGTGGGGATGGAGAAGAGTCATGAGGTGGAGATGAGCAGATGTGGCCATAGCATAAAGGAGATTGTTTTGCTGCCTGGTAAAATAATACCATATCTTGATGACAGATGACACAAATCTATCCATGTTAGATGGCATGAAATTATAACAAACCAATATGAATCCTCTGATTTGTGTAATTGTTTATATAAAAATATGTAAATTTCTACTCACAACTCCTTTTACCCAAGAAATTATTATATAAACTCTAAGTATGTAGACATATAAAGTCGGTATATAGATCAAATATTTTTATTGCTTTTATTGAGCTATATATTTTTCTCTGCTCTTTGTCCTTCTTTCCTCCTCCCTTTCTATCCTCTTTCCTGATACCCACACTCCCAATTTACTCAGGAAATCTTGTCATTTTCTACTTCACATGTAGATTAGATTAATGCATGTCTCTCTTAGTGTCCTCATTTTTGTCTAGGTTCTCTGGGATTGTGAATTATAGGCTAGTTTTTCTTTACTTTATCTCTAAAATCCACTTATGAGTGAGTACATATTATATTTGTCTTTCTGGGTCTGAGTTACCTTATTCAATATGATGTTTTCTAGATCCATGATCCATTTGCCTACAAATTTCAGGATGTCATTATTTTTTTCTGCTGTGTAGTACTCCATTGTTTAAATGTACTATATTTTCTTTATCCCTTCTTCAGTAGAGGGGCAGTTAGGTTGTTTCCAGGTTCTGACTATGACATATAATGCTACTATGAATATAGATGAACACTTATCCTTGTGGTATTATTGAGTGTCCTTTGGGTATATACTTAAAAGTGGTATTGCTGGTTCTTGAAGTAGCTTGTTTCCTAGTATTCTGAGAAATCGCCATACTGATATCCAAACTAGCTATCCCAGTTTTCACTCCCACCAGCAATGAAACAGTGTTCCCTGTTGGGTCTGGGGGGGTCCCGAAGAAATGGGGAAAGACAACCAAAGTATAATAAACCAGAAGCAAACTTTATTCCATAAACCAGAATCCAGGAAAAAAATAAAATAAAATAATCTCCATGGGGGACAAAAAGTTTATCAGCTAGCTGAGGCCACAGACAGAGATTGATTTTGTTAGGCTTGTGACTGAAGGCCGGTTTTTGAACCCACCGTTTTATAGTAGGAGCACTAAGCATTAGGTCTGAAGAAAGGAATTTTTAAAATCTCAAGGTAAAGCTCAGATACAGATTGTCTTACTTTACAATCTCCATTAACATAGTTTTCAGTTAAACTAGTGTTCGTACTTAATCTATTGTCTTTTTTGGTACTTCCAGATGATGTTTACTGAAGCCTTGTGTTCTCCCTTTGATGCTGCCAGTTTTCCACAGCAGGGAAAATGCCTAATTCAGAGGTCATGTATCTCTGCCTCCTAAAGGTTAGCTCAGCTCATATCTGTCATTGATCAAGGATGGCCAGGAAACTATTCTCAGTTTGCAGAGAGAAGCTTCAGCCTTGTAAATAGAGCTTTGGGTTGAAAAGCAGAGTAACCCACTGTTAATAGTTAATCCTTAAGCTACTGAGAAAGTTGCTGACAGTCTGTTCTCATTCTTCTAGGCTTACATCTTTATATTTCTTTATTTTTACATTCCTATTTTTGGAATCTACATTTTTATATTCTTATTTGTGAACCCTTCATTTTCTTTATCCATTAACCTCTCCAACATAAGTTGTCATCAGTGTTTTTTATCTTGGCCATTCTAACAGGTATAAGATGGAATTTTTGAGTTGTTTTGATTTTCATTTTTATGATGACTAAGGAGGTTGAGCATTTCCTTAAGTGTCTTTAAGTCATTCTGTTGAGAGTTCTGTGTTTAGGTCTGTACCCCATTTTTTATTGGATTGTTTGTTATTTTGATGACCAATTTCTTGACTTCTTTGTAAAATTTGGAAGTCAGCCCTCTGTCCAATCTGGGGTTGGTGAAGATCTTTTCCCATTCTGTAGGCTGCCGTTTTGTCTTGTTGACCACATCTTTTGCTTTACAGAAGCTTCTCAGTTTCAGGAGGTCCCATTTATTGCTTCTCTCTGTGTCTGTGCTACTGAGGTTATATTTAGGAAGTGATTTTCTGTATCAATGCATTGAAGTGTATTTAAAAGAAAAAAGAAAAAAAATCTCATTGTGGAAGCTGTAGTGTGACATAGTGAATATCACAGTAAACACTTTTATCCATCTATATGTATGGGTAAGTGTTCATTGCAAAGAGTCATTGGTCTGCTTTGAGGTCTCTGGTTTTTGTTACACTATTGACACTGGGCTCTCACTGGGACTCTGATAGGGGAGTTTAGCCAATTATATTCTGTCTGTGGGGCGTGTTGCCCTAAGGCAAAAGTTCACCTATAAACCTGGCGGGTGCACATCCCCACCCTCTCTCTCCCTCTCTCCCTCTGGCCTGGACACAGCGTTTCAGACGGTTGGGATTCTGGTGTAAGTTTTTCCTTCTGTTTTATTAAAGCTGTATCTCTTGTAAGCTAGTCTGGCGGATTTTTAATTGTCGATTGCACTGTGTCATCAGGACTCCTCTTGCATATCCTGTTGTTTCCCTGTGTTGTGGAGATCCAGTAGCTATGTTTCTACAGGATCATGGTGTGGGAGGTCCTTCTGTCTATGTGTTGCTTTTATTGGTTAATGATTAAAAAAACTGTCTTGGCCTGTGCTAGGGCAAAAGAACAGAGCTAGGCAGAGAAAACTAAAATGAATGCTTTGGGGAGGCAGGCAGAGTTAGGGAGACACCTTGGAGCCATGGCCAGGATCAGACATGCCGAAATTTTGCCGGTAAGCCACTGCCATATGGCAATACACAGATTAATGGAGATGGGTTAAATTAATATGTAAGAGTTAGCCAACAAGAATCTAGAGCTAATGGGCCAAGCAGTAATTTAAATAATATGGTTTCTGTGTGAATATTTCAGGTCTAAGCTAGCCAGGTGGCTGGGAACCAACAAGCAGCTCTCTCCGCCAACAGGATCAAACCCACATGGTCCAGTAGATCATAGATGATCATAGATGGGGTGGATATTGGGATGGTCTAACCAAACCCTGACTCTGGGCCTGGATAGTTGCAGGGTTAGTTGTCTACACAGTGTCATCACCACCAGGAAGAGTTTTTCAGCATTCCCCCAACTACTTTACCCCATGCAGTAAAAAGCAAGAGGCAGGACCAATTCTCCTGCTTTCATAACCTCAGGGTCATTTCTCCCACAGGTACAACTTCAGGGCCAGTTCTATTGTGTTGCCCAGGCAAGGTGTGGGGGTCACTCTCCTGAGTGCTACAGCTAATGAGGGACAGGGACAGCTTTTCCTCTCTTAAGACCTCAGAGTCAGCTCTCCCACCAGCCTAGGCATGGGGGCTGTAGAATACTATCTTTTCTTAATTGACTTAAATATATGCTTCTGCCTTATTATATAGTATTTTGTTGTATATGTTGAAAACCCTGTTCTACTAGTGAGGGGAAAACAGTAAGTAAGTTCATCAGGAACAGACAGACAGGGGCTGGGGAGAAAGAGACAGAGAGCGAGAGCGAGAGCGAGAGCGAGAGAGAGAGAGAGAGAGAGAGAGAGAGAGAGAGAGAGAGAAGAGGGGAGCAGAGTGAAGAGTTAGCTGTAATGAGAAACCTTAAAGATACAGAAACACTCAGGGTGTGTGAAGGATTTAGATTCTCCTGGCAATGAGAAGCTAGTGACATGCTTTAAGTTAATGTGCATCGCAAGTGGAGCAGAGTGTCAAGACTATGGCGGTGCTGCAAAGAAAACTACAGAATCCGAGAGTCTTTCCAAAACTCACAGCACAGAAAATGGAACACAGCGAGCTCTCAACACAAATCTGTTCACTGCTAATGTGAGTGCATCCGTTTCTGTTAACCATTCTGCCAAGGGACTCAGAAGTCTGGGGAGGCCTGAAAATTATCCCAGTGCCGTGACTATGAAAGTCATCGCTGACATACCTGTTTCTAGGCTGCATTCCATCTTCCCCTAACATCTAGACTGATAGGGTATCCGATGAGTCATTCATGAGCACACTGTCCAGCCCCAGCCAGGAGAATAATTCTGCTGCAGACTAGAACATTAGCAATACTATAAATAATAGTACGGCCGTGCAGACATTCACTCTCATGGGAATCACACAAGGATGTGTGATTAGCATATTAGAGGTCAAAGGACCTGGTTTCAGCAGCATTGATGCTGAGTAAGTTTCAAGAAACAATAACATCCTCATTCTGGAGTTAATCTGCTAGGATTGGCAAATGTCAGATTTTTCAAAACCCAAAAATTTACAGGTATCATGTTCACAAATGAAAATATACTCTGGGATTGGAGCCTTCAACCCTACATTCTAGACTGGTGGGGGAAGACATTCTTTAGGCTATGGAAAGAGAAATCTGGACACCAACCCAGCTGCAAAACCCTCCACAATCTATCCTGCTTGCAAGATATGCTAGGCCAATGGGTAGCACAAAACTTGTGGGAGTGGCCAACCAATGCCTGATTTAACTGGAGGCCCGTGCTAACACTGCTTAGGTGGCCAAGAACCTGAGACTGGATAGCCCAGAGACCTAGGGTAGAATCAAGCATGACTGGTCTAAAAAACAAACAAGCAAACAAAAACGATGTAACGATTCTTAATTGTGCTATACTTATAGATCTGTGCCTTGTTCATTCTTCATCAGAGAGGCTGCCTCTAGCAGCAGATACTACCCAGTACAGAGACCCACAGCCAGATATTATGTAGAGAGAGAGTTTAAATTGGAGATCTCAATCAGGTCTCTCACTTGGAGATTGAAGAATCCTTCAGGAGAGGAGAGGAAAGATTGTATGAATCAGAGGGGTTGGGGACACCAGGAGAACATGGTCCACTGATTCAGGTTTCACAAGGACTCACAGAGACTGAAGTGGCAAACACAGGGCCTGCCTGGATCTGCATCAGGTCCTATGTGTATGTCATAGCCTTGAGCTTGGTGTTTTTGTGGGAACCCTAACAGCGGGAGCCTGTGTATTTTTAACTATTTTGCCTGCTCTTGAGTGGCTTTCTTTCCCTCTTTTTGGGCTGTCTTGTCAAGCCTCGGCAAGATAGCTGTCATCTTCCCTTACTGTATCTTGTTTTGTGCTGTTTGGCTGCTGTCTCTTGGGGACCTGCTCTTTTCCGAAGAGGACATGAAGGAGGAGTGACTCTGGGAGAGATGGAAGGTGCAGGGTGGTGGCTAGGAGGAAAGGAGTGAAGAGAAATTGTTGGGATGCATTGTATGAGGGAAGAATCTATTTTCAATAATTAATAAAAAGTTCTGGAAAATTAAAACACACATATTAATAAAGAATAAATACTTAGAAACATTTTAAAACATAAATATGTATACACACAAACTAAAAAAAAAGAAAGATCAAGAACTGGTGCAGCGGTCAGAGAATGGAAGGAGAGTTCTGCTCCCTCTGGTGGCACAACTGAATCCCTGAAAAGCATCCACAACTCTGATGACCTAAAGCAGAAAGCTAAGATCACAAAACTTCCAGTAACTCTTCTTACAGACAGATCAATAGAGGGCTTAATTGGAGACCCAAACTCTGAATGAAGACGAGATTCAAACCCTCTGAACGAATCACTGCGACAGTCTCTTAATCATCCTACCCAATTCCACATCATACTTTAGCAGTCGGGGACTGCAAGATGGCTCAGTAGCTAAAGTACTTGCACTGTTGATATGATAATCTGAGTTGGATCCCTAGCACAACACACTGTGTGTGTGTGCGTGTGTGTGTGTGTGTGTGTTTGTGTGTGTGTGTGTGTGTGTTGGGGGGCCGCAGGTACCAAATATTATGGCATCATTCCATCTAGAGCTGGGAGAGCAGAGACGAGCATTTTTGAAGTTTGGTGGCTACCCAGGCTAGCCAATCAGTGAGCTCCAAGTTTCAATCAGAGACTCTGTTTCAAAATACTAACGTAGAAAATAAGAACAAGATACTGAAGATTGACCTCTGGCTCCTGCATTCATATATACATATGTACACACACACACACACACACACATCTCTGTGTGCACAAAGATACATATACAGGAAAATGTATATAACCATACCACCCCATAATTACAGAGAGAAGATATCATCTGTGGTAATTATTTTAAATCATTAAATGTAAAACAATGCGTGCTCCCGTGCTCTAAGTCATCAAAGGGTTAGTGGACTCCACACAGTGGACACCTGAAAGCAAAGAACTGCAGCTCACCCATTCTGCTCCAGATACACAAACCATGCTTGCTGTTTAAACATGCCAAACATCTTTCTTTATGCAGGCTTCTAGTCTGACCTTTGCTGTATTTCTGACATGTTCCTATTTATGACATGTTTATCATTGTATGCAATTTATATGTTTAATTTTGTCTTCTATATAGCAAAAAATATTACAAAACCAGACCATCCGTGTTTTTTTCCCATGTAACAGACTCAGCCATTTTCAGAAAGTATCACTTCACAGAACTGCACATCAGTTGTGAAACCTAAAATGGTGTAATCTATAGTACCTACATGGGAAGCTAGATTTGCAGTATTACCTTTGTTCAACAAGACATCTATACAACCTTCTTAGTAAGTAAATATAAGATTCTCTCCCTGCTATAAACGTGGTTTTGGTTTCTTCTCTTAATCTATGAACAGTGCATTTAGTGTTTCAATTTTTAAAAAACATTTTTCCAAAATTTCTGCATATTTTATTCAAGTTTTTTTCCCAGAACTTAATGTCATCAGAAATTGGAAAATAATGCATGTGCAAGTGAGAGAAGGCTTATGTTTTCATTCTCTGCACTTGCATGGGCAAAACTCAGATTTGTAGGTGAGGACAGAAGAATCTTACTGTTCAGTTATAGAATGTTTCAAAGCCAAGAAGGAATTTATTCTTTGGTTAATTTGTGTTTTCAGAGACTTGTGAACACAAAATTACCTTGCCTCTTTAAGATGAAAATTATCAGAAAAGATCCAGAGCCTGTGAGGTCTGTGTTTTCCAGAACTGACTTTAAACAGAGATACGGGGGAACACTCCATAGCACAAGCTTCTGCTACCACAGCTGATAGTAAAGTCAGAAGAACAGTCAATAATAAAGAACTCCACCATCAGAGCAGAACGTGGACCACTTAAGGACTGGGGTAAAAGATGGCCAGAGCCAGAAATCAATTCTGAGAAATGTAGACTGCAGGATTCTGGAAAGGAAGAGAAGGAGCCGATGTCCTGAAAGCCAATTGAAGACAGCTGCCGCGTGGTGCTGGGAGGATCGCCAGCACCACAGAAAACAAGTTTCCAAAGGATGAAAAGCCTTCATATCGCCTTAATGATGAAGGCAATGAAGGCAGGAAGAATGATCGGCCCCTGAGCTAGAATAGCATCAACAGGCAAACGGGAGGTTTTTCAGGTGCTATCAAAGAAAATAACTGGATCTCTGGAGGGAATTGCTGTTGTTATTGAAAAGCTCACGTCTTGAAAAGCATGAATAGACAATAGAGACCAGGAATAATTGTAATGGTACTCAACACTAAAATTTCACTTCCTTAACCATTTTTGATGAAACAGTTACATGACTTTCCAATAGGCAGCACACTGGATATCATGCCAAAATGCTTCGGTATCAGTGGTAATTTCGTTGTTAAAAAGAATGGGAAGTGGTTTGTGAAATTATACATATCTCTCTCAAAATATTAGATGGCAAAAATAAACTAGCTGTCTCTAATGCCCTGTGGTGGTCTGAGTGAGAATTTCCCAAGTAAACTTAGATGTTTGAATACTTGGTCTTCACTTGGTATGAGTAGGATTAGGAGACAGCACCTTGCTAAAAGAAGTATACACCTGGGTATTGGTTGCTCAAAGTCCAACCACACTCCAGATTTGATCTCCTTGCTTCTTGCTTGCAGTTCAAGAAGTGAACCCTCAGCTTGTGTTTTGCCACCATGGAACCATAAACACATAAACACGAGCTCGTTCTTCTCTCGCTTGCATTGGCCGTGGTGTTTGATCACAGCCACAGAAAGCCTCTCACCTCCCAGAATGCATCTTTCTCATCTTTCTTTGCTAAGGTGGTTGATAGAACAAATATTGATATTTCTCTTTGGTAATTCTCCAATGGGTTTTTTTTTTTTGCGAGCATAAATGTTACTCAAAACATTAAATCTAGCTTTTATTCTAAATAGGATTAAACATTTCTGCTTATTTTCAAAACAAAGATTTATTGATATTCTGGTAACTAAAAGACTTAATCTTATAAGACCAATAAACAACAGTCATATAAATTATCACCCTGTTCAGTGTGCATATATATTGTTTCCCATGGTTTTTTATCACAACTTTATGAGGTACAACCTATAATTAGCCTTTCTTCAAAGAGTAGACTAAGACATGGAGAGACACGATTGCTTGGATGGTAAAGGGCAGGGGATGTAAGCCTGCAGGACCACTCAGATCCCACCCCTTGCTGTTCTCTAGATCTTGGAAACAGCGTTGCTTTCCCCCACGGCGGTATCATATTCGTGAAAAGTATTCTAAACCGAAGGATTTAGAAACAACAGCACATTCCATGGTTCTATGAAGAAAGTGAAAATGCCCACATCTTGGACGAGAAGCAATATTCCGTCTCTCTTTCTTGCTTGTTAGATCAAATGAGATGATGCAGAAGACTTTATGAACAACTTGTCTTTGTAAGAATAGGTTCAAAGCTAGGTATGGTAGCACACACCTGTAATTCCAGTACTAGGAATGCACAGACAGGAAGATGACAAATTTAAGGTCAGCCTAAACTGCAGAGCAAAACCTGCTTTTAAAAAATAAATTAATCAACTAACCAAAACAAACAAACAAAAAACCATCATACTTTCCTGCTGGCTTCCAGCTTCATATTTTCTGAACTGAAAAGTAATCTCTGTAGCTGTCTTTCTCTACTTCTATGTCTCAATGAGACTCAATAGGAGACAGTCCTCATCTTTGTCCTGTTTTCTGGAGGAGACTTTAGTGAGGACACCTTAACATTTTATCTGTGAGAAAAGACAAGTGCAACTTTACTCAGCTGTCACCAGCAAAATCATGCAGTATTCATTGCCATTAGGGGGAAAGACGAGAAAGAGAACACCATTATGAAAGACATCGCATCTTAATTAAAGGGATCCTGTGCAGAAAGACAAACAAGATGTAGGCCAATGTCAACATCCTAGGAGCTGGGGCTTTCATTAGACCCTCCTTTCATTCCATCCCAGCGTGAGGCATAAAAATCCATTGTCATCCCCTGCCTAGATACCCAAACAAAAGCTATGTCCTAGTGACAGAAAACCAGGGCTGTAACAGTCCGGTTATATAAGCAAACACATCGACTATCATTTTCTGGCAACAAATGGATAAAGATACATGGGTTATAGCGAGAGAGCGTGGAGGTGCAGCTTTATCACCTCCCTGGCGAGGTGTCTGTGCAGCGCTCAGGCCCGTCCCAGCCCCGGGGCCATCATTAGTCTCTGCACATGGAAGCAATGAAGGTGTCTCTTAAAGTAAATCACTGGAGTATTTTTATAATCTCATATAAAATTTTCTAATATTTTTTTCTAAGTTTTCCAGGTTTGGGGTTTTAATCTTTTATTATTTACAGTGTGCAGCAGTTTGAAGGAAGATGGTGGGACGCTCTGAATAAACACCCGGATGGACAAAAAGGGCAGCAAGCAATACACTATTAAAAACTAATAAAGCCCTTCTTTGTCTTGTTATTATTGGTCTGCACATGGTTCTACACACTTTTACCGTTGGTCATAAGACAGTCTTCAAAAAGTCCTTGTGAAAAGGCCTGTGTTTACAACATTTTTAACTATCAGGAAGAACTTGTACATCTACTACAACAGAACAAATTTTTCCATTGTTTTGAAGGGTATCAGGATGAAGACAATTGTTTGTAAAAAGGAAAGAAAACCCTTAAATAAAATAATTCTGCTTCAGATTCCAGTTTGACCATTAAGACTGGACGCTAGCAGGGCAAGTGATGTGGGTGAAAGGAAAATGATCAGCTTCATTGCCAAGAAGATTTGGTAAAATCACATGCTTCTGACAATTCACCGTTGTATTATTTATCAGACTACAGATGGGGGAAAAGATACATCATTTTCATTTCATTTTGGAAAGTTTCAAATTCTCGTGTTTCTCTGTACTACGATTAGGTCTGATTTGCATCAAGACTCAGATCAGAGGACTCACAGCCCATCGGTCCACGAAAGGGTTTGATCCCTATCTAGCGACAGATAAAAGTGAATTAGACACATCCAGGGTCAGTGCAAAAGGTGAAATCCTGAAGCTGCTGCTGAGTCTGTGTCCTTGTGTAGCCAATCCTTCTGAACCCACCCCAGCACGCGCAGGAAGAGAAGCAGGCAGTGTGCCAAACGACGAGGAGACGAAGAGGGGAGAAAACGGTTGCTGAACTGGAGTGATTAGTGTTGAATCCAATATAAAAATGGTCTTCGTTGCATTTAAAACTTCACTGCGTTTTTTTCTCCCCCCCATGTATTAGTGTCAGTTACTTTTCTCAAGATAAGTACCATTTGTGCTTCTCAGAGACTGTGATCTTTAAAAGGCTCTATGCCTATTCTGGATCCTGTATGCCATTTGGATCTTCAGTTTATTTGTGGCTCAGCCAGCAGTCTGCAAAGTGGACTGCTTGTCCTGTCATTACTCTCTTCCAGCGACTGTTCTGCCTCGTTCTGGTCTCCTAGAACATTTCATTCTCAGAAGACAAGGCAGACTCATTCTTCTCTGTTTACTTCCCTAGACTTTCAAAGTTTCTCAAGAAAAAAGAAAGTTTAAAATCACATAATCAGAACTGGGTCATGTTTTTTTAATTATACTTTGAACTTTCATGCTTTTAGTTTGGAAGTAAAAAAAGTATCATGGAATGTGACTTCACACTTACACAGCCCAGCCTTTATGTGCACTAATAATTTAAATGTATGGATGGAGACAAATTCATTTGTACAGACATCTATCTGGTAACTTAGGATGCTATTTAGGAAACCACAATTGTCATACCCTTTTTTATACATGTTTCATCATGAAAGTACTAATGTTGGGTTTTAAGCAGCATCATTTCAAACATGGGCTTCTTTCAATATAAAAGACTCAAGTCTTAAGTGTTTTATGACATCCCCTAGCTCTGCTCATTTTCTTGCAAATGACATAATTTAATTCTTCTATACGACCTATCTACACTCTATTCTCTATGCATAGTATTTCCCTTTACCACAAAGCTGTGAAAGACCACCAGTGTTCACAAGTCTGCTATTGTGAAATGTGACCAAATGAAACACAGATGTGCAGGTATTTCTGTAATGAACCCCAACATCTGTCTTTGGGTTCTTATTAATCCTGCTACAGCAAGCTGTCTTACATTTCTTGGAAAACATTCCCAAAGGTGTTATAGGTGGGTCTCACGGCAGTTCTATTTCTAGTTTTTTGGAGTAACCCACATACTGATCTCAATAGGGGCTGCACAGGTTTACATCCCCAGCTATGGTGAATTAGAGCTTCCTCTTTGCTCATGCCCTTGCTAGCACTTGCGATCATTTGGTTTTGCTGTTTGTTTGTTGGTTTTGTTTTTGGTTGAAAGTTGTTCTTACTTAGATAAGATAGAGTCACAAGTCAATTTTAACTGTCATTTTTCTGATGATTGTTGCAGATTTTTTCATACCTGAGTCGGTCATATGTAGTTACATCTTTTGTTAACTTGATTTATTTTATTTGCACCCTTACTGGCTGGATTGCCTGATATTTTGTAACCTAATGTTTGGAGTTCTTTATTTATTCTTGATTTTAGTCTCCATGCCAGGTCTAGAGTAGACAAAGATTTTTTTTCTATTCTCTAGACCATCTCTTCTCTGAATTGCTTCCATTCTGATTTTATTTCTTGCGTTATTAGAGTGATTGTCAAGAACGCTTTGCCTATGTCTATATGTGGAAGTGCTCTACAGAGAATTTCATGTACTAAAGCTTTTGATTCTTTTAAAGAATTTTTTTTTTGTATTTCTTATTGTTTTGTATAGAGTCTGCGACAGGGACCCAACTTCTTTTTTTCCACATTTCAAGCTTTTCCAGCACTATTTGTTTGAGAGAATTGTTGTCCAATGTGTGTTTTGGCTCCTTTGTTGAAAATATGCTGGGTACAGCAGAATGAGTTTATTCATTGCTGTTTAGTTATGATCCATTTATCTATGTTTCAGCTTTTGTACCAATGTCATACTATTTGCCATCAATATTCCGATGACACTTATCACACAAATATAAAAATAACGTAGTTCATATAGAAGACAAAATATCCCAAGGACCTAAACCAATCCTAGCCAAAGACTAACACTAGAGGCATCAGAATGCTTGATTTCAAATTTCGCTACACAGTCATTATAACAAATTTCCTGTATCGCTAAGCTGTCTCATAGACCTGAGTTATGGCATATTTGTTTTTACTCTGTTGTTCTAGTTAATTTGATTCTCACTTTTGGATCATCTTTTCAAAAGCAAAATATATCTCAATAATTTCCTCCCAATACCTACAGAGCCCTTGACAGCAAGTAGATACTCAACCTTGGCAGAAGAATGAATCTATTGAATGCTGCACTAGTGTTTCTTGTCATCAGTGGGTTTGAGGGAAGGCTATAACTAGGGTAAAAACGCACTACCCATAGAGAGGGGTAGATGTAGTCTTAGACTTTGTGCTCAAATTGCTACCTGCTTCCTTGGGTAACTTCCCAATTACTAAAAGCCAATGTAAATATGGATCTTAGTAGGTGAAAATAAGCAAAGGTTTCATTTAACCACATTGCCAAAGCATAAGCTGTTGTGTGCTTGGGGAATAAAGAAAAGGAGCCCAGAAAACCTTGATCCAGCTTTAGCTTTTGAGACAGAATTTTCATCCAATCATTCTTAAGCATCTTTATCATATTTGTCTTTGAAGAAGGCAATTTATATTTAGCAGGAACAACTATTAATTAGTATTCATGGGCATAGTCTTTCTGTTTGTTCTGATGTTCCAAAATTGCAAGAAAAAAATGCCTGCCATTTAATTATATTAAATCAGATATGTGAACAACAAAATTCTGGCATCAAGGACTGTATTAACAAATTGTGCCAATTAGAAACACACAGTAAGTATTATGCACACCCTTTTTCATCATGGATTTTAAATCATATAATGGCACAGTAACAAACACAGCTAGCATGGTATGACTGCCACATTTTCCACACGTTCATTTTTAGCTCCTTTGCCTTTTGAAGAAAACATACAGTGTGCTGTAGGCCTATACGTAAATGCTTCCCAAAATATAGGAGATAATTATATGCTTAAAAAGTAATATGCAAATATAGTTCTTCAGATCATCGTGAGCACTTACTTCTCCATATGGGAATCTGGCCAAATAGTGAAGACGCACAGCACTTTGGGAAGTCACCCGTTTTTAATACAGCAGGCAGCGCCCAGTTAAAGAAGGTGGTGAGACTTCTATGACCAAATGCGCAACCCAATGAAAGAAAACCTCAAAATGACGATGAACAACATCGAGCAGGGCATCATTAAAAAAGTCCCTTCAAAAATGTCTGGTGTGGGAATAAATGATGCAAATTAAGTGTTATTTATTTGCATCTTTCTTCAGAAATATCCTTGAAAAGATTGAAAAGAGCAAGTGCCATTGGATGAACTATACTTTTAGATACCTTTAAAAAGGGATTTTTTATTTCCCTCTCCCCCTCTCTTCTCTTTCCTTCCCCTCCCCCTGTGCGTGTGTGTGTGTGTGTGTGTGTGTGTGTGTGTGTGTGTGTGTGTGTGTTGGAATAGAGAAGAAACGGACATCCAGTGGGGTGTCTTATTCTCTGTTACGGGTTTCTCGCTGATCCCAAAGCTGACCTGACATTCAGCACCCTCCCCGCTCCTCTCCCCATGTTGCTGGAGGTCCAGGAGTGTATGCTCATATGACCAGGCTTCCCCTATGGTGCTGTAACTGAAGCTTACACCCTCCGGTGTGTGCTATTCCCTACTGTGCCATCTCACCTCCCTGAACGATGTTCTGGGTCCTCTTTTACTCTGCTACCTTGTGTTTGTAAAGACGGTGATGTATTTTGAAACCAGGAAGCATGAAATTGTTGACATTTTCATTCTTCCTACTCAATGTTAACTTGACTTTTCAACGTCTTTGATGGTTCCACTCAAAGTTTAGACATATATTTATGCTTCTGAAGAATGCTGTTAAATGATTACTTTTTTATTCTAGCTATAGATTTTTCCTTGGTGCTCTCGTCTCTCTTTTCAAATAACCAACTCTTGGTTTGTTTCTACTCTTCTACTCTCCTTTTATTCAATTTTTATTTAATTTTCTTTTAAGGTTAATATTTATTATTTTTTCTTCTGGACTAACTGGTATTTTTTTTCTAGTTCCTCGAAAAATAAATTTATTTTGGCTTAGTGACTGGAAGCGTGCTATCTTCCTTTGGTAGCATCCTGAATACTTATAGGCTTGCATTGTTTTCTGTATATGTGAGCGAGTGAATATCTCTTCCAGGCCTTAGAGACTGCCTTCAGGGAGGAAAGCTCTTTACAGGCACGTAGCTATGAAGACACTGGCGAGGACAGTGCAGCCACTCTGTCATCTGAGGTCCGTGATGGTGACGGATGGGAAGGCCATCTAGTAAAGCTTGTGGTGGCAGCGACAGCTGGACGGTCTGGTCATAAGGACCCTATCCATGTCTTCCTACTCTCCTGTCTGACCCTGGGAAAAGTTGCAGCAGAGAAAGACTTTCTTGATACTATATTCTAAGATTGGCTGAACATATATGGCTCAGCACTGGTACCTAAGATGTATATAGATGTGTAATGGCAACTCTGATGGACATCTGGGGATGGGCAAGTGGTCGCAGCTCTAGGATTGGTGGGGAGCAGTGTACATTGGCATGAACCCTGGGCAGCTGCACTGATGAGAATGAGTGTAACGAAAATAGCAAGAGCTTTTCTTTGGTGGCAGAAGCTGTGTGTATCTATGAAGGTGATGGGCATTCCTAGAATTTTAGGCAACTGGGCTCTGCTGTGCATTTCCTTTTCTGTTTGCTTTCAGAAAACAGGATAGCAAAGAGGGACCTGTCTTTATGCGTGCAACTTTGAGTTTGTGCTTCCAGGCTTCTTTACCTTCATCTCGTCACTGTGATTCAGAGGTCCAGTTGTGTGTGTGTGTGTGTGTGTGTGTGCTTGTGGAGGGTAATCACTAGCATTGACAGTAGCTTGTAATGCTTGTGTGGTGGAGTCAAGGGAAACCCCTTGGCTAACAACTCAAAAAGATGTAACCCATCCTGGGAACTCGGATTTTATTTGATTGGGTACTAGTCTAGTTGGGGCATTCTCTCCCCTGTTATATTATAACTCTATTTAAAATCTATCTGTATATGCATGTATTTTAGGTAGTTTCTACTTTTTTAAAAGGCCATTAATATTTGTTATTCCTTTTCATATTTCCTCCTCTTTTCTGCCTTCCCATTCCCAACCCCATTCAATCCCTTTATTTATGCACAGGATCTTTAACACATGAATTTCTGTTTCCTTAAATCCCATGTTTGCTATTTTTGGTACCCTTGTGATATCAGTCTGGTTCTGGTGATTCCTTTCAAACATTATAAAAATAGAAAAACATCTTCAAACACTGTTTAAAGTTTTACTTTAATTTATTTATTTTTATTATTTTATGTGTATGGGTGTTTTGCCTGCTTGTATGCATGTGTACCCTGAACATTCAGTGCCCATTGAGACCGTCAGATACCCCTGCGAATTGAATCATCAATGGATCAATGGTTGTGCGCCACTGTTTGGATGGAAGGAGTCAAACCCAGCAGCCAGAGCTCTTAACCACTGAGCCATCTCTCCAGCCAGATCTTTGAATAATCCTTTTCCTCTTATTCCTCCACCTCTCTTACTTCTGTTTTTTGTTTGATTGTTTTGTTAGAAGTTGGACAGTTAGTATAAGAAAAGAGAAACAGATACCTATTTTATGCTTAGATAATAGCATATCTGTTCTTTTTGTTTGTTTTACATTTAAGTATTTACTTATTTGTGTGCCTATGGAGGGAGAAGACAGTTTGTAGGAGTCAGTTCTCTCCTTCCTCTGTGTGGGTCTGAGTTCAGACCCTCGGGCTAGGGGCAGCTGCCTCCCCTCATCCCGAGCTTTCTGGGCATGCAGGACTTGTGTCTATCTGCTTGCTTGGTTTCCCGTGGGGAGGATTGCCTCGCTCTGCTCAGGAGCTCTGCAGTTTCTCAGTTCTATCTTTTCTAGGACGTGAAAGAACAGCTCACTTGCTGCAGCCCATCCTTCTAATTTCCAATTGCTCATAGGCATGTGCTGAGAGGCAAGGGGCAGGAAAATGTGCTTTGATATTCAGCCTAACAGTTATTCTTAAGTAGAGGGTTCCCTTAGAGGTGTTGATATGGAATCACATTGGATTCATAAAACTCATAGTTTTTAATGTAACTCCCTTTCACTAGCCAGGAAGCAAATTCAAGACCTCGAACCCCTTTTATTTTGTTTTGTTGCACTTTTTACTGTCATCATACCAAATATTTATTTTTAAAATTTAAAATATCAACCTGCCTTGTCTGTTTATGAGTCACACAAAAGTGAATTAAAACACCGCCACTCTATGCAAAACTACAGAAATTTCAATTTGTTTACTGACATCTCTTATGCTCTTCAATGCTGATATACATGCAAAATTTGAATTTTAGTAAGCTTTATAAAGCTTTAAAATATCCAAATGTTTAATTTGTGATTTAGATATAAAGACAGGAAGAGCGAGGGACACAGAGCCTTAGGAAAATGGCTACTGTCTTTTAAAGAGAGCCTCTTCTCTTGTCATAACCCAGCATCTCCATCTATCGTCAGGCAGAAACCCAATTAGTTATTAATTGATGTGCATTAAAATTCATTAACTCTGCATGTGAGGTCTGTACTATAATTAACTGTCTTTCTTACCTTTTGTTCTGAAATCTCTTGGTAAAAGATCCCATTACTAATAAGAAGCAGGGAAAGAGTTTTGCTGTCTGTCGTTAGTTAGAAGCAAGGTCTCCAGAAGGTTGTGCAGCTGAGTGCCCATCACACCATAATCATAGCCATGCGGATTTGCCAAGTCTTTAAACATTCATTTCTTGGGTCAAATTTATTTTTGAGATATTTGAAAGAAAGAATGGATTGAGTAGCAGAAGTTTTTTGGTGCAATGTTTTAATCTGATTAAGATCTTTACATATTTAATGAAACTTTGTATGTGTCTTCAACCAAATCAAAATTATATTCAGTTGCAGAATTAAAGAAAAAGAACAACCTTGCAATCATACAGCTTCAAAGAGTTTTGAAAGTATATCAATGTTAAACTGAATTTGTAGAGATCATGGCATAGTTTCTTAAGAGACACCTAGCAAATGAATGATAGACAAAATAAATTTTTACTGCATACTCAAGCAAAGGAAGAATTTTCCTGAGTAGTTTGCAGCCAGCATCCTAGCTGATATTTGGAAAGATTTACAGTAACAGTTATTTTGGATCTTTGGTATCTGTAATCTACCAATATATATATACATATAATCCTTCTAAATCTCTCTTATCTCAAGTGTCTTCAAAGTTGGGCATGATGAGAATTATGTGCAAACCTTATTTAGGTGGAGACCCTGATCAATTTTGGAGTGAATTCCATCTGTGTGTAGACTCGAAAGAAAGAAAATTATCTCAAATGAGAAATAATTAAAATTCATAAAATTTAGAGGAAAGCTATTAAGAACTTTTGACTCTTGTCTGCTTCTTTGCTCTCTATTTAACTACTGGTGCTCTGTGGGTCAATGATTTTCCTAAAGTCAAGGTTTTGCTAAGTATTACCAGAATGCTGGCACTGTATGCTCTCTACGTAGCATATAATAAGATCTTTCTAGTGTTTAATGAACGTAACACTTATCTTCAGTGTATAAATCTGTCATTGATGTTTACATTAATCTGGATGTGCTGTCTGCAGGTTAAGATAATTAACAACATGTAACAGTTAATATTTAGTTTAATGCTACCATGTTATGGCCACATGTGCCAGCATCCTATGTCTGTTATATAATTTAACCCTTATATGAGCTCTGTAGATAGATTCCATTATAATTTTCTTTGCTTAGCAAGACGAAAGCATGAAACTCTGAGGTCAAATAACATGCCCAAGCCTGAAACCCAGCAAAGGTGGCCTTTGTTTCTAAATGCTACCTGCCCAATGTAATGGTGGCCCACTGTGTTTAAATGATCTATGTGAATCCAATCTCATCTTGTAACCATTTCTAGTTGTTTCTAAAATGTTTTAAAATAATCGTCCATTTAAATACAAATCAGACAATTTCTCCTGCTTCTTGGGTTTGCACTAGACCTGAATAGAGAAACAAGTGATGATAGAATTCTGCTTTGTTATCGTTAAATTTAAGAGCGTTGCTCAGCTCATAATTTCTCTCTACTGAAAGCCTTCCCATGGTCATCTACTATACTAGAATAAAAGCCAGACCTTTACCCTGTCCTGAGGCATTAAGGGATCTCAGTCTTGCTTATATTTCTTTACAGCTTGTTAATCTTTTCTCTACCAATTACATTCCAGCTACAAAGTCTTGCTTGTAGCTTCTAGACTATGCCATGCATGTTTTCCTAGCATTTTTACCCTCGGATTATGATACTGAAGATTAGGAGTTAATACATTAGTCGGGGGTGATCAGAAAGAAAAGTGCCTTAGCCCTTACAAAGAGCCCTTGCTCCTTTTTCAAAGAACTAGAGTTCAGTTCCCAGCACCCTTATCAGGCTCACTGACATCTGTAACTCCAGGTATAGAGGACCTGGTACCTTTTTTTAGGTCACCATGTGTACCTGCATATAAAAGTCAACATTCACAAAAACACACATACACACATAAATAAAACAATAAATCCATTTTAAAATATAGGAAAAATATTAGGGGTTGGCTCTGAGTATCACTTGCATTCTATGTACCAAGTAGCCCCAGAGAACTGCTGAAGAGGGAATTCCTGCCCCCAGGCTCCAGAGCAACACTTACTACTCAGAGCATGTAATACAGGATGGGGAGAGAATGGATACATCTTCTCTACCTGAAGATTTCTGTGGACAAATGACTTATTATTGGATGGGCAAGGAGAATTACAGTGTAAAGAAACTGGGCTTCCATAGTGGAAGGAGAGCTAAGTGATCCCTCAAAAAAGGGAGGTTTTAAAGTTCAACCCTGGCTGGAAGGACACATTAGTCTCAACAGAGCATGAGAGAGCAATAGGGATTAAAGAACACTCAGAAGTTAGCAACTGGCAAGGACATTTCTCACATGAGGGGATACTCAGTGAATGGTTAAGAGCAAGTAGAAGGCAGAGGATTGAACCAACTCTGTCCCTCATCATATGTTAAAGGCCTAACCCCAATAGGATGGATATTTGAAGATGGGGCATTTGGTTCGGTTGAGGACACAGCAGTGGGGCTCTCATGGTGCTATGCTGACACTCTCGTCTTTGTCCTATACTCTCCATAAGTGTGATGAATTAGATGTCCGGACATCCAGTCTGTGGTGTTTTGTTATGACATCCCAAGCTGATGACAACAAATGGTTTCCAATTTAGTAACAAAAGGTTTCCATGCGACAAACAACCCGTGTCTTGTCATTTGTCACACTCGAGAGACAAGAGCAGATTAAAACCAGAAAGACAAAATGTTTCTCTATTCATTCAATTCTTTCTCCCTTGACCTGGCCGGTTGGTCCTGCAGGAGCAGAGAACTGAAAAAAGCCCGAGGAAGGGGAAATGTGAAAAGGAAGCCTTTGCCCAAATCCCATCCATTCTCTTCTCTGAGGCTGAGGCAAGCCCAAATAGAAAAGAATAGAAAATTTGCATTGGATGACAACTTTTTTTTTAAGTGTTAAATAGCATTAAGTTTTTCACACATGCGAAAGATGAGGAAGGAGGAATTCATCCAAGCTTGCATCTAGAGTCAGAAAAGAGATGTTTAACAATTTGATTTGAAGTAATAGTGACATAAAAAGCATTTCTTTCTGCTTCTACATAACACAGACATTAACCAACCAATCAGACCTTCCAGAAAAACAATACCATACCTATAATAAATGAACCTGGAAATGCACACAATGGCAGTGGTACAGTGGCAACTGGAAATGCATTTTTCTTGAAAGATCAGTGAAGTCAGTGAAGGCAAAAGAAAATAAATGAGAAGAAGAAAGAAAGAAAGAAAGAAAGAAAGAAAGAAAGAAAGAAAGAAAGAAAGAGGGAGGAAGGAGAGGAAGGAAACAAAGAAGGAAGGAAGAAAAGAGAAGGGAAGGGAAGGAAGAATGGAAGGAAAGAAGGAAGGAAGGAAGGAAGGAAGGAAGGAAGGAAGGAAGGAAGGAAGGAAGGAAGGAAGGAAGGAAAGAAGGAAGAAAAGAAGACAACCCCAAATCGAGGGTAGAGGGGATGAGATTTCAGTGAAATCATAGAGTCCAGGAAGGCAGCTCAAGCTCTGAGAGTGAAAAGCGTGTGCTAAGAAGACAGTAGGCCATTGCCATAGTCTGAAAGATAGCAAAGAAATGAGGCATGGAAGAGACCACAGGTTCCAAACATATATATATATATATATATATATATATATATATATATATATATAATGTATATATACATCAAAGAACATTACTTTGTACTGTGAAATTCAGGAGAATTTTGACATCATTTTAGAACTGTATAGTCACTGGCTTAAAAAAATTTCATGGAAAAATTGCCCATTGTCCAGGTCTTGTTTAGATAGCCATGTTGACCCCTCCAATGCTTCCCAGAGATATACAGATATTCTCTGGCTCTTAAATCTTTTTACTCCCTCTTCTGCCATGATCCCTGAGCCTCTGGTGCAGGTCAGTGCAGGTATTGGGTAGTAGATGTATCTGTTGCTTTTGGGTACCAAACTATCTCTTGTTCTCTGCATTTTCATCAGTCCAACAGCAGTGGATATGCTAACATGAAAGGGAGAA
Source organism: Myodes glareolus (assembly GCF_982192425.1). NCBI lineage: Eukaryota > Metazoa > Chordata > Mammalia > Rodentia > Cricetidae > Myodes > Myodes glareolus. The sequence continues at coordinate 12,014,199 of NC_142033.1, forward strand.
ACCTCACAGAGCCCGGGATCTAGACAAAGAACTGCAGGCAACTGGGGAATGCTCAGATGACTGGGAGAAATGGTCTGCCCCAGGAAAAGAGCATGAGCTATTTAATATCAAGAGGTCAAACCTGAGATCATATACATCATGTGCATTATATGGGCTGAGCAGGTTGTATTTATGTATTTTGGAATACACGCAAACCACCACCACCACCAACAACAACAATAACAACAATTAAAGAAAAAAATGGGCCATGAATTTGAGGGAGATTAAAGGGTGCATGGGTACGGGTGAAGGGAGAAAGGAAAATGGGACATATATGAATTTCAAAAGACAAATAACTTTAAGAACTCTGTCCAGTGTCACTCTAAGTTATAATATAACAACAGGAAAGGAGGCTTCTAGGTGAAAAAAGATGAGAATTTTAAAGCCAGAGAACTGAGTGGGTGCATCCAGTCTTTCCCTTCGATCCTCCTTTTGTAGATGAAAAGGAGGCTTCGAGCTCAAGGAAACGACTCCTCACATTACCAAGATAGTAGCTGGTAGAAGCAAAGATGAGTCTCTAGATGCAGTCACTGAAATGTGTTTTTGCTCAACACACTGGTGCTTCCTAGCAAAGGGTGCCTAAAAGGTAGAAAACAATCAGGATTGGTGTCCTGGAGCCCTTGGTAAGGGAGAGCTAATGGGACTGAGTGGAGACACAACGAACTCACCTTGCTGGATTTGCCAAGAAGCGAGTCAGTGTTATAACACTTAACAATGCTTCACAAAGGAGACCCTCAGTGACATCTCTTGAACATTCTGGAGCCCTTGCTGGAGTCTTCACTGACCTAATAGCTGAGCTTCCCTTGGTCTTCCCAGGGCTCGTGAGGTAATGACTACAGTCTCTGGACCCTAAGAGTGGAGCTTAAACAAGTTGCCCTGTGAACAGCAGACAAGCAAACCAACAGATAGTACTGTATTTGTGAATATAAATCATGCTTTATATTAGAAGAAGCAATTCAAACTCTCCTTTGAAAATAGAGGTGTCTGAAAATGCATGGTTTATGAAAGAAGACATTTTGTAGATCATATTTAATCATAAAAGCTTAATAACCAAGTCATACATGAACTGTATCTTCTCATGGAGTTGCCTCTTAATTCTGGGTGACACAACTGATTATTACTGTTTTTTTTTTTTTGAGACAGTGTTTCTCTGTGTAGCCTTGGCTGTCCTGTAACTTGCTATGTGGACCAGGATGGCCTTGAACTTATAGAGATTCCCCTTACCTCTGCTCCCAGAGCAAGGGGATTAAACATGTGTGGCACCACCACCTGGCTAAAATTGGTTGTTTTCTACTTATTAACTGAGAGATAAATACCTTGCAATGTAAAACATACTATTACCACAGCAGAGCTCTTTGTCCTTCCGTACCCATGATGACAAGACCATGGCAATTTCTAGCCAAGATAAAACCTACAAGTCTTTTGCTACTATATTATGGTTACTGATTTTGTGTGTTTAGGTGAGTTCTGTGTGTGTCTCTCCATCTGCATGTGTTCCTTGTTCTTTCTCTTTGACTCTTTGTTTTTCTTTAATTTGTTGTTTGCCTTGTTCTCCTCAGGTGTGTTTGCTTGTTTGCTTTTAATCTTATATTTCTTTATGATTTTTATATACCACTTGTTTTCTAATGAGAGAGCAAAAAAGATGGAACTGTGTGGGTGGGGAGGAGCTGGGAGGGGGTAGAAAACATTTATTTAAAAACTACCTACACAGTGAACTTAGGCAGCCCTTCTCCTCATTAACTCATAATGCTTTAAATTCATGACTTTATGATTTGAAAAAAACTAAATCATAAAATAGACAACAGGAGAAACATTTTTGGAACTTACGAAGATGCAAATAAGTGGTAGTGTCTCTCGTGTCCATGGAGAAACTGGAGGAGATACAACACTCAGGGCCCCTGAAGGACGAGTGGAGGCCATAGCCTCGAAGCCCGTGGGTCTGGCTTTGAGTTCATCTCAATGAAAGAGGCCTTACTGAGCTTCATCCACACCCAGAGCTTCTAATTTGATGACATTTTCTAATAGCAACCGCATTAGAGTCTAAGAAAATACCGTAGCCATGTTGCTAATTCAAAGGAAGTTCCTGGTTTGAAATGGACTTTGAGGGACTTGGATTGCAAGTGTCCATGAGGAGAAAAGACAGAGTTTTGCTGAGCCGGTGCTGAGTCACAAGGCTACGAAGTGTTCATAAAGCCAGAACGAAAGCAGTTCAGCTGCATGTTTCTCCTGAGGAACAGCTTCCTGAATCAAGAACTGGCTACCTGTACTAAATTCTAATTTTCATTGTTTTAAGGAAATATTCACATTGTCTGGGATCAATATTTTTCCTTGCTGAAAGTAATGACTAAAAATGATGCATACACATTCTGCAATGCATTAAACATGCAACAATAAAAAATCCTTTAGAAATGACAATGAAGTTATTACTATTATTGTTATTGTTGTTATTAATATTAGTAGTAGTAGTAGTAGAAGTACTATTACTTTTGATTTTTTTTGAGACAAGGTTTCTTTGTGTGGCAGCCCTGGATGTCCTGGAACTCTTTCTGTAGACTAGGCTGGCCTCAAACTCATAGAGATCTGCCTGATTATTTTTGTGTTGAGTTACCCATTAGCAGTGAAAAAACTTGAAAGTGCAAAGTTTAATAAAAGCATGGATACATTTTAGCTTTGTTGCATGTTCATGCATGCATGCTTGCATGTGAGTGTTTGTGAGAGTGTATTTTTTCCTTAATTATGAGTATTCCATCATAATCCTTTCTTTGTATGAATAAGCTAAAGTAAGAGTAGTAACTGAAATGCTGCAAAGCTTGCAGTACTCAAAAATCACTGGGGAATGCACCTGTCTACATTCTTACTTTTCCTTGTGGTGGGAAGTGATCACATGAACCTGTTGACTGAAGGAAGAGACAGGCCGTCAATGGGTATGAGTTTGCCACAGATGGCCACAGAACTCTCCAGAGTTCTTGACTGTGACCTTTCGCTGTTCAGAGCAATGATAGCACCCTCTATTCTTCGGTTATCTTTTTTGACTATAAAACATGATGAAAGATTCATGGAGATTGCTCTTCATTTACTTGGTGACATATGAAATCATAATTTCCACAGTGATGATACATGACCAGTGGCAACCCAGAAAATTCCCTACTTTGCAAGATATCCTGCGTACAGTAGCACTGGAGGAAAGGGGGAAAGGAACACGCTCCATGTGCTCACTCATGATTCTCCGAGAAATGAAATCACTGGCAACACATGCCACGTTGACAAAATCCTGAGCAGACTTGAAAACGTCTTAGCTGTGTGTAAGAGGCTGTAAGACGGCGGGAAGAGTCGGTAGCTGTAGTGATCACCAGCACACAGACGAATGGCTCTTTACTTGAACTGGGCATAAGATGGATGAACAATGAAATGGGAGGTGGGAGAGACTAATGCCTATCTCTTTCACAGGCTGGTGAGGCACCCCACGAGGACAGTGGCCTGTGCAGAATAATGCTTCCTTCACCGCTATTTGCAAGTGATGAACAGCTGAAGGGGATGGTTTCCTTCTGCAGAAAACAAAAATAAGCCTACACTGTTTCTTCTCAGCCCAGTGAAGCACCTTCATTACCCAGAATTTGATGCAGACCTCTCAGAAGGAGCCAATGCTGCTGATTCTATGTTGGGAGAATGCAAAGGTTGCACGTTTTTACCTTGAAAGCCAGAAAAGTTTTCTTCTTCTGTGAGATCAGTGACCCCCACACTCTGCCATTAATAGCAATAATTAAAAGGTGCTCAGAGAGGGAATGGATGGATGATTGCCACCGAGAAGCACATTCTCATTAATTTATTACCGATTTTTAACTTGGCTTCATTAGGGCATGTCTGTTGAAGGCCATTTAAGACTCAGGGGACATACCTGCACTTCACATTGCCTCCAGACTGGATCCAAGGGGAGGATCATTCTGGATTGTTGTTCTTCGTGGACCCATATATGCAGATAAGTGGAGGGACCCCACTGCCTTGTAAATCTTCCAGTTGGATGTGTGATCAATTTTAGGATGTTCTTGGGGTAGATAGAGCCACTTTTTAGGAGTCGGCTCTTGAAAGTGGTCATCAGCTGGGCCAGTTGTAAGGCACTTCCGTGTTATTCTTCCGACTCAGTAAGAATTGTGAGTCCTGGCTCAGAAAGCCGATTTCTAAGCCGATTTCTGGTGACTTCTAAGAACAACTCAGTGTTACTTTGCTCTCAGAATTTCTCAGTATTTCCAGTTGTTGGATGTTTCATGAAGATTTCCCATAGGAGAAGGTGAGGTTTCCATGAGCAGGTGCCCACCAGGACCATGGCAGAGATGTTTTCTAAATGAGCTCAGTCAGCACAGGGCATCTTTTCACTTCAAGAATGTTCCCAGTGAAATAAATTATTCCTATTATCTCTATGCCTGAAGGCTAAAAATACAGAGCTATGTCTTTTGGTTTCCCTGTGGATGTCTCTTGTGATGAGGGCTGTAAAAGCATAAATTGCTGTATCTCAGAGTTGGGTTACCAGCCAGAAGAAGGGGATGAGGCATTGGTGGCTGTCTATAGCATAATTTACTAGCACTTGCCTTTGTCTCCTATAGAAAAGCAAATGCCACACCAAGTGTCCTTGAACTTCACTTCAAGAATCAGATATTTAGGAGTCTCAAGGGTGAGATTTTACCCATCGTTACCATTGCTTTCATTTTCACAAAGCCTAACTCAAATTTGGTATAAAGTAGATTTTGAGTAAATGAATAATTGAATACAGCATTGGTTCATGCCACAAATGAAATGGCCTTTTCTACATTCCCTTATGGCATTAGGTACAGAATATGTGACCCAAGATCACCTGAAGTGGAAGTAAATTTAAGTAAAAGCTAAGAATTATAGTTGCTTTAGCTGTGCAATTAAATTAAAGTACTTTTTTTTTTAATTTGGCAGAACACTTGGAAATCTGGATTATACTTCTTGGAATTTTTAAATAAACCTATTAAAGACAAGAGGGCCCACAAATTGCCACATTAAAAAATTAAATGCACAAAACCAATCCATTACCCCACACTCACAAAGCACTGTTTACCAATAATTAACAAATCCAACTGATATTAAGAACTTAGCCCCCTCTAATGGAGTAGACCACAGGGAAATATCAAAGAAGTGCTAACAGCTGGCTTGTTAATATACTCAGCCTTTTTTTTCTTTTACAAGAAAAAAAATAAATGGAGAAACACAAAAACAATTATACAACGGTTCTGTGTGAGATAAGTTGTTAGCAGACACCCTGATGGGGTTGATCACATGACTGTATTCCAGACCTTAGATTCTAATAGCGACTGGCAGAGCTATAAGATGTTATTAAACAAGAAGTGCTGGTACCTAAGAAACTAATTTTATTCTTCAGCAAATAATTTGACTAAGAAAACAACCCAGCCACAGAGCTTATTTCGGGGGGAGCATCCATCTTATTAAGTCTCTGCTGCACACCATCTGCTTTGATTCAACCTCACATGAAGAAGTCATTTAAACAGAAGTCCATAGACTATGAAAGATCTCGCATTGTTTTCATGACTTACTTTTTATATCTTACTTTATTTTGAATCATTGTGAATGCTTCAGAAAAGGTGAAAAAGATAGCCAAGCACTAGGGATAAATCCTGGCACCACTGCCAGGGGCCTCTCTGTCTGCCCCAGGCATACAACTGTCACCCACATTCAAAGGGTCTGGTTTGGTCTTATGCTGGTTCCTTCCCTGTTTAGCCAGAGTTGGTGAGCTCCCATTCGCTCAGGTAATCTGTTTTAGTGGGTGTCCCCATTCTGGTCTTGACTTCTCTGTTCATACTCTCCCTCCTCCCACTCTTTGACTGGACTTTGGGTGCTTAGCCCAGTGCTCTGCTGTGGATCTCTGCCTCTGTTTCCATTGGTTGTTGGATGAAGGGTCTATGGAGACATTTTAAATAGTGATCAATCTGACTACAGGGCAAGGCCAGTTCAGGCACCTTCTCTATTGCTTAGAGTCTTAGCTGGGGTCATCCTTGTGGATTCCTGAGAATTTCTCTAGTGCCAGGTTTCTTGCTAGCCCCATAATGGCTCCCTCAATCAAGATATCTCTTTCTTTGTTCTCCATTTCTATCCTTCCCCCATTTTGACTATCTCATTCCCTCAAGTTCTCCTCCCCTATCCCTTTCTCCCCTCCTTATCCCCTTCTGCTCTCCCTTCTCCCTTATCTACATGCTCCCAATCTATTGCTTGTACTGACATCTTGGAACCCATTCTCTTTGGAGGAATAACTCAATCAGCCTAGGAACAGTGGAAAGTGTCTTGGTCCTGCCTCAAAGCTATCTGCTAGACTTTGTTGACATGCCTAGGGAAGCCTTACCCTCTCCAAAAAGGGGATGGGGCTGGGGTGGGGGGTAATGTGGAGTGAACAGGAGGAAGGGAGAGAGTGGGAACTGGGATTGGTATCTAAAATGAGAAAAGATAAGTTTTTTTTAAACAAACAAACAAAGAAAAATATTTAAAAAGAGAAAAATATAGCCAATATTAGAGCTAATCCATTCAAGAGAAAAGAGCAGCCCAATCTTTCAGATTCCCTTTACCCCTCCAGATGACTTATGGTAACTCATATCAGGCCTATTCTGAAGAGTTAGTTGATTAATGAAACCTTTTATGACACAAGGTGAGAACTTTTTGCCGTATATACTGTATATAGCCTGCATCAGAACACACAGGGTGTGATTTTCCAGGGTGCTAAGGTAGCATTAATGTGTGGCATTGTTCTATTCTTTCCAGTACTCAGTGGAGTACCTGACATATGATAAATATTCACCAATATCTGTCAGACAAATAAACAAATAAATCAATGAAATTGTCAATGTTAGTGACAGATTACCTTCCTTCACCCAAACAACCACATGGGAACAAAGAACCCAGGTTAAAGTAATGTACTGTCCCCCTCGTTCATATTGGAGGTGATTGTAGACCAGCAAATAAAACTCAAGGCAAACAGTTCTACTCAATGGAAAAGGCTTGTGATTTCTTACCCTTATACTTTGTGTAATAATCAAACTACTTCAGTTTAAGTATGTCTGAAACAAGTATATAAAAACCAAAATTAATTTTCACCAACTTCCATGAGTGTTAAATGACTAGACAGTAAAATAATACAAGGAAAAGGTTTAAACTATCATTAACCTTTACTTCAGTTTGTTGTCAAGGGACTTTTGATGCAGAATCCAGCTTTCTTCTGTTCCTGAATGGCGACAGGATAATGAATTTAAAAAGTTATTGGAAAACATTTTCATGGTCCTATTTTGAAAGAGGATTGCACTTATATTTAGCTTCACAGCCGTATTGCATAACTTGTTTTTAATTTGAAGAAAAATGTAAACTCTGTCAGTGTTTCATTGATACATGTAGAATGTATGTATGTGCTACAGTTTTTTAGCATTTTGTTTTCACAGTGATTCATGTCATTTAATCACTGAACAGAATAATTTATATATTTTTTCATAATACTTCTGTTTCCTTTGTTTCTTAAAATATTTATTATGCAAAACAACCAAAAGTAAGTTCCTTGAAACTGAGGATAAAGTTCAGACTTGGATTTCCTCTGTGGTGTGTGTGTGTGTGTGTGTGTGTGTGTGTGTGTGTGTGTGTGTGTGGTGTAGGTATATACGTGACAAATTGGTGTTTTTCCCTCCAGTTTCTCGCCGGAGACAGGACTTCCTCTGTTGTCTCTCAATTGCACATGCAGGTTATCTGACCCATGAGTTTGATGATATTTTCCTTTCTCGTCTTTCCACAAAAATGCAGGGATGGCAGATGCTTGCCACATTTACCTGACTTTTAAATGGGTTTGAAGGATTTGAACTGAGGTCCCTACATTTTCGTGCCTGAACTTTGGTCCACTGAGACACCTCCCTAGCTCCACATGCTCTACTTTCAATACGTAATATTCAACAAAAAATCGACATAGTTTAAACAATGGCTCTCCGGTTGATAAATGTCACATAAGGACCAGCTACCAAGCACAGCTGAAGTCTGAATAACAGAGGAGTGAGATAGAGGATGCCAGCATCAGTGTGGTTGAACATTCAGGCATGCCTTTTGAAGGTTCTCAAATTTCACCAAAACCTTTGGTTTACTGAAATTCTTACTGTGAACACAACTGTTTAATACACATTTTTATAGTCTATGTGCTCTACATATGAAAAACTACAGGATACCCAGGAGAGCTAGACTAGAAAGACAACTTTTCACAGAAATAATTAATATCTCATGGCATTCAAAACTGAATAATACATATATAATATGTATATTATAGAATGAATATATTATTATTAATTATGCATGAAATATGACTTTATCTTGTCTTCTCTTCTCTAATCCTGTTTTGTCTGTTTTCCTACAGGACTCTTTCTTCTTAATTCTTATTTAGTGAGTTACTAGTACAGGACTCTTGTCTCAAGGTTTGCTTCTCCTGAATCTGAATTATTCTGAAGAGGTTACTTATAGTGGCATCAAGAACATCCTTCAAGGGGTTCAAAAGGAGCTTAGTAAAGAGACTCCAGCAAGGAGGCAATAGGAATTAAATCATTCCAGTTTATAAATGAGGAAATCACCCCTTTGAAAAAAAGTGAACTTGCTGAGGAATGAATGGGTGGTGGGATGGGGGAAAAGTTGGAGAGAAAGAAAGGAGAGGAGGGAGTCGGAACTAGGATTGTTTTGTAAAATGAGAAAAGATAGTTTTCTTAAGAAAAATAAGTTTAAAAAATTTAAAAAAAGAAAATGACCCTGCTACAATTAAAATACAAACCAGCAAGATGCCAAGCTTTTGCATGTCTCCCCCAAACCCCTTTTCTATCAGTCAAAGTGACAGCACATAAGTCAGGGATCGAATAAGGGAAATTTTCAGTCTAGAGCTGAGCTGAGCTTCAGCTCCCCAGTTGGCGGATAAGGATGCCACAGGAAGAACCTGGGCTTCGTTTTATGGAGTGTTTCAGAGAAAAGGAAGCCAGAGCAATGGACGAGTCAGCTAATGTCAGGATCTCAGGTCTGATGGCAACATGCTGGTTAAGCTCTCTGGAGTCCAGCGCCAGGGGGCTTCTGGTTTTCTTAGAACACAATGGTGCCTACAGTGGTGTCTGCCTAGAGTACCGATTAGAATAGGGTGGGAATGAGCCATGCAAATGCACTCAGTGCTAAATAGGTACCTTCCCCAAGACTTCCCAGAACGAATCACTTATATGCTTACTTGCACACTTTCTTCTTTATTATTTCAATTTCAATCATGAAACAGTCAGGTATAAAAAGTCACAAGAATTCTCAGATGGAATCACACATTATTTTACCAGAGAATACCATTATTTTAGGTGCCTTAGTGATTTCTACAGCACTGCAACTTCTCCAGTATGAACCCACCTTTTAATTTTTGCTGACATGAGCATATGCCTATTGCACAGTAAATATTAATAATATTTAATATATAACAGTGTGTCTCGATTGAGGTTTATTCAAAATTGGTGAATTGTGGCTGGGAGATTTGAAATATATCTTTGGCATCTGGACAGCTGTGAGTCCAAACTTCGGAGTTAAGAGCAAGCAAAGAATGTTTTATTGCCGGTATCTAAAACAAATTTTATTGGGAACTTTTATGCTTGTAGGCTTGAGTAGTTTTATAGTGAAGAGTTCTCAAAACTGCCATAAAATTTTGCCTTGGGGGTTATGATTATATTTGTATCTTTCCCAAACTTGTATAAATAAAAAAGACAGTTTTTACTGTGAAAGCTTACAAGGTTAGAGCGGTATTTGGTCTGTGATGAACCTTTTATAGGTTTGATGTTAAATGAATTGATTTTAAAAAATATCAATAAAAAATCAAGTTTAGAGGACTTGACAAGGAAATTGCAAAAACTTGAGGTAAAGTTTTTATTCAAATAGACTGACTTAGGAGAGTTAATTAGTTTATTGCAGTGTCTAAAATGTCTTTTAGTATTAGCAATGCCGATCTTTCATATGATTGTGATGTGAAATTTATGGTTTGTGATGGCATGGCAGAGCTAAGAAGTAAATCTTGTCTCTCCAGACTGTGGCATTTGACTGGATATTATAGAAGAGAGAGAGAGAATACTTGCACAGGAGACCAGAGAGCACTAAGATCCCTTTACAACCTATAGGGCAGTTTTTGAACTCCAGAGGTGGGGGTCTTTTAAACAAAAGTTGGTAGGGCACAGTGATATAATTTCAGACTGTGAGGAAAAGAAAGGAATCAAGACTAATTATAAAAGTTACAAATCATTTGCTAAAATGTTTTCTGGTCACTTGTCATGTTGCCATGGCAAAATGCCTGACAGAAGCAGCCCAAACAGGGTTTATTTGGATTAACAGTTGAAAGGTAAAGTCCATCCTGGCAAAGGACAGCATGCTTGCAGCTGGAGACCGGAGGTTATGTGAATTGCCGTGGGGAGACAAGAGGAGGTCAGTGTTGCTTCTCAGTTCACTGTCTGCTCTTTTCGTCATTCTAGAACTTCAGGCCACAGCATGGTGCCACCCACACTTAAGATAAGCCTTCACACCACTATCAACTTAATACAGATACTCTCTCACAGGTATGCCCACAGGTTTGCATTCTAGGTGATTCTAGAACCTGAGAAAGATTAGCAGTCACAGCAGGAGAGAAGAAAGAGAGATGGAGGATATGGTGGGAATCAACAGTTCTGTTTTAGCACAGTTAAGGTTCAAGCAAAAATATTTTGATTTTTAAACAGGATACTAAGAAAGTGTGAATACAGAGATTGCTTGTTGAGATCCTTTGAAAGTCAAGCTAAAGAGTTTGGGGTTGATTTTGTAGACAAGAAGGAGAGCAATAAAATGTGAGATATTACTTGATTAAATCTTTGCACCAGATAGTTGTTGCTACTGACATTGTAGCTGCCAGAACGGCAAGGGAAGAAAGAAAAGATAACACAAACTAGAGCCCTGGCCTGGACAGATGCACTGTTAACATGTTAACACATACTCCTCTTGAAAATGACCTGTTTGTTTCCCTATGCACATGTAGGGTAACCCATAACCACCTGTAATTCCAGGAGTTCTGACATCCTCATCTGGCCTTCATGGGTGCTGCAGACACACACACACACACACACACACACACACACACACACACACACACACACACAATCACATAATCACATAATCTAAAATCATAAAAAAAAACCAGAAAGCCCTTAGAATGATTCAGGAAATGGAGATGTGTCAGTGAGTTAGAGAAAGGCAATGAAGGAATCCATGGACTGATTGCAGACTGTGAGGACAGATGTCAGTGGTTGGATGAAGGAGAAGATACATTAGGTTTACTGATCATAGCTAGAAAGGAGACGTGCCCCAGTCTTGAAAAGAAAAGCTATAGAGAAAGCAGAAAGAGAAACGAGAGATGTCCTCCTTAATTGTTTCTGTTTGTGTGACTTTTGTCTTTCTGTTGACAATTCTACCACAGTACTCTTAGAACAGCAGTATCCAATAAAAATTAGAGAGTTAGTAGATTGAACGTGAAAATGAGCACCAATTGGGGGTAATGCTGTAAGAATTGAGGGAATTGAATATTAGGGATCATGCAACAAGAAATGTCTGTGACTATCAGGCTCGGTCAAAGTTTTATCTTTACAGTCTGAAATAATACACACTAAAGTTCCTTGCAAAATGCAGGCAACAAAAGAAAATTACCTATAGAGTGTTGTGACTATTGTCTGCTACCACTTTGCTCTTCCTCCTTCTTGTTCTTGCTCTGCCCTCTTAACATGGAACCTCTTATCTAATTAGTCCTCTCCACACTTCTCTCCAACTTTATTCTTCACTGTCTCCAAATATACAGCACTTCTCACTTGGAATTAATGCTTTATAAGCCTGCCTTCCCATGTCCTACAGTGGTAAGACTCTTTAGCCAAAACAAATTAAGGAAATGGAATGAAAAATATGACTATGGTAACTTTGTACAGACAAATAAGGAAGTTATTTAACATGGGTTGCTGCAAAGATCAGGGAATGTGTTTGCAAAGCACCTGGATTTCAATTCTAGCATGTTTACTTAATGCTTTTAATAGGCAAGAGTTATTTTTATTGAATGCTTTGCTAGTTTTCTTATGAGTAAGAACATTTATGCAGATCCATTTGAATCTCTTTATTTCTCATAAGAATACATATCTCCCGGGACCGTAACACTATTAAAGGGAATGATAGATGTGGAATGTTATGTGGAGGGCTATTCAGATAGGAGCTTTTCATCTCCTGTCTGGCTTACTCAATAAATGTTTGCTGAATGAATGATGGCCTGTTTGTAGGACTCTTAGATCTACCCCCATAGATCTGTCAGTCTCCATAAAATGGTTTCCTGCAGCATTTGTAGCTGCCAGCATTTCTGTCATTTTAATGCTTGTTTACATTTTGATGATATTGATTTGTCTTAAACAACTGTAGAACATTCTTATTTAAAATAATAGCCCTATTAAATTATAATATTCACACTTTCTTTAATCTTGATTTTCTTTTCTGAAAATCACTTTGCTCATTTCTCAATTATGCAGAAAAGTGATAAAATATTTATTTAAATATTTCATAAAAATAACCATAGACTTATAGACCCCTGAGAAGACTATCATTTAGTGAAATTCTCATTCAGCTCTGATTGTCATGGGTATACTAAACTGTGCTTACCTTCTAACACTTTCCTTACTGTTAAATGCTCGCAATTGACTTGGAGACTTGTCTTAGGAACTTGAAACATGGATTAATATCTATTTGTACCCTCTTATAGTTATCTCTACTGTGACCTCAAACAGGGTGCTGCATTCTGGTCAGTAGTTCCCTTTCATGGTCATAAGAAACAAGAAAGTTCTATTCCAGACCATACTATTAGATGTCATTAGTTTTCAGCCCAGATTTGCTACAAATAAATGCCAGATGTTAATGATGAAGAAAGCGAAGTAATAAACAATAAGTCACAGAAATAAAAGGGATGTTAGGTGTTTTCTATTTTTCTTTGACATTGCTCAAAAAAGCTTATATATAATGAGGAATGTTTACTGCAGCAACTTGCAAAAAGCTTGCGTAGACATTGCATGAAGTCATTCTGTTCTTTCCAATTCACAGAGAACCGAGCCACCAGCTTCTCACTGCCCCTTCCCGGTTTGCTTAATTTTAGGACCTTTCGCTAAAAGGTTTCTTTAAATGCAATGCTTTTCTTCCATAGAACACTACACAATTTGTTCAAGTCTCACGTCAAATGTCCTTCAAAAGATCATTTTACACAACCACGTTTCAGCAGTCTCTCCCTAATTGTTCTTTATTGTCCGTGTTCCTTTTCATAATTACTAGAAATTGAAACACGTTTGTCCACATATATTATTTGTGCCCATTAGAATGCAAGGTCAGTGTAGACTGTGATAACATCTGCCAAGAGCACTGTTACAGTTGCAGATTCACCCAAGGACCTGAAACTATTGGGCATTCATAAATATTTTAATTCATAGGTATTTTCCCAATATTTGTTTTAATAGGCTCCCAGTAATTCTGGAAGATCTTTAGGAGCATCCGTTAAACACCATGCCTCAGTCACTCCAGTCTCTTGAACGTTCAGAAGTCACTGAGAAAATATTTAAATTTGCCATTATCAGGCTTTAGTCCTAATCCCGGCTTTTGGATTTTCTCATTTAGTCCTTGAAATCATGCTCTAAGTTTGCTATTATCTCTGTCTTAATGACAAGGAATTAGATGCATGAAAGTCAACAGCTGAGATCCTTTAATTTCCTTAGGATCATTTGGGTAATAAGTCGCCAAGCGGGCATTCTAACCTTATTTATTTTAACTCAAAGCCCTCTGCACTCTATCACTAAACTATTTTCTGGTTGATAAGGATGTGGTTAGAATAATTCTAGCTGTAAACATTGCATTTAGTTTCTATTTTATGATCGAATAGTGAGATTGCCCAGTCTCCCTTAATGCAATCCTCAATGTCTGTTAAGCATTTCTGTTCATAAAGATGGATAATAATTATGCCCTTAGCTAATATTTATAAGTTGTTCTGAGTTTTTAATTTGAGTTTGCCTCATGTTATGATAATCACTGTAGTTTATCAATGACATCATAGTCCTGAGGCGTTACAGCAGTCTTTTTCATCCATCTATTCTGGAGCTCATTATCCAGCGGGGCTCTCAAGGAGTCAGTTCCCACACCTTCCCCAAAACCCAAAGGATCAACTAGAAAGTCTTGGCTGCATGATCTAAAGGCTATTTCAAAAATTAAATGTACACTTCTAAGAAAACAGCATTTGTTGTCACATTCAGTAATACATTTCTGTAAGAAGGATACTATTTTAAATCTCTCGATAGAATTTTATTCATTCAACAAATGTGTGTTGAGTATACTAATTGCTGGATGCCAGACACTTCTATTTCTGGGCATTGAGGGTTTATCAATGAGCACAAAGATATGCCTTAGTAGAACTTATATTCCAGATGGGTAGAGGGGGAGAAGAACTGGTAATCTACAAATGTAACAGATGGTAAATTATATGGACTATTAGAAATGTTCAACTGCAGGACAAGATAAAAGGAACTAGAAGGACTAAAGGTGGTGTATGTAGGAAAACGATATAGTTAGAGTACAGTAAATAGGTGCTCAGGGTAGGTGTCTGGAAAGGTGTGCCTGGACACCACATGCATGGAGAATCTATCCCTGCAGATACCTGAGGGAATGGTTTTGAGCAAACTCAATAGCAGCTCCGTATCCTGACAATAGAATCAGGCCCACTGTTCCTGAAATGTCAGAAGTTCAGAGTCTCTATAACCCCAAAGTGGAAAGCAATGCTGTCAGGTTAGGGACAGTTTCCCATGCTCAGAAAGGGCCTAGTTTGTTTTCGTTTTATGGGATAGAACATTTTGGCCAGAAGCAACTTATGCCAGGAAAGGTTTATTTCACTTATATCTCTACGTTATAGTTCATCATGGTTGAGGGAAGCCGGAGCAGGAACTCAGGCAGGGGCACAGAGGCAGGAACTGAAGGATCATCATGGAAGAATTCTGCCTATTGACTTGCTGTCTCTGGTTTACTCGGCTGCCTTTGTTAGGCAACCATGGCCCACTTGTTCAGGGGTGGCAAGGCCCACTGTGGCCTCAGCCCTCATACATCAATTAGCAATAAAGAAAATACCTGGTCGACATGGTCACAAAACAGTCTGATAGTGGTAATTCATCAATGGCCCTCTTCTCAAATATGTCTGTTTATGTCAAGTCAACAAAAACTAACCAAGAGAGACCCTGAGAAGGGAGTGTGAAGTGAGGAGAAGTTTTAGTTGGTCTTAAAGTAGCGTACCCCTCCTGCTGTTAGTTTCTCGTTCTACATATCTCAAAGTATATGCTGATACATTTGTATTTCTACATATCACAAAAGCAAATATTATTTTGTGCATGTATCTCTTTTCAAAATTTACATTTAAAATGTGTTTTGGGTACTTAGGCTTGTATAAGAATTGATATGGCATTAGAAAGACTGGATGCCCATACTAAAGAGAGGAAAGAGGTTGAAGCCTGATCTTAAGTTACATGGCCACAATAATTCACAGTGGACCAATGACCTAAACATTAAATCCAAAACTATACAAATTCTGGAAGAAACTTCAAGGTCTTTTTTTGACCTTGACCTTGGAAATGGTTATATAAATACCACAGCACAGGTGAGTGTAAGGAATCAAGATTGCACTGAAATGTCTGTTCACCATGAAGAACAGTGGAGATGAAAAGGCAGCCTACATACTGGGAGAAAATACATGTGATCCTTATATCCGACGAAGAATTAATATAAAACATGCTTTACGTAACTCAGATAGAAAAAGATCTGATTAGACATATTTCTAAAGAGTATTTAGTTCTTTAAGTAATTAATATTAGCATTACTAATACTAATTACATTGTGGATTCCTAGTCTCTCTCTCTGTTGCTTTACTCTCTCTCTTTTTCTGTCTCTCTATCTCTCTTCTGTCTCTGCATCTCTGTCTCTGTGTCTCTCTGTGTGTGTGTGTCTGTCTTTCTCTCTCTCACATATAGAACAAGTGCTGTGGAGAAACAGGACCCTTTCATTATTATCCATTGGATAATTATAGAGGATGTTTGGTGTTTCAATTGTGAATAACAATTTCCTTAGAAACTTAAAAATCAAATGACACAATTCCTCTGCTGGATAGTTCCCAAGAAAGTGAAATTCTCACCTTATAGCACTTTATAGGGAGACTGGTTCTCCAGATTTTTCATGACGTTAATTGCAGTGACTAAGATATGTTAAAAAATGCATATCAAAAGATTAATGAATCAAGAAACTGTCATTATGGTGAACATAAATTTTTCATTCTCATGGGACACAATAAAACCAGAAAAGAATTGAGAAGACAAATGGCAAGCATTCACCTGTTAGAAACTAGGAAACTATTCATTGAAATATTGTAAATTTAACATTCCTACCAGCACAATCTGAGTTTGAGTTTCTTAGCACCCTCCACAAACACTGACTATTAGTATTTTTAATTAAATGTTTTAGTGCTGATGAAGTGGTTTTATATTGCGGCTTTAATTTGCATATCTCAGTTAATGATGTTGAACATCTTTTCATCTGTTTATTGGTTATTTGTAAAACTTCGTTTTTGAAGTATTTCTTCAAATATTCTGTTCATGTTTTAATCAAATAGTCGTCTTCCTTATTTTAAAGAACTTTATGAATCCTAATACAATTCTCTTTGCAGATATAAGCTAGTCGAAATTTTTCATAGTCTGTGCTTAATATTCATGATGTGTTTCAAAAAGTCGAGCTTATTCATTTTCATGAAGTACAAATTATTGGTTTTTGGAAAAAAAATCAAAAAATATTTGCATGTAGGAGTTTTCTGTCCCACCAACTGCTTTCAAATAACTACAAAGAGACTTATTAATAGTTATAAATACTCGGCTGATAGCTTAGGCTTGTTTTTAGCTAGCTCTTATAACTTAAACTAATCCATTTCTATTAGTCTTTGAGCTACCCTGAGTCTCAATTACCGCATTTTCTTCTACAGATACATAGTTCAGAGGATTACACTTAAGTTGTGGCTTATTTCACCATATGAGCATCCGGATTTCCTAGTACCATTTTTTGACGGCTTCTCCTCAGCATGTGTACTTTGTTAATATACTATATTTATTGGTATACATGTCAACACATCTTTGCATCCCTGGGATTAATTCCACTTGCTTATTGTGTAAAGTATTTTATATACCACTGGATTCAGGTTGATAGGATCTTGCTGAGAATTCTTGTCTCGATATTTATCGAGGGGTTTATGTAGGGGTTCTGGCCTACAGCTTTTGTTTTTCGATGGTGTCTTTGTCTTCCTCTAGTGCCGTAGCAATGTTGTCCTGTAGGAGAGATCATGGAAGGGTTTACCTCCTTTCAGTCCTTTCAAAAGGACTGAGAGGAATTCATACTAGTTTTTCTTAAAAATTTTGGTAAAATTAAACGTGGCAAACACCTGGTCTAGGGTTTTTCTTTGTTGGAAGGCCATTTATTGGTCACAGTCTTGCTACTTCCTATTGGTTTGTTCAGTTTTTTTTAAAGTCCCCACTGTTCTAGATTTTCCATTTTTTGTATACAGGTTTTCAACAACAATGATATCTCAGTTCCTCCCCATGATATTGATTAGAATTCCTCTTAATTAATTTGAGATTGTGTTTGTATGGGTAGTGATTAAACTGTCTTTTTTTCTTGCTAAGCTTGGTGAGTATAGCTAAAATTTTTGTTATTTTGTTTTGTGTTCAAGATAGAGTTTCATGTATTCCAACCTGGCCTCAAACTTGTTATGTGGCTGATGATGACCTAAAACTTCTGAGGTATTTGTCTCCACATATGGTGTTTTCAGATTATAGGCATGTACTGTCATTCTGTGTTTTTGAATTTCTAAAGCTTGAACCTATGGCTTTGGGTATGCTGAGCAAGCCTTGCTACCAACTGAGATACATTCTTAGTCTCTGATGTCTGAAATTTTATCATAAAAATGTTCAAATATTGACTTAAACTTATCATGAACTATTTCATGATAACAAAATAGAATATTGATAAAATTAAACAAGTACTTATGCACCTATAACAGAAGTCAAATTAAATGAAGTAGAATCTAAAAAAGAAAGAGGGATAGTCAAATCTATTATAAATGGAAAGGTTTTGACACTCTTCTTTCAATAAGAGAAACTAAATAATCAACAAGATATAGAATATTTGACTGAAATTATCAACCAAAACAATCTCAATACTTTTATAAAAGCAACATGCAAAGAATTAGTAATCTGATATTTTCAGTTGCATCTAAAACCCTTAGCAAGCAGGTCATGCTCAAGACCATAATGTCTCTGCACATTTCAAAAGTATCATTATCCTTCAACAAAATTAGACTAGAAAAGAAAAACAGTAATGCATGTGAAAAATCATTTAACACTTGGAAATCTAATAGCACACATATAAGATAGCACCTGAGTTGAAGAACACATCGTAAACATTTTTAATTATAAAATGAGTGATAGGTAAAGACACATCCTGTCACTAAGACTGCTGGGTTAAACCTGTGCTTGTAAAGGAGCTGCTCACTTTAAATCCACATTTACAAATAAGTTGTCTGGAGTCAACACTAAGGTGCATCTACAGCCCTGCTCACTGACCTTTCACTCTCAGATGTATTTTATGGTGAAAACTGTGCTATGTAAAGAGATATATAGCAGAGGTGCTGAATATGATGCAGGGACTTGAGAAACACACACAGTGGCATCTGCCTCCAAACGAAAGCTATAACTCTAACAGACCCCAAGGAAATGAAAGTAGATAAACTACCTGACAAGGAATTCAAAATAATGATAGTAAGGGAAGCTAATGAGATGCAAAATAATATACACAATGAAATGAAATTAGGAAGAGAGCTTATGGTAAGAATGAGATTCATCAAACAGATGGTGGTCATAAAAGAATGAATGAGAAACCATAGAGCTAAGACAGAACTGAAGCTAAGAACATCAAAGACACACTCTGTCAGCTACAAAACGGAAATTCAAAGCTTGAATACACATGATTTCACATCTAGTGGGATAATTTTATTTCATTCTGACATGGAGGGACAGAAAGATTAAAATTATTTCTGTCAAATTTCACTTTTGACCAATTTGTCTGATACGGAATGCAGTAGGTGTATTTTCCTTAGATTTTTCATTATGAATCATATTATGCATTACTGAAAATGGAACATCACTTTAAAACAGTTGCAATCATCAAATATTACATTGCATATTTTGTTTTATTTTTGTTGTTTTAATAGATTATTTTATTAAGAACCATTAGAAATCTATTTCCTTTAAATACTCTTAGAATTAGTATTCATTTTTACAAATCCAGGAGACCTTTTCCTTTCATTTATAAATTTATTAAGTTTAGACTAATTATCAAGTGTGAAGTTTAATTTTACTCTTGTTACCCTGTATAATTTATTTTATGTATGTAAACATTTTTCAACTTTACTAGCTATACTGTTGTCTCAAGGGATCAGAAAAAGGCATAGTATGCTTTCTTCTTAATAGTGGTTAATTTTGCTACATTAAATAAAAGCGATAAAAGTTTTGATTCTTACATTATTATTCTTAGAAATCTCGAAGTGTCTGATGAATATCTACTAGAAGCCCACTTACAGCTCCATTTATATTGTCCTTCCTTCTGTCTCTAAATGACAATAATTTACTATATTTGTTTTTCCAAATCTTTTAGAGGATATATTAATATAATTGCTATGCAGCTGATTTAGTAGCAACATTAAACCCTTGCTTAACAATATTTAATTATTTTGGAATAGAAATAAAGAACTTGTTCTACTTTGAGGAATATGACAGGAAGGGAGTCCCCAGCAACGCTACTAGAACTTCTAACTGAGTGAGAAAAGGCTGTTTCACTTTTCTTATAGTTTCACTAAATATACATATATATATATATTTCTCTTTTTGTTGAGCTCTTCTTTGGAAGTGAGTACCCTCCATGGGCATTCGAGTACAACTGATTCATTAGGGTTTCTAGGCATGCATGTGGGACACGTTCCCTCACTGCCCTGTTGGATTCTCATGGCTTCACAAGTAGTACACTTCAGTGTCCATCTGAGTGAAGAGAGCCCCTGCCCTGCCTGCTTCGTTCATCCTCATGCTTTGTTTTGTGCATTTGGATTTGTGCTCGTTCAATGGTCTGTGAGTTTGAAATGTCAGGGGAAAGAACCGGACAATGCATCTCACTCAAAATTTAAAACTTGATGATATCCGTGACGTTCTTTCTGTTGTCACAGTCCATTTTGCTGAATCACAGACAGCTATCAGGAACATGTATTTCTTAAAGCATATCCTGGGAATGATTTTTTTTAAAGATTTATTTTGGCTTCTCTTTACAATTGTTTTCCCAATCCCAAATTGTTACCAACACCTTTCCAACTTTTTGTGTGTATGAGAGAAGAGATTCTACCCTATCTTCCCCCTCTCTCTTCCTCTCCCTCCTTGAGATACAGTTTTTAAAATGAGAATAACAGGGAAGTTCTAGAGCAGTGGTTCATGGTTCTCAGCCTCTCCAATGCTGAGACCCTTTAATACAGTTACTCATGTTGTGGTGACCCCATCCATAAATTATCTCATTGTTACTTCATAACTGTAATTTTGCTACAGTTCTGAATTCTAATGTGAATATCTTTTACGCAGGATATCTGATAGGCAACATCTGATAAAGGTCCTGATCCACAGGTTGAGAGCAGCTGTTCCTAAAGTTGGAAACAGACCTACTTCTTGATTAGGACACCTTACCTTTGGTAGTGGGCCATTAAATTATTGTACTAATTTCTTCCCTTGTGTAAAGAAGGAAGGAGATAAAAATGGCTACAGAAAAGGCCTTTAAATCATCTCAAAGTTCAAAAGTGTGTCACCTGGGCAAAAATACCTTCAAAAGCACTAGGAAGAGGACTTCACATGTCTCCAATAAAAGTCTAAATTCATAAAAATAACATACATATCCCAATATAAAAGGAAATATATATTTTTATTATGCAATTTTATTGACAAATAACTTAGTCTTTATTTGTGGGAGTTTTGGAATATATAATAGTATCTAATTTTCTCTTCTTGCAAAATTTACTTCTATTCAATTTACCTTTTCCACAATTTAATAGACTTTTTTCCTTTATAAAATATTAGTAGCATTTCATTGTTGTTAATAGTATAAATTTATCTTTTTTTCCATTCAAAAATTTACACTTCCTCCCCTTCTCTTATTCCCCTCTCACTTCCCCACTCACCCTCCTCCCTCTCCCTCCCTTCTTAAGAGAGGGCAGGATACCCTGTCCTGTGGGAAGTTCAAGGCCCTCCCCACTCCATCCAGGCATAGGAAAGTGTGCATCCTAATAGACTAGGGTCCCAACTTTGTTTTCCAGGAAACGCAGTTAGGGAAACTTGCCCAGAGCTTTCAGATTTGAGTTTAAGGATGAAGGAACAAAAAGAAGATAAATTTTATTTTATTTAAAAAGAAAACAAACAACCTTTTTTCATTTTACATACCAATCCCAGTTCCTACTCCCTTCCCTCCTTCCATTCCTTCCACCTTTGCCCCCACTTCACCCCCATCCAATCCTCAAAGAGGGTAAGGCACATTGCTTTGGGGAAGGTCCAAGGCCCTCCCCACTATATCCAGGCTGATGAAGGTATCTATCCAAAGAGAATAGGTTCCCAAAGCCCGTACAAGCAGTCGGGATAAATCCTGGTGCCACTGCTAGTGGCAGTCTGCCCCAGCCATATAACTGTCACCCACATGCAAAGGGCCTAGTTTGGACCTATGTGGGTTCCTTCCCTGAATGGCTGGTGTTGGTGAGCTCCCGTTAGTTCAGGTAAACTATTTCAGTGGGTGTCCCCATCATTTTCTTGACTTCTTTGGTTACATTTTCATTCCTCTCATTCTTCAACTGGACTTTGGGAGCTCAGTCCAGTTGCTCCACTGCAGGTCTCAGCCTCTGTTTCCATCAGTTGGTGGATAAAGGTTCTTTGGTGATATTTAAGATAGTCATCAATCTGACTACAGAGCACAGTCAATTCAGACACCCTCTCCTCTATTGCTTAGGGTCTTAGCTGGGGTCATCTTGTGGATTCCTGGGAATTTCTCTAGTGCCAGGTTTCCTGCTAGCCCCATAATGGCTTTCTCAATAAAATACCTTTTTCCTTGCTCTTAACAACCTATAGATTTAATGCAACCCCCATCAAAATCCCAACACAATTCTTCACAGATCTTGAAAGAACAATAATCAACTTCATATTTTAAAAAAACCAAAAACCCAGGATAGCCAAAATATCCTGCACAATAAAGGAAATTCTGGAGGCATCGCCATCACTGACATCAAGCTCTATTATAGAGCTACAGTAATGAAAACAGCCTGGTATCGGCATGAAAACATACAGGTTGACCAATGGAATCAAATCAAAGACACGAATATTAATCTAAACACCTATGAACACCTGATTTTTGACAAAGAAGGCAAAATTATGCAACAAAAAGAAAATATCTTCAACAAATGGTGCTGGCACAACTGGTGTCAGCATGTAGAAGAATGCAAATAGATCCATATCTATCACCATGCACAAAACTCAAGTTCAAATGGATTAAAGGTCTCAATTATAATCAGACCACACTAAACCTGATAGAACAGAAAATGGGAAACAGACTTCAATGCATGGGCACAGGAGATCACTTCCTAAATATAACACCAGTAGCACAGACACTGAGAGCAACAATAAATAAATGGGACCTCCTGGAAATGAGAAGCTTCTGTAAAGCAAAGGACACAGCCAATAAGACAAAATTGTAGCTTACTGATTAAGAAAAGATCTTCACCAAACCCATGTCAGACAGAAGAGTGATCTCCAAAATATATAAAGAACTCAAGAAACTAGGCATCAAAATACCAAACAACCCAATTTAAAATGGGGTAAACCCTAAGAAAAGTATATAGTGTAACAAGAGGGGGATTGCCTTGTTGGGGTTTTTGTCCTGCCCAGTTCCCCCAGCTGTTTAGTCCCAGAGAAAAATCACACACAGATCTCTGTAAGTTATAATGCTGATTGGCCCGTTAGGTCAGGCTTCTTACTGGCTAACTCTCACATCTTGATTAACCCATTTTTCTGATCTATGTTAGCCATGTGGCTCAGTACCTTTATCAGTGGGGCAGCTCACATCCTGCTGCTTCGGTGATCTGGGCAGGAGTGGGAGAAATCAACTTCCTCCTTCCCAGAATTCTCCTGCTCTCCTTGCATCACTTCCACTTCCTGTCTGGTTTTCCTGCCTACACCTCCTACCTGGCCAATCAGCGTTTATTTAAAACATGATTGACAGAATACAGACAGTTCTCTTGCACCACATATAGAGATCCACCTGGAAAGGGGGAAATAGACAAGATCACCTGACAAAATTGGTAACATGAGGTGGGGGAAATAAGGGAAGGTAGAAGAGGAGAAGGAGGGGAGAAGGAGAGGTAGGAGGAAAACTTGAGGGAATGGGATAGTTGAGATGGACTCCTTTTATTTTATACTCAGCCATCATGACGACATTATACTTACGTAGACTGCATGAGTGTGGTTGAATAAGAAGTGATGCATAACAGCTAAGATGTTAGAAGAATTATGTGCTTGAATAACTGTATTTTCTTCCAACTGTGCAAATGAATACAAAAATGCAGTTTAAATTAATTTCCCCCTCAGAATTATTTATGTACTGTCTCCTGTGTCTCTACTGAGATGCCAGACTTTGTTCACAGTTCAAATCCACTAATATTTGTGTGTGTTGTGCTATGTGTGTGTGTGTGTGTATGTGTGTGTGCTATGTGTGTGTGATAAGTATGTGTGTGGTGTGAGAATGAGCTCTGTGTGTGTTCACATGTTGTGTTCTTTGTTGTGTGTGTTGTAGAAGACAGTGACAGTGCTCTGAGCATTCAACCAGAATTTTCACCAGAATAGCTGTGATTTTTGTAATCAGTCTGTAAGATAGAGCGTGTTAACTATTGATGTTACTTTATAGACAGAGGGAATTGGACCATTACCTGGCATCCGATACACTCTTTCCTGTAACTCCTTGCCATTTGTATTACTAACTGCTAACAGCCTCATAGTCTGGAGGTCTCAAAGTGCTAGACATTAACTGGGACTGAGAGATGGGGGCTCCATGTGGCAGTCCTAGGGAAGCTGTCATCCACACTGGAGTGAGACTTCCTACTGGTGAGGCTGTTTGGGGGTCATCCATGCTGCTGAAAGCAATCCTTCAGCTATATCCTTCAGTGAAGCCCAGTAAACTCTTTGGTTTTCCCAAGTTGAACATTGGCGTAATGCCAGTTTGGTTTGTTATTGACCTTGTGATGAAAGGGTAGACATTTGCTGCTGCTTGCCTACAATAACCTTGTTCTTAAAATGAAATCCAGGGCACATGATAGGCAAGCATTCTGTCTCTGAAGTTTTCAGCACCCTCAGCTCCTGAAATATTATTGTTGAAACAGAGTCATACAAAGTTAGGAAGGATGACTTCAGCTTAGAATTTCCCTACCTCCTGCTCTGACAAAGGTAAGATTCAAAAAGGCTCAATAAGTGCTTGTTGTCTGTCTTTCAGAGTTTGTAGACTGATAATTGAATAGAAAGAGAGAGGATTTATTGACTACAAGTCGCACAAGAATAATTTCAGAAAGAACAAATTGATGCTGCTAAAAGTCTGAGTTCCTAAAAACTGAATTTTCTGTGCATTTCCAACTGAAGCATGTTAGTGAACTCGATGATTTTATGAAATCATTTTTTTAAAAAATAAACTTTCCAGAATTTGGATCAGCAATACCTAAAGCTCTGCCACCCCATGTAGCAATATTCAAGCATGAGCTGGTCATCTTCTGAAGAGAATCTTTTTTTAACTTCCATAGGTAAAAATCTATATCTAACAGTAGGATGAAAATCTTACAAATTATTTGTACGAACAATTTTATTTCCCCAAGAACTCATCACCTTCCTTCTGGGTTTTTCATGTAGGCTATTTAGGTGAATATTAAGCGTGTGAATAGAAATATTTTGTACCCATGATGCTTCAGATTGGCATCCTCAGACGATGAGAGGCACTGCCAAGTGTATCTAATCAAGTTTCATAATTTACAACCTGTGCAAACTGTGGGCAAAGAACCATAGCAGTTGTGCTAAACATTTCTGGGAAGATACTGCCATCCCAGCACCAATTATTAAAACCTCTTGCACACATTAAAGCTATAAAGATTAAAAATATAGCACACTTGTCATTAAAAATGGATGACTTCATGCAATATGCATTATATACAAAAAACAACGTCCTGTCACTTGAGTTTTATCACCACCCTACGGAAAATCCACAAACCCAAAGTCCCACATCAAAGCTCATTTTGGCAAAACCCGGGAACGACTTCCTCACGCAAAATAAACACAGATGTTCCTCACTCAGGCAACTGGCGAGGACGAGATGGGACATGGGGGATGCACAGTTCTGCAAATGATGGTGCCTCATATCTCATGTTCTCTTTTGCGGATGCTGTAGATATTGTTTACAAAGACGGATTCGGGGCCTGAGAGATGTTGCAGCCAGTACAAGTGCTTGCTGCCTTACTTGAAGACCTGTGCCTGTGTTGGGTACCATGAGTCCACATGATAGAAGGGGAGAATGGATTCTGAACACCATCCTCTGACCTCTGCTTCTGCAGATGTATGCGCATATGCACAGGAATATGCTAACAAAATGTAACATAAATTGACAAAAAAACATGATTCTTCCATCTTAAAACATGTGAGTTGACTATGGGGCTGCAGACACATTGAGCTCATACTTGTGGGTGTATCCAGAAGTAACAACTTAGTAGGACATAAGCATGATTGTTTTTGGACTGTCAGGAAGAACCATATTTGATATGTATCTAAAGCAGTGCCTTTCTTGTCCGTGATTTATTGATTTCTGCCTGTGAGGTATAATATTAATGACTATATTAATTATAAGAAGGTCGGAGGAAAGAAAGTTTCTAACCTCTTCCATTAGCTGACAGTTAAGGATGGGCATTCCAAATGACCAGATAGCTATAATTGCCTTCTCTTGTTCCTTTCAGTCTCAGCTAATTGCAAAAGAATATCTTGACTAAGTAAATATTCTGGAGACTCACATATGCCCACCATGCCTAAAAAAGTTTCAAAAGATAACACATACTTGGGCATTATGAAATGTATTCTATAATTGCGCTAATATTTGAATGTGTCTGTTTAAAATGTCTGCTTCAAAAGGAATCCCTCGCCCCACTCATATTACCATGTTGGATATGTAGGATTGGAAACAGAATAGAAGTAAGGCATTGCTATGGCTTTGGAACTATGCATGCTAATGGAAGTGTTTGTCTTAATATTTTAAATCTGAAATATATCTGAATTATATGAAAAATTAGAAAAATTTAAAGACCAAACCCTTCCAGTATCCTGCAAGTATTCCATCTTGGTTCCAGCAGGAAATGAGTTATGGCAATTATATGCTAATTAGTAGAAAGATATTTTAAGTTGTTAGTCACTTAAGAAGACCAATATTGTCCATCTTTTACCTTCAGTTTGCACTTTATGTGTCATGTGACAAGTTTGAGAAACAAAAATATTTAGACTATGCTCCATCCTCCTCTTATGTGATTCTTTTGTGCTTTGTTGTAATGTCATTTGCACTTTTATGATGCACTTTATCAATATATTGAGGACATATCCTATATATGCCTTTGAATTATATATATGAACTACTGAGCTTATGCATTATATACTTCAAAACTACTCAAAAGTAAAAATTCAAACAGAAGAAACAAGATAGCATTTAAAGCAAATATAATTTTATTATAATCTCTTTATTTTTATAATTTAAATACCTTTTTAATATTTCAATTTATGATTGTTTCTATATGTATATGCACATATGTTTCAGAGCCCATCAGATCTTCTGGTACTAGCATCACAGGTAATTATGAGCCCCATGATGTGGGTGCTGGGAAGTGAACTTGGGTTCTCTGTGAGGCTAACAAACTCTCTTATTGCTGAGTCTTCTCTCCATGCCCTCTTACTATCATTTAAAGAGACTTCTTTTCTTATAATTATATTTTTGAAATAACTCCAAAATAAAAATTTGAGAATGCAATCAATGTGAAAAACATATGTTTTCCATATTTGAAAAATCTTATGATACAGACATTTAAATACCAGATTCTTTAAAATTAGTTCATTTGCATTCTTGGTTATAATAATTGCTATAGCTGAAACTGTAAGTAAATTGTGACAAATGAAAGAACATTTTTGACTGTGATTATTCAATCATGATATTCATTTAAAAATCTCATCTCTCATTTAAGCAAAACTATTTTTCTTAAAATTTGCCTAATAAGTTTATGTCTTCTCTCATGTCAATCAATTTTCCTTGCAAACAAATCAAACTGTGTCAAATAATTTTTAAAATTCATTCTGAACACACTGAGAATTGTTGCTCGTGTTCAGCATACACAGATTTGGAAATCTCACAGTTGGCCTTCCTTTCAGTTCTGCATCCGCACTCAACCAACCACAGACAAAAAGTACATGGAAAATATTTCATCTGTACTAATATTTTTCCTATCATTATTCCCCAAATAATGCAAGATTTTATCTAATATTCATGGTATAATAAATATTCTAAATCACCTAGCAATGATTTAAAGTATATGAGAGGATTGTAAGACACATGTATTTTTATAATTGTTCAGTACTAAAGAATTTTGATATCCCTATGTAGGAATCCCAGAATAAAATAGTTGTGTATTCAAAGTGGCAATTATATCACTTATTTATTTTTTTGGAGGAAGAGAAATGAACATTTCTAAGTGTTTAAGTGTTAAAATTCATCCTCCATAACCCAAGCTATTTTCTCACTTGCCAATGTGTTGGGTGTTTCATAGAGGGTTATTCAAAGTTTTCTTCCTTAAATAATCTGCTCAGTAACATCTTTCTGTCAACCACTTCTCATCACTTAAAAAGAAAACCTGGAAATTTCAAGACTCTTCACTTTTTTGTAAAAGAAAAATATGAGTGATTCAATTAATTCTTACAACTGCTCATGATTTATTGTAAATACTATAAAGTAACCAGTCAATGTTTATGGGATACAAAGAATTACTTATTATTCATCCCCATTTTGTAGAATTTAAAAAACTCTTAAGTATTCTATTTCTTATTTTGACATTCTCAGACTTTTCTATAATATACAGAATATTAAAATGAGTAGCCATATAAATGAAGCTATTGATTAACCTTCTCAACTCCTCAAAATTTGGATGTCTAAAGTTGTCAACTATATAAAATATTGTTTTATGAAATATATTATTTTTAATTTAAAATGTTATTTATATTTCCTCTGGTATAGCTTTTAAACTAATTCCTAAAGTATTTGTTTGTCTGTTTCATTATTAAAATAGAATCTGAGCTAATTTCAGTGGGAAAATTATTGAAAAAATAATGTATTAATCAACTTTTCACCACTGGAAAAATAGTTGAAGCAATTAGAGGATGTAAAGATTGAGCTTGGCTCCTTGTTGCAGAGACATCAATCCATACTGAGGCCCCTCCATTCTGTGTGCCTGTGGTGGGGCAGGATATTTTAATGCCAAAAAAAAAGCCCGGTGAAGGAGGCTGCCTATCTCATGGCTGCCAAAAACAGAAACAGCAGAACAAAAAGGGTCCAGAAATCAAATACATCTTTTAGACTCACACTCCAAGTGTCCTGTGTCTTCAGAGTCCTCACCTCTTAGTTTTTAATCACTCCCAAAAGCATATTCAAATTATATCTCAGTGAATGGATCAATCCACCCAAGAAGCCAGAGTGCTCATGAATCAATGGCCACCCAATGATTGGAACTACCAACTGGGAGCCAATCTTCCAACACATGAACCTCTGGGGAGTCACTTTCTGCTCATTTAATAAGAGGCAATGTAACTGGCATTTGTTTTTCTTCTACAGCAGGCTTTCAGTCTTTTTTCTCTACATTGCTAGGTGCTGGAGCTTACAGATGGCTGGGCTTGACTCTGGGGCTCACTTATGTTTCTCACGTCTGTCTTAGAAGGAAGAAGTCAGATTCTGGGAATGAGTTACCATTACTTTACTCACTGTGTTCTACCTGGTGCCTATTTCAGGGTCTTTCAGAACCAGGTAGCCCACCACCTTCCACACCAGTGTAATGGAAGTAGAGCCGCCTATGATGATCATACACTTTAGCATGTCCTTAGCAATCAGAAAAGAATACCACCTGTTGAGACCCTAGCAGTGGGACCAGGTGGTGTAGGAGTGTCTTCTGTCTATGTGTTACTTTCATTGGTTAAATAAAGATACTGCCTTGGCTTTTTGATAGGGCAGAATTTAGATAGGTGGAGTAGACTGAACAGAATGCTGGGAGAAAGAAAGCAGAGTAAGGCAGATGCCATGGCTCTCCTCTCCGAGACAGACGCTGGTTAGACTCATGCTGGTAAGCCACAGTCAAGTGGCACTAGAGATTATTAAAAATGGGTTGAATCAATATGTGAGAGTTAGCTAATAAAAGGCTAAAACTAATGGGCCAGGCAGTGTTTAAATGGATACAATTTCCATGTGGTTATTTCAGTAAAGCTAGCCAGGCAGAGCCAGACAGGACAAAAAGCAACCTGATTTTTCCTATTACTTCAGCCAGGACCTGTCCCTGATCCATGAGCTGGCTCTTTTGAACCTATTCCCTATGGTGGGGTGCCTTGTTCAGCCTTGATGAAGGGAGGAGGAGCTTGATCCTGCCTCAACTTGATATGTCATGCTTTGTTGATTCCCATGGGAGGGAGGCCTTATCCCATCTGAGTGGAGATGAATGAGAACGGAAATGGGGAGGGAACTGGAGGAGAGGTGGGAGGGGAAACTGTGATTGGCATGTAAAATGAATCAAAACATTTTGAATTAAAGAAGAAAAAAATAACAAGCTTGTTGTGTGGTTCAGAAGTTAGAGAAATAAGGGCCCACACCCAGTGTTACATCTAGTGAATCAAAAATAATTTGGAGACACAGAAGACTTCATGAACTGAAAAGAAGAGCAACATGTATAGGCTATGGGTACAGTAGGTGGAAGGCGATGGAATACTTTGTTGCCATCTGTGGTACTCACAATTAAAATCTCAATGCACACTCACATTTTAAAGTAGCAATCACGAAACCAGTCTTCTGTCACAGTGCAGCAAAACTAGAAGTTAAAAACAAAGCAGTGGAAATTACTTACCTAAAGAAAAATTTAAAATAAAAAGGTAAAGAATATTCTAATACTGATGGAGAGAAATGCCAACATGAAACATGCCGTAAGTTAAAATAGAAAATCTATAATGATCAGAAAATTTAGTTTCGTTATTAAGGAATAATGACCAAAAGAAAAACTAATGTGTTAGAAATTAGAAAAAGATCAACAAGACACACAATTCAAAAACTGGAGGTCTGAAATTATTAAAGATAAAAGCTGAAATTATATACATTGAAAATTAAGAAAAACAGAAGAAAATAAAATATTCAAAATACAGTTATTTAAAAGACTATAAAGAAGTTTACCACATGGAGAAAGGTAAAATAATAAATTTAGAAGACTGTGATGGGAAAGATATCATTACAGGTGTAGAAAATATCATTGTTGTTTTGAAACAGGCTCTCTTTATAGCCCTAGCTGTGCTAAAGCTGACTGTGTAGGCCATACTGGCCTGGAACTCACAAAGATCTGCTTGCCCCTTCTTTCCAAGTGTTAGAATTGAAAATGTGTACAAGATTAAAAATCTGGAAAAGGTTTTAAATGTTTGATGATCTGTGAATTTGATTCAAACTTATTAGTTTAAAATTTTTTCTTTGAGTGGGGTGGTGGTGGCACATGCCTTTAATCTCAGCAATCGGGAGGCAGAGGCAGGTGGATCTCTGTGCGCTCGAGGCCAGCCTGGTCTACAAGAGCTAGTTCCAGAACAGGCTCCAGAGCTACAGAGAAACCTTGTCTCAAAAAGTCAAAGAAAAGGAAGGAAGGAAGAAAGGAAGGAAGGAAGGAAGGAAGGAAGGAAGGAAGGAAGGAAGGAAGGAAAAAGATTTGTTGTTTGTCCATATATTATTACTCTAAAAGCAATTGCAGCAATTGTTCTTGTGTAAAAGCTTTACTATCTCAGTCTAGAATCTTCTTCATCCCTCTTGGTCTTCCTCTAGCCAGGTTTGTGGGTCTCTGCTAACATCACTGAAACTACTCTGTCACAATTATTATTCTTTACATTCTTAAATATAGTTTTGAACTTTTGTTCTACATCTCTTTATACCTTTCAGAAAGTCTTGGTCCAGTGAATTACATTGTTCTCCTTTAAACAGTTTATTTTATTGATTCCAGATCTTACGCTTTTCAGATCTTCCTTTTTGTTGGCTATTTCTTCAGGTTTCCTTGCTAGGTTCCATCTTAACTTCACCTCTTTTGTGTGCGTTGTTCTTTTCTGCATTTTTTTTGTTTTGTCTTAATCTGGTTTTATGAATTTGAATACCCAATCTCTCACCCTCACTCTACCCATACATATATGGCTGCATACTACATCACACATACATTCGCACATCCTCGCATGTGGGTATGCATGCACACACACACACACACACACACACACACACACACACACACACACTGATACACACACGTGTCTGTGGGCCATGTAATTCTAATTTATCTTCTATGACATTGCCCTTGCCTTTCCTCAGCACCCTGTGTCCAATTTCTCTGACTTTGAAATTATACTCAGAAACACCATTTCAGTCACTATTATCATAGGTCAAGCCAGGAGCTTCTCCATCCCATGCCATTTCTTATTTCCTTCTTTTCTATTCTTAATTCTTCACAGTTTGCCCTCAATATCTTATCCAGAATAATCTTTATAACTATAACAATATTAATTTAAATCACATGTTTCTTTCACTCAAAACTTTTATTGACATAGTCTGCTCAGAAAAATAATTCATTTTCAGACTGACTCTGTACCAAGTCTTGTAGGCAAACATGAATTCTACAGAAGCAATAAGTAAGAAAAATACAACTCATAAAAAGGATAATATATTAAATATTACCATAAAGGAAATTTATGAACCACAAGAGTTACAGTGTATATTGTACAGTGAAGCATGTTGGGAAGAATATATTATAATCTATAGTATGTGACACAAATGTTATTTCATTTACTCAATCCGATGTTTTTAGTCGTTTTGAAAGAACAAACATTTTTCCATAAACAACAACACAAAATAGAGTTTATTATTTATCTCCACCTTCTCATTTTATGAAAGATAAGGACACCCACCAAAGACAAATAACTGTCCTAAGGTCTTGTTTCAGTGAGCATCAAAAATAGGACCAAAAGGACTTCTCTTGGTACAGGACACACTCCTCATTCTTCTCTCTCTCCCTCTCTCTCTCTCTCTTTCTCTCTCATCCTTCGTTTTAGAAGCTGTGAAAGTTGTATATATTAATATTTTCATTTAAAAATATAAAAATCCGTAGACCCATAAGAACAGAGGCACTGATCTTTCCAATGACCCCTAGAGCCCTAGTCTATACAGATACCCTTATGCATTGGATAAAACATAAATGTCATGAAGCAGAAATCTATTAAAACAAAAAATTCTAAGAACTATAATTCCAAGATGTTTTCAATGCAAGTGAGAAAAAGTCTGTAGCATAGTGCATGCTTCAGAAGAAGCATTTAATATGCTAGCTCCTCTGCTACTTGTCTTAACTACTATAGCAGACCTCTGGGATGAGGTCTATTATTCCCCAATTTTCCACTGAGAAGATTGACTTGGGGAGGTCAATTTACATTTGTCTAAGGTCACAGATAGCCAGTAGAAACCCAGGAACGAAATTCACATTTTGTGATGCTAAAATTATGCTTCTAACTATCATGAAGTGAAAACCGAAGCTAATTCGTTCCAAAATTATTATGACATTGAGTCACAGAAAAACTACTTAGAGGAATTAAAGAAATAAAAATTCCTACAGGAATTTTGAAGATTAGGACACAGGCTATATTAATAAACAAAACAGGAAAGTATTGCTACACAAGCTTTATTTGTGCTTCTAATTTTTTTCCAGAAAACGCAATGTGAAACACAAATACAAGAGTTTTCACATGTAGAAAGATAGACACAACTTCTTGTAATCTTGCAGATAGCACTAAAAATCTCTAAGCAGCCTACACAAAAATAACCATGGAGATGCTGACAGGTGGAAAGGAGAATGGGTTAGAGGAAACTGCATCTGAATATGGACATGGAGGTAAATTCCCTTTTGTTATGAACACATTGGACTTTAAACTGAAGGGGCCAGAAATACTTAAATGCCAGTGATGACAGACAGTTTAAAAAGAAAACTCACATCCTCCAAAAGACCCATAAAAAAGAACAGCCAAGTTTACTAGATATAAACCATTCAGAAAATAATTATTTCATGCAAGCCAAAATGAACAAAAGAAAGGCAATGTTCCATTCCCACAGTCATACCATCAAGGGCCTAGTTAATGTGCATGCTTTCACTTTGTTAAAGATACGATGAGCCCACAAACTCTGCATCTCAAGTGTCAGATCCCTGGAGATGACATGAAAGCTGGGCTTGACGTTGGAGTTCTTCGTCACTTTCTTATTTGGATGGTGCTACAGGAAGACTGGTAGAGGGTCATGACTATTGCATCACCCAAATTACAAGGTCCTTCTGTTCTGCTAGGACAATGGAGATACGTGTGGGTTCAGAAAGTCTCATCTAGGATAGGAATGAGGAAGAACTTCTCCACACAGTGTCAGTGAAGGCTGCCAAGTCAGGAGTCTGAATGTCTTCATTTACCTAGAAGGAATAATAGAATTGTAGAATGGACCTAACCCCATAAACTGTCAGATTAAAATAACATAAAGCCAAGTTATAAAATTAGGCATAATAGAACACACCTTTAATACCAGCACTTAGAAACATAGGAACCAGAGGAAGGCAGATCTCTGAATATGAGGCCAGGCTGCTCCTCATAGTGAATTCCAAGACATCTATGACTACACAAAGTAACCCTGTCTGCAGAGGTGAAGGAAGCAAAGTGAAATATGATCATCAAAAAACATGAAAACTCCAGGTTTTAATGGTAATAACTGGTGATTTGAATAGGTGTGGCCACTATAGATTGTTGTGTTTGAATGCTTGGCCCATAAGGAGTAACACTATTAGGACGTGTGACCTCATTAGAGGAAGTGTGTAATTGTGGTGGTGAGTTTTGAGGTCTTATATGCTCAAGCTATGCCCAGTGTGAGATATAATCTTCTATTGCCTCAAGGTTGAGATGTAGAACTCTCAGCTTCTTCTCAGCCATTATGTCTTTAGTATATTTGTATATTTTGGATATCGGCCCTCTGTCTGATATTGGGTTGGTGAAGATCTTTTCTCATTTTGTAGGCTACCATTTTGTCTTGTTGACCATGCCCTTTGCTTTATAGAAGCTTCTCAGTTTCAGGAGGTCTCACTTAATTGTTTCTCTCAGTGTCTGTGCTACTGCCGTTATATTTAGGAAGTGGTCTCCTGTGCCAATGAATTCAAGTGTACTTTCCACTTTTCCTTCTATGAGGTTCAGTGTGGTTGGTTTTATGTTGAGTTCTTTGATTCATTTGGACTTGAGTTTTGTATATGTCAATAGATATGGATCTATTTTCATTCTTCTACATCTAGATATCCAGTTACACCAGCACTATTTGTTATATATGCTTCTTTTTCCATTTTATATTTTTTGCTTCTCTGTCAAAAATCAGGTGTTCGTAGGTGTGTGGAGACATCTGGTTCTATTAGTCCTCCTCTCTGTTTTTATGACAATACCAAGATGTTTTCAGTACTGTAGCTTTGTTATAGAGTTTTAAGTCAGGGACTGTAATGTCTCCAGAAATTCCTTTATTATACAGGATTGCTTTGGCTATCTTGCATTTTTTTTTTTTGCTTTTTCATATGAAGTTAAGTATTGTTCTTTCAAGGTCTGGGAAAAAATTTTGCTGGGATTTTGAAGGGCATTGCATTGAATATGTAAATTGCTTTTGTAAAATTGCCATTTTTAAACTGTTAATTTTACCTACCTAAGAGCATGAGAGATATTTCCAAATAATCCAATAAAAAATGGGGGACAGACCTAAACAGAGAACTCTCAACAGAGAAATCTAAAATGGCTGAAAGACAGATAAGGAAATGCTCAACATCCTTAGTCATCAAAACAAATCAAAACAGCTCCGAGATTCCATCTTTACCTGTCAGAATGACCAAGATCAAAAACACTGATGATACCTTATGCTGGAGAGGATATGAGGTAAAGGGAACACTTCTGCATTGCTGATGGGAATGCAAACTGGTACAGCTGCTTTGGATAACAGTATGGTGATTTCTTAGAAAATTAAGAAACAACCTACCTTAAGACCCAGCAATATCACTTTTGAGTATATACCCAAAAGATGCTCAATCATAAGGACATGTGCTCATCTATGTTCATAGAAGCATTATTTGTCATAGCTATACCTGGAAACAACCTAAATGCCCCTAGACCAAAAAAATGCATAAAGATGTGGTACATTTACACGATGGAGTACTACACAGTGGAAAAAAATAACGACATCTTGAAATTTGCAGGCAAATGGATCCAGAAAATACCATATTGAATGAGGTAACCCAGACCCAAAAAGAAAAT
The DNA here is from genome assembly GCF_982192425.1 of Myodes glareolus. Taxonomy (NCBI): domain Eukaryota; kingdom Metazoa; phylum Chordata; class Mammalia; order Rodentia; family Cricetidae; genus Myodes; species Myodes glareolus. The sequence goes on from NC_142033.1 coordinate 12,050,096, forward strand.
ATAATATGTATTCTCTTATAAGTGTCTTTTAGACATTAAGCAAAAAAAAAGCCTGAAATTCATAATCCCAGAGAACCTAGCCAACAAATAAGACCACAAAAGAGACATACATGGATCTAATCTACATGGAAAGTATTAAAAGACAAGATCTCCTGATTAAGTTAGGAGCATAAGGTTTATATAGGAGAGGGTAGAAGGGGAGGGGGAGAAAGGGGGAGTGGGAAAAGGTAGATAACTCAATAAAAACAATAAAAATTAATCTCAGTAAATATATAGATGGTATAAAGAAACCTAATAAAAATGGGGTTTAAGTGCCCAAGAAAGAAAGTGATAAAATGAAGCGGACGGACTAAGAATCACTGAGAGCCAGACAGTGCCGTGCACACCTTCAGTCCCAGCAGTCCCCTCAGAACCACCCATTCCACAGCCCAATCCCTGCCCACCTATGTTGCAGATTTCTTCAATCTTCCTTCACTATCATTTCCACTCTGTGCTGCCCAGGTAGTCTAGGGAGTAAAGACTGTCCTGGCATGTACCCAAGTTGTCAGGGATCCCATCACTGAGGAAACTGCCTCTCCAGGCAGCTATGGACTCTCCTAGCTCCCCAGCAGTGGTGGGGCTTTGTGCCCTCCTCCACTCTTTGTATGGAAATTTTGTTCTCCTGCTGTCTTGTTCATGCTGTCACTGGGCTGGGAGTTCACCTGTGCAATACCCTGTTTTGTTTGGAAAACTCTGTTTCCTTGATCTTATCCATCACCTCTAGCTCTTGAAGTCTTTCTGCCTTCTCCTTCACCATGACCCCTCAGCCTTCTCTAGTGAGGTCTGACATACATGACCTATTTAGAGTTAAGCATCTCATAGTCTCTTATTCCCTGCACATTGACCAGTTCAATGCCTTTGTGTTAATTCCTCTACTTCAAGAAGCATCTCCAATGAGGTTTGTGAAATGCTCTGCTCTATGGGAATAGCAATAAGTCATCAAAAGTGTGACCTCTACACTATTCCTGTATCAGTAGTGTGCATGCACACAGAAACACATGCAAATAAGTGTAATAAAAATAAACACATGAAGAACTAATACACATGAAACTTTATACACAGTGTTGTAGCATCTTTTCACAGTGAAATAAAGGAAATTATTTAGATTTTATTTAAAGAGTAAAAACAAATCAATGTATTCTTTCTAAAACTTATGATCTTTAAGAGTATATATAGTATTTGGTGAAATATGGTTAAAAAACACTCACAACAGACAAGCATATGATGTTTCTATTCTCTTATTAATGCTCATTCATTAGATATAAGCAGTGCAAGCCACAATTTAATCCCCCGATGTTCTAATCAGTTGATTCTTTCCCAGAAAGTGAAAAGTGGTGAGAATCAGCAGCAGAGAGTTTAAACTATGGATAATTCATTGTTCTCAAATCTGTTCAAAGGACGCAATGTAAGTAATTCTCAGTCTTCAGGCCTAATTGAGTGTCATTTAATCATCTAGTTTTTTTTTATTTGAGGTACAATTCAAAGGTAATTTGTTTCTACTGTGAGAAGCACTGACAAAGGGTGTCTTTTCTATTACAGCTCTGAAGATTCATTATTGAAGATTTCCAAGGCCTGTAAAAGTTTGTTTGGACCCTTCGTGTGTCAGAGCCAGGTTGGGCCAAGTGTGCTCACTTCCTCATGTCCTAGGACAGAGAACTGCTGTGAACCTGAGTGCCACCATATACTTCCCAGTGATACCACCTAAAGGAAAATGGTGTCCAGAGCCATTCATTCCTTTTATTATAGTGCAGAACTGATTTCATTAATGTCTTACTGTAAGAGCTGAGGATTATTTGAGTGCATGCTAACTTTTATGGCCAGCCTCCCTCTAACACCTGCTGATCCGTGGCCAGAAGACGAAAGGAAACAATGCCGTGTTGCTGTTCTGTTGATTCTTTTAAAAAACTTACTTCTTTTGAGATTATGATATAATTATATTATTTCCCCAGTTCCGTTCCTCCCTTCAAACCCTCCTTACACTCTTTCGAATTCATGACCTATTTCTTTAATTGTTTCTCTCCCTCTTTCTCTCTCTCTCTCTCTCTCTCTCTCTCTCTCTCTCTCTCTCTCTCTCACACACACACACACACACACACACACACAACATAAGCACACAAATACAACCTGCTCAGTCTATATACTGTTACTTGTATGTTTACATGTATGTTTATTTTCAGGGCTGACTATTTGGTAGGATAACCAATTGGTATTCTTTCCCCTGGGAAAGACTGTTTCTCAGGTCTCAACATTCCTTAGTCGCCTGTAGTTCTTTATGTAGGCTGGGGTTCCTGGGCTCTGCAAGCACCACATCCACATGGCCATGCCTGCTGTGGTGTCCTTGTTCAGTTCATGTTTAGGCAGCCATGTTGGTGAGACTTTATGGGTGTAGCCTCTGACATTTTAGAGGTGAAAATTCTCTGTCTTTTGGTTCTTACAGAGATGTCACTCCTCCCTTTTCTGCAGTGACTCCTAAGCCATCCTTCAGATAAAGAGTTATGTTGTAGACCTCTCCTGCTGTAACTGCTCTCAGCAGCTCTGCAGTTTGATTGGTTATGGCTTTTTGCAATGGTCTTCTATTTACTTGTAAAAAAAAAATGAAATCTCTAGGTAAATGGATGAAACTAGAAAGGTTTATATTGAGTGAGGAACCCAGACCCAGAAAGACAAACATCGCACTCCTCCCTCTCATCTGAGACGCCTAGCTCCAAATCTTCAGAGGTGAGGATATAGCCTGGAGTAACTGTAGGAACTAGGAGCAGAATAGGGGCCACTGCAGGGTGAGGATGTGGGAAAGCAAAGAAGAGGTAAATACCACAGGCAAGAGATCTGAAGAGGGAAATGAGAAAAATTGGAGGGGTTCCAATATGGAGGGGGTTGTAAATAAATACAGAAGAAAGCGGAAGGGATATAAAATAACAGTAAAGATTCTGAAAAAGTCAGAAGAAATTATGCAGTTGACTATCACCTAAAATACCTATAATACCTATAAGTCTTATATAAATACACATATAGAGTTTAAGTAAATTTTTTTTCCTGAGCTGAAAATACTCTCCCCAGGAACCCAAATTTTAAAAACAAAAAACAATACTGGTCATGAGACGCCCTCTCCAAGAGTCTCCCAATACATCATACACTAATGCTATTGCCATGCACTTCAGACTCAGAATTCAGGGTTCTCTGATGTGGAACTGATTGGAAAACTTCCTCTCTGAAGACTAGTTCTCAGTACCAGAAGGTGCCATGCAGCCATGCAAGCTTCCAAAGCAGGGAAATTAGCAACCGTCCTACCCAGTTATGGTCCCTATGAACCACAATGGCTACCATGGCAAGATAACAACCATCCTACATAGTTATGGTTCCTATGAACCACAAGGACAACTATGACAGGTGACCCTGAGAGTGCATCTTGGTGGTCACTGGAAACTCTCTAATTGAACTTAATACCTGGTCAACAAGAGGGAAGCCATGTCTGGTACTGAAAACCTAACCAACTACCAGGAACTAGTAAATTACACACCCTGGAAAAGAACCTTCAGTTCCCACATAACTAAACCAGCATAATCCCTAACTGCATTCTAAATGTTTATTCTCATACACACAGATAAGTGTAGTCCTCACCCAACATGAAAGAAATGTCCCTTTGAAACAGAAAAAAAAAAACAGTTCTAAGTGGTCACACAGTAGATATCTGTAAATCCATTTATTTTCATTAAATATTTGCAAAGACCTGAAAAGACATGTGGATTAAAGGCGTACAAAACATTTAATTCAGATTTTGTATTATAATGTTGAATAATTTCATGAGTATCAATGTAAAGGCTTGTTCGTTTCTGTTTTGAGTGCTAGAATTAGTTAAAATAATCGTTGTGACGGAAGATACAGTTTCTGCACTGCATGTCCTTACGGTAAGGGTGGACTACAGACAAATGGAAACTTCGCTGGGCATGGGGGAGGGGTGTAGTTAGGAGGAAAGGATCCTGTATGAAGTCATGTAAATTTTACATGAATATTTCTTTCAGGTTGTCTTATATATTGTCCCATTTGCACTAATTACACAGACAACAATGTTTGCTGTAATCACAGGGCAAATAAAAGCCTTCTCTAGAAATTACTATTAGCCGTAGTTGTGGTGTCCATAGGGCTAGATTACTGCTGGAGAAAATTGTTTCCTGCTTAGCATAATACCAAGGGCTCATTAGATGATGTAGTACTTTGGACCTATTCTATTTAATCCTTAAATTAATTTTATTGAGTTATAATTATTATTTCCATCTAGAAATGAGAAACTAAGTTTTAGATTAAGTCATTTTCTAACTAAATTAGGCTCCAACCCTAGTTAGTTTTCTGAAGCTACAGCAAGTACTTACCCAGCTGCTTATTAGGAGAGTCCTCAACTGAAGTCAATGAAAATGAAGTAAAACTGTATACATTAACTTCTGGTGTTCACTTCGTTTTTGAAACACACTGTTATTAGAAAAACTTGAGCATCTTGTGAGAGACTTTGGCTCTAGTCTTTTGCTTCTCTGTAGCATTGTGTTGTGAACCACACAGATATCTGTCTGTTCTACCATGAGTGGGCACTTGTTTTGCTTGCAGCCTCCACCCTCCTGCCTGTATTATTATCATGAGCACCCTACACACTCTTGAACTACATTGCTCGCAGGTAGAGCAGTTTCTTTACTGTTTATCCACAGAAGGGGAAATGCAAGCTCTAGGTTTATAGAATAATTCCTTTCCAAATTGCTCATGTTGTTTATCACCTCACAGTGTTCCCGCTAATACACATTCTCTTCAATATTAGGACTGTGAAATTCCCCAGCTTTTGTCAATGACTAATTATGAAAGGGCTAATTATTAAAATTTTGCTTCTGTAATTTCATCATTATTAGTTTTCCTGTCTGATGATCACACATTATTTGTCCATATTGGTGTATTTATTGTTATCATTGCCATTATTTTTTTCTGTGTGATTGTTTGTCTTTGACCTCATAAATTACAGCTATTACTGTTAAATTTAAGGACTCGTTCACTAGTCTAGTCTCAGAACGACAAGCACTGTCTTCTAAATAGTTAAATTCTCCTTTTCACTTGTGCATAACCCACCTATGTTTGCACGGTTTGTACAAAAGTTTCTATCATCTTTTCTCTGGTTATTGAATGCATCCGAATCCCTATTAACTCCTGCAGGCTACAAATATCTGCAATGCTTCCTCTAGCCTTTACTACCCAGGGTTCTGCCTTTTTATGGCATAGGTACAGCCTTTCAAATATTTCCTATTGATCACCTTGCTTTATTTCTATTGATTAAACTACAGTAATCATTTTCTAGTCTCGAAATTCCCTTGTTTCTTGTCCTGATTTTTTTCCCAGGGAGGATTCTAAACATTAAAACATAATGATTAATTGACTAATAGGAAAATGCTTTCAGGAACAGGCAATATTGCTAAGTAGATAAAAGTGCTCTTTGTAAAAACCAGATGGCTTGAGTTTGATCCGTGAGTGCCATGGTAGAAGAGAACTGACTTGCAAAAGATGTCCTCTCACTCCCAAATATGTAACATGCAGAGGCCTGAGTGTGTGTGTGTGTGTGTGTGTGTGTGTGAGTGTGTGTGAGAGTGTGTGTGAGTGTGTGTGTGTGAGTGTGTGTGAGAGTGTGTGTGAGTGAGTGTGTGAGTGTGTGTGTGTGAGTGTGTGTGATAGTGTGTGAGTGTGTGTGTGTGTGTGTGTGTGTGCACTGCACGAGCACACACACAAACACATAATAATTTAAAAACAGAAAAAACTCATTTAGGATAATCAAATTATCAATAAATTAAATTTGTCCGGAATACTCACATATTATCACTTACTCTCTAGCCTTCTGTACTCACGAACTTTTTGTAAGAATGCTACTAACCGCTACAAAGACTGCCCTGAATTCCCTGCCCTCAGGTCAGCAGACAGCGAAGGTTTTAGACTGTGCTGCTTCCTTGGTATTGAGGTCACAGACTGCCCTGAATCTCAGCACAGGTGGCCCATCTCCGTGTGAAGTTCCCAAGCCTGTAAAGCAAGAAGGTGTGGCGTGGACCTGTGGCAATTTGCTGGCAAACTGCAAAGCTCCCATGCTGTGTCTACCAGAGAACTGGCATAAGTCAA